>NC_056746.1:760338501-760673501 GCF_019279795.1 Protopterus annectens
TTTATTTTAATATTAGATTCTGTCTGAACTTGTTGCATTATAAGTGGAAAAGTGTTGTTACTTTTCTCTGAAATTATTTGTTAGTCAGTAAAATTGTGCTTGATCAGTAAATTTTGTCTGCTCTTGAAATTACTTTGCTTAGTTGCTTAGGTGGTTCTCTGTTATTAGTTATACTTTTGAATTCATTTTATGTAGTTGCTGGTTCTGCTGCATTAAATAATTTGGACTCATTTTAATATCATTTTAATTTCTGCTTGATTTTGCTTATAATGCACAGTAATTTAAGTTCTTTCTCTGCAGTTAAGTTTTCCTGAGGTAAAAAGTGTCTCTGGGCTCTTTAAATTCTTGTCTTTATTGCTTAGTTAGTGGGTTGAAGTTTTGGGGTATTGAGTTTAAAACTGTTTGGTTCATTTTAGTTATTTTAATTGGTTTCTGTACATAAACTTGTGTTTTAACTGGAAAAATTTTAAGATATTGCTTTTTTAAACTTGTGTAAATATTCTTGAAAATATTAGTTCTTCTCTCCTATTAGTTGAAGTGTAAAAGTTTTGGTCTTTTCATTGAAATTGTTGCTTTTGAAATTCTTGTGTTAGTGTACATTGGGTCATTAAATTAAACTGTTTGATTCATTTTTAAATTTTTTAAATTGGTTTCTGCTCTTAATTGTGTGGTTACAATGTATACTTTTCTCTGCACTTATTTAAGATTTGAGTCAGTAAATATTGTGTGTCTTTGATTCAGTAAATATTGTGTCTCTGTCTCTCTGCAGTTAAGTTGCCTGAAGTGTGAAAAAGTGTAGCCATCTGGGCTCATTGAAAGTTGTTAGACTGCTTTGAAATTCCTTTGTTAGTGTTAGTTAGCTTGGGGGTTTCTGCTAGCATTAAAATCTGTGTTGGTTACATTTCTAGTAATCATTTTAAATCGAGTTGCTGGCTACTGAGACTTGTCTGCATATATCAACTGGACACAAGCTGATTTAAGTATACTTTTCTCTGCACTTATTTAAGATTTGAGTCAGTAAATATTGTGTGTCTTTGATTCAGTAAATATTGTGTCTCTGTCTCTCTGCAGTTAAGTTGCCTGAAGTGTGAAAAAGTGTAGCCATCTGGGCTCATTGAAAGTTGTTAGACTGCTTTGAAATTCCTTTGTTAGTGTTAGTTAGCTTGGGGGTTTCTGCTAGCATTAAAATCTGTGTTGGTTACATTTCTAGTAATCATTTTAAATCGAGTTGCTGGCTACTGAGACTTGTCTGCATATATCAACTGGACACAAGCTGATTTAAGTATACTTTTCTCTGCACTTATTTAAGATTTGAGTCAGTAAATATTGTGTGTCTTTGATTCAGTAAATATTGTGTCTCTGTCTCTCTGCAGTTAAGTTGCCTGAAGTGTGAAAAAGTGTAGCCATCTGGGCTCATTGAAAGTTGTTAGACTGCTTTGAAATTCCTTTGTTAGTGTTAGTTAGCTTGGGGGTTTCTGCTAGCATTAAAATCTGTGTTGGTTACATTTCTAGTAATCATTTTAAATCAGAGTTGCTGGCTACTGAGACTTGTCTGCATATATCAACTGGACACAAGCTGATTTAAGTATACTTTTCTCTGCACTTATTTAAGATTTGAGTCAGTAAATATTGTGTGTCTTTGATTCAGTAAATATTGTGTCTCTGTCTCTCTGCAGTTAAGTTGCCTGAAGTGTGAAAAAGTGTAGCCATCTGGGCTCATTGAAAGTTGTTAGACTGCTTTGAAATTCCTTTGTTAGTGTTAGTTAGCTTGGGGTTTCTGCTAGCATTAAAATCTGTGTTGGTTACATTTCTAGTAATCATTTTAAATCAGAGTTGCTGGCTACTGAGACTTGTCTGCATATATCAACTGGACACAAGCTGATTTAAGTATACTTTTCTCTGCACTTATTTAAGATTTGAGTCAGTAAATATTGTGTGTCTTTGATTCAGTAAATATTGTGTCTCTGTCTCTCTGCAGTTAAGTTGCCTGAAGTGTGAAAAAGTGTAGCCATCTGGGCTCATTGAAAGTTGTTAGACTGCTTTGAAATTCCTTTGTTAGTGTTAGTTAGCTTGGGGTTTCTGCTAGCATTAAAATCTGTGTTGGTTACATTTCTAGTAATCATTTTAAATCAGAGTTGCTGGCTACTGAGACTTGTCTGCATATATCAACTGGACACAAGCTGATTTAAGTATACTTTTCTCTGCACTTATTTAAGATTTGAGTCAGTAAATATTGTGTGTCTTTGATTCAGTAAATATTGTGTCTCTGTCTCTCTGCAGTTAAGTTGCCTGAAGTGTGAAAAAGTGTAGCCATCTGGGCTCATTGAAAGTTGTTAGACTGCTTTGAAATTCCTTTGTTAGTGTTAGTTAGCTTGGGGTTTCTGCTAGCATTAAAATCTGTGTTGGTTACATTTCTAGTAATCATTTTAAATCGAGTTGCTGGCTACTGCGACTTGTCTGCATATATCAACTGGACACAAGCTGATTTAAGTATACTTTTCTCTGCACTTATTTAAGATTTGAGTCAGTAAATATTGTGTGTCTTTGATTCAGTAAATATTGTGTCTCTGTCTCTCTGCAGTTAAGTTGCCTGAAGTGTGAAAAAGTGTAGCCATCTGGGCTCATTGAAAGTTGTTAGACTGCTTTGAAATTCCTTTGTTAGTGTTAGTTAGCTTGGGGTTTCTGCTAGCATTAAAATCTGTGTTGGTTACATTTCTAGTAATCATTTTAAATCGAGTTGCTGGCTACTGAGACTTGTCTGCATATATCAACTGGACACAAGCTGATTTAAGTATACTTTTCTCTGCACTTATTTAAGATTTGAGTCAGTAAATATTGTGTGTCTTTGATTCAGTAAATATTGTGTCTCTGTCTCTCTGCAGTTAAGTTGCCTGAAGTGTGAAAAAGTGTAGCCATCTGGGCTCATTGAAAGTTGTTAGACTGCTTTGAAATTCCTTTGTTAGTGTTAGTTAGCTTGGGGTTTCTGCTAGCATTAAAATCTGTGTTGGTTACATTTCTAGTAATCATTTTAAATCAGAGTTGCTGGCTACTGAGACTTGTCTGCATATATCAACTGGACACAAGCTGATTTAAGTATACTTTTCTCTGCACTTATTTAAGATTTGAGTCAGTAAATATTGTGTGTCTTTGATTCAGTAAATATTGTGTCTCTGTCTCTCTGCAGTTAAGTTGCCTGAAGTGTGAAAAAGTGTAGCCATCTGGGCTCATTGAAAGTTGTTAGACTGCTTTGAAATTCCTTTGTTAGTGTTAGTTAGCTTGGGGTTTCTGCTAGCATTAAAATCTGTGTTGGTTACATTTCTAGTAATCATTTTAAATCAGAGTTGCTGGCTACTGAGACTTGTCTGCATATATCAACTGGACACAAGCTGATTTAAGTATACTTTTCTCTGCACTTATTTAAGATTTGAGTCAGTAAATATTGTGTGTCTTTGATTCAGTAAATATTGTGTCTCTGTCTCTCTGCAGTTAAGTTGCCTGAAGTGTGAAAAAGTGTAGCCATCTGGGCTCATTGAAAGTTGTTAGACTGCTTTGAAATTCCTTTGTTAGTGTTAGTTAGCTTGGGGGTTTCTGCTAGCATTAAAATCTGTGTTGGTTACATTTCTAGTAATCATTTTAAATCGGAGTTGCTGGCTACTGAGACTTGTCTGCATATATCAACTGGACACAAGCTGATTTAAGTATACTTTTCTCTGCACTTATTTAAGATTTGAGTCAGTAAATATTGTGTGTCTTTGATTCAGTAAATATTGTGTCTCTGTCTCTCTGCAGTTAAGTTGCCTGAAGTGTGAAAAAGTGTAGCCATCTGGGCTCATTGAAAGTTGTTAGACTGCTTTGAAATTCCTTTGTTAGTGTTAGTTAGCTTGGGGGTTTCTGCTAGCATTAAAATCTGTGTTGGTTACATTTCTAGTAATCATTTTAAATCAGAGTTGCTGGCTACTGAGACTTGTCTGCATATATCAACTGGACACAAGCTGATTTAAGTATACTTTTCTCTGCACTTATTTAAGATTTGAGTCAGTAAATATTGTGTGTCTTTGATTCAGTAAATATTGTGTCTCTGTCTCTCTGCAGTTAAGTTGCCTGAAGTGTGAAAAAGTGTAGCCATCTGGGCTCATTGAAAGTTGTTAGACTGCTTTGAAATTCCTTTGTTAGTGTTAGTTAGCTTGGGGTTTCTGCTAGCATTAAAATCTGTGTTGGTTACATTTCTAGTAATCATTTTAAATCAGAGTTGCTGGCTACTGAGACTTGTCTGCATATATCAACTGGACACAAGCTGATTTAAGTATACTTTTCTCTGCACTTATTTAAGATTTGAGTCAGTAAATATTGTGTGTCTTTGATTCAGTAAATATTGTGTCTCTGTCTCTCTGCAGTTAAGTTGCCTGAAGTGTGAAAAAGTGTAGCCATCTGGGCTCATTGAAAGTTGTTAGACTGCTTTGAAATTCCTTTGTTAGTGTTAGTTAGCTTGGGGGTTTCTGCTAGCATTAAAATCTGTGTTGGTTACATTTCTAGTAATCATTTTAAATCAGAGTTGCTGGCTACTGAGACTTGTCTGCATATATCAACTGGACACAAGCTGATTTAAGTATACTTTTCTCTGCACTTATTTAAGATTTGAGTCAGTAAATATTGTGTGTCTTTGATTCAGTAAATATTGTGTCTCTGTCTCTCTGCAGTTAAGTTGCCTGAAGTGTGAAAAAGTGTAGCCATCTGGGCTCATTGAAAGTTGTTAGACTGCTTTGAAATTCCTTTGTTAGTGTTAGTTAGCTTGGGGTTTCTGCTAGCATTAAAATCTGTGTTGGTTACATTTCTAGTAATCATTTTAAATCAGAGTTGCTGGCTACTGAGACTTGTCTGCATATATCAACTGGACACAAGCTGATTTAAGTATACTTTTCTCTGCACTTATTTAAGATTTGAGTCAGTAAATATTGTGTGTCTTTGATTCAGTAAATATTGTGTCTCTGTCTCTCTGCAGTTAAGTTGCCTGAAGTGTGAAAAAGTGTAGCCATCTGGGCTCATTGAAAGTTGTTAGACTGCTTTGAAATTCCTTTGTTAGTGTTAGTTAGCTTGGGGTTTCTGCTAGCATTAAAATCTGTGTTGGTTACATTTCTAGTAATCATTTTAAATCAGAGTTGCTGGCTACTGAGACTTGTCTGCATATATCAACTGGACACAAGCTGATTTAAGTATACTTTTCTCTGCACTTATTTAAGATTTGAGTCAGTAAATATTGTGTGTCTTTGATTCAGTAAATATTGTGTCTCTGTCTCTCTGCAGTTAAGTTGCCTGAAGTGTGAAAAAGTGTAGCCATCTGGGCTCATTGAAAGTTGTTAGACTGCTTTGAAATTCCTTTGTTAGTGTTAGTTAGCTTGGGGTTTCTGCTAGCATTAAAATCTGTGTTGGTTACATTTCTAGTAATCATTTTAAATCGAGTTGCTGGCTACTGAGACTTGTCTGCATATATCAACTGGACACAAGCTGATTTAAGTATACTTTTCTCTGCACTTATTTAAGATTTGAGTCAGTAAATATTGTGTGTCTTTGATTCAGTAAATATTGTGTCTCTGTCTCTCTGCAGTTAAGTTGCCTGAAGTGTGAAAAAGTGTAGCCATCTGGGCTCATTGAAAGTTGTTAGACTGCTTTGAAATTCCTTTGTTAGTGTTAGTTAGCTTGGGGTTTCTGCTAGCATTAAAATCTGTGTTGGTTACATTTCTAGTAATCATTTTAAATCGAGTTGCTGGCTACTGAGACTTGTCTGCATATATCAACTGGACACAAGCTGATTTAAGTATACTTTTCTCTGCACTTATTTAAGATTTGAGTCAGTAAATATTGTGTGTCTTTGATTCAGTAAATATTGTGTCTCTGTCTCTCTGCAGTTAAGTTGCCTGAAGTGTGAAAAAGTGTAGCCATCTGGGCTCATTGAAAGTTGTTAGACTGCTTTGAAATTCCTTTGTTAGTGTTAGTTAGCTTGGGGGTTTCTGCTAGCATTAAAATCTGTGTTGGTTACATTTCTAGTAATCATTTTAAATCAGAGTTGCTGGCTACTGAGACTTGTCTGCATATATCAACTGGACACAAGCTGATTTAAGTATACTTTTCTCTGCACTTATTTAAGATTTGAGTCAGTAAATATTGTGTGTCTTTGATTCAGTAAATATTGTGTCTCTGTCTCTCTGCAGTTAAGTTGCCTGAAGTGTGAAAAAGTGTAGCCATCTGGGCTCATTGAAAGTTGTTAGACTGCTTTGAAATTCCTTTGTTAGTGTTAGTTAGCTTGGGGTTTCTGCTAGCATTAAAATCTGTGTTGGTTACATTTCTAGTAATCATTTTAAATCAGAGTTGCTGGCTACTGAGACTTGTCTGCATATATCAACTGGACACAAGCTGATTTAAGTATACTTTTCTCTGCACTTATTTAAGATTTGAGTCAGTAAATATTGTGTGTCTTTGATTCAGTAAATATTGTGTCTCTGTCTCTCTGCAGTTAAGTTGCCTGAAGTGTGAAAAAGTGTAGCCATCTGGGCTCATTGAAAGTTGTTAGACTGCTTTGAAATTCCTTTGTTAGTGTTAGTTAGCTTGGGGTTTCTGCTAGCATTAAAATCTGTGTTGATTACATTTCTAGTAATCATTTTAAATCAGAGTTGCTGGCTACTGAGACTTGTCTGCATATATCAACTGGACACAAGCTGATTTAAGTATACTTTTCTCTGCACTTATTTAAGATTTGAGTCAGTAAATATTGTGTGTCTTTGATTCAGTAAATATTGTGTCTCTGTCTCTCTGCAGTTAAGTTGCCTGAAGTGTGAAAAAGTGTAGCCATCTGGGCTCATTGAAAGTTGTTAGACTGCTTTGAAATTCCTTTGTTAGTGTTAGTTAGCTTGGGGTTTCTGCTAGCATTAAAATCTGTGTTGGTTACATTTCTAGTAATCATTTTAAATCAGAGTTGCTGGCTACTGAGACTTGTCTGCATATATCAACTGGACACAAGCTGATTTAAGTATACTTTTCTCTGCACTTATTTAAGATTTGAGTCAGTAAATATTGTGTGTCTTTGATTCAGTAAATATTGTGTCTCTGTCTCTCTGCAGTTAAGTTGCCTGAAGTGTGAAAAAGTGTAGCCATCTGGGCTCATTGAAAGTTGTTAGACTGCTTTGAAATTCCTTTGTTAGTGTTAGTTAGCTTGGGGTTTCTGCTAGCATTAAAATCTGTGTTGGTTACATTTCTAGTAATCATTTTAAATCAGAGTTGCTGGCTACTGAGACTTGTCTGCATATATCAACTGGACACAAGCTGATTTAAGTATACTTTTCTCTGCACTTATTTAAGATTTGAGTCAGTAAATATTGTGTGTCTTTGATTCAGTAAATATTGTGTCTCTGTCTCTCTGCAGTTAAGTTGCCTGAAGTGTGAAAAAGTGTAGCCATCTGGGCTCATTGAAAGTTGTTAGACTGCTTTGAAATTCCTTTGTTAGTGTTAGTTAGCTTGGGGGTTTCTGCTAGCATTAAAATCTGTGTTGGTTACATTTCTAGTAATCATTTTAAATCGAGTTGCTGGCTACTGAGACTTGTCTGCATATATCAACTGGACACAAGCTGATTTAAGTATACTTTTCTCTGCACTTATTTAAGATTTGAGTCAGTAAATATTGTGTGTCTTTGATTCAGTAAATATTGTGTCTCTGTCTCTCTGCAGTTAAGTTGCCTGAAGTGTGAAAAAGTGTAGCCATCTGGGCTCATTGAAAGTTGTTAGACTGCTTTGAAATTCCTTTGTTAGTGTTAGTTAGCTTGGGGTTTCTGCTAGCATTAAAATCTGTGTTGGTTACATTTCTAGTAATCATTTTAAATCAGAGTTGCTGGCTACTGAGACTTGTCTGCATATATCAACTGGACACAAGCTGATTTAAGTATACTTTTCTCTGCACTTATTTAAGATTTGAGTCAGTAAATATTGTGTGTCTTTGATTCAGTAAATATTGTGTCTCTGTCTCTCTGCAGTTAAGTTGCCTGAAGTGTGAAAAAGTGTAGCCATCTGGGCTCATTGAAAGTTGTTAGACTGCTTTGAAATTCCTTTGTTAGTGTTAGTTAGCTTGGGGGTTTCTGCTAGCATTAAAATCTGTGTTGGTTACATTTCTAGTAATCATTTTAAATCAGAGTTGCTGGCTACTGAGACTTGTCTGCATATATCAACTGGACACAAGCTGATTTAAGTATACTTTTCTCTGCACTTATTTAAGATTTGAGTCAGTAAATATTGTGTGTCTTTGATTCAGTAAATATTGTGTCTCTGTCTCTCTGCAGTTAAGTTGCCTGAAGTGTGAAAAAGTGTAGCCATCTGGGCTCATTGAAAGTTGTTAGACTGCTTTGAAATTCCTTTGTTAGTGTTAGTTAGCTTGGGGTTTCTGCTAGCATTAAAATCTGTGTTGGTTACATTTCTAGTAATCATTTTAAATCAGAGTTGCTGGCTACTGAGACTTGTCTGCATATATCAACTGGACACAAGCTGATTTAAGTATACTTTTCTCTGCACTTATTTAAGATTTGAGTCAGTAAATATTGTGTGTCTTTGATTCAGTAAATATTGTGTCTCTGTCTCTCTGCAGTTAAGTTGCCTGAAGTGTGAAAAAGTGTAGCCATCTGGGCTCATTGAAAGTTGTTAGACTGCTTTGAAATTCCTTTGTTAGTGTTAGTTAGCTTGGGGTTTCTGCTAGCATTAAAATCTGTGTTGGTTACATTTCTAGTAATCATTTTAAATCAGAGTTGCTGGCTACTGAGACTTGTCTGCATATATCAACTGGACACAAGCTGATTTAAGTATACTTTTCTCTGCACTTATTTAAGATTTGAGTCAGTAAATATTGTGTGTCTTTGATTCAGTAAATATTGTGTCTCTGTCTCTCTGCAGTTAAGTTGCCTGAAGTGTGAAAAAGTGTAGCCATCTGGGCTCATTGAAAGTTGTTAGACTGCTTTGAAATTCCTTTGTTAGTGTTAGTTAGCTTGGGGGTTTCTGCTAGCATTAAAATCTGTGTTGGTTACATTTCTAGTAATCATTTTAAATCAGAGTTGCTGGCTACTGAGACTTGTCTGCATATATCAACTGGACACAAGCTGATTTAAGTATACTTTTCTCTGCACTTATTTAAGATTTGAGTCAGTAAATATTGTGTGTCTTTGATTCAGTAAATATTGTGTCTCTGTCTCTCTGCAGTTAAGTTGCCTGAAGTGTGAAAAAGTGTAGCCATCTGGGCTCATTGAAAGTTGTTAGACTGCTTTGAAATTCCTTTGTTAGTGTTAGTTAGCTTGGGGTTTCTGCTAGCATTAAAATCTGTGTTGGTTACATTTCTAGTAATCATTTTAAATCAGAGTTGCTGGCTACTGAGACTTGTCTGCATATATCAACTGGACACAAGCTGATTTAAGTATACTTTTCTCTGCACTTATTTAAGATTTGAGTCAGTAAATATTGTGTGTCTTTGATTCAGTAAATATTGTGTCTCTGTCTCTCTGCAGTTAAGTTGCCTGAAGTGTGAAAAAGTGTAGCCATCTGGGCTCATTGAAAGTTGTTAGACTGCTTTGAAATTCCTTTGTTAGTGTTAGTTAGCTTGGGGGTTTCTGCTAGCATTAAAATCTGTGTTGGTTACATTTCTAGTAATCATTTTAAATCAGAGTTGCTGGCTACTGAGACTTGTCTGCATATATCAACTGGACACAAGCTGATTTAAGTATACTTTTCTCTGCACTTATTTAAGATTTGAGTCAGTAAATATTGTGTGTCTTTGATTCAGTAAATATTGTGTCTCTGTCTCTCTGCAGTTAAGTTGCCTGAAGTGTGAAAAAGTGTAGCCATCTGGGCTCATTGAAAGTTGTTAGACTGCTTTGAAATTCCTTTGTTAGTGTTAGTTAGCTGGGGGTTTCTGCTAGCATTAAAATCTGTGTTGGTTACATTTCTAGTAATTTTAAATCAGAGTTGCTGGCTACTGAGACTTGTCTGCATATATCAACTGGACACAAGCTGATTTAAGTATACTTTTCTCTGCACTTATTTAAGATTTGAGTCAGTAAATATTGTGTGTCTTTGATTCAGTAAATATTGTGTCTCTGTCTCTCTGCAGTTAAGTTGCCTGAAGTGTGAAAAAGTGTAGCCATCTGGGCTCATTGAAAGTTGTTAGACTGCTTTGAAATTCCTTTGTTAGTGTTAGTTAGCTTGGGGTTTCTGCTAGCATTAAAATCTGTGTTGGTTACATTTCTAGTAATCATTTTAAATCAGAGTTGCTGGCTACTGAGACTTGTCTGCATATATCAACTGGACACAAGCTGATTTAAGTATACTTTTCTCTGCACTTATTTAAGATTTGAGTCAGTAAATATTGTGTGTCTTTGATTCAGTAAATATTGTGTCTCTGTCTCTCTGCAGTTAAGTTGCCTGAAGTGTGAAAAAGTGTAGCCATCTGGGCTCATTGAAAGTTGTTAGACTGCTTTGAAATTCCTTTGTTAGTGTTAGTTAGCTTGGGGTTTCTGCTAGCATTAAAATCTGTGTTGGTTACATTTCTAGTAATCATTTTAAATCAGAGTTGCTGGCTACTGAGACTTGTCTGCATATATCAACTGGACACAAGCTGATTTAAGTATACTTTTCTCTGCACTTATTTAAGATTTGAGTCAGTAAATATTGTGTGTCTTTGATTCAGTAAATATTGTGTCTCTGTCTCTCTGCAGTTAAGTTGCCTGAAGTGTGAAAAAGTGTAGCCATCTGGGCTCATTGAAAGTTGTTAGACTGCTTTGAAATTCCTTTGTTAGTGTTAGTTAGCTTGGGGTTTCTGCTAGCATTAAAATCTGTGTTGGTTACATTTCTAGTAATCATTTTAAATCAGAGTTGCTGGCTACTGAGACTTGTCTGCATATATCAACTGGACACAAGCTGATTTAAGTATACTTTTCTCTGCACTTATTTAAGATTTGAGTCAGTAAATATTGTGTGTCTTTGATTCAGTAAATATTGTGTCTCTGTCTCTCTGCAGTTAAGTTGCCTGAAGTGTGAAAAAGTGTAGCCATCTGGGCTCATTGAAAGTTGTTAGACTGCTTTGAAATTCCTTTGTTAGTGTTAGTTAGCTTGGGGTTTCTGCTAGCATTAAAATCTGTGTTTTTTACATTTCTAGTAATCATTTTAAATCAGAGTTGCTGGCTACTGAGACTTGTCTGCATATATCAACTGGACACAAGCTGATTTAAGTATACTTTTCTCTGCACTTATTTAAGATTTGAGTCAGTAAATATTGTGTGTCTTTGATTCAGTAAATATTGTGTCTCTGTCTCTCTGCAGTTAAGTTGCCTGAAGTGTGAAAAAGTGTAGCCATCTGGGCTCATTGAAAGTTGTTAGACTGCTTTGAAATTCCTTTGTTAGTGTTAGTTAGCTTGGGGTTTCTGCTAGCATTAAAATCTGTGTTGGTTACATTTCTAGTAATCATTTTAAATCAGAGTTGCTGGCTACTGAGACTTGTCTGCATATATCAACTGGACACAAGCTGATTTAAGTATACTTTTCTCTGCACTTATTTAAGATTTGAGTCAGTAAATATTGTGTGTCTTTGATTCAGTAAATATTGTGTCTCTGTCTCTCTGCAGTTAAGTTGCCTGAAGTGTGAAAAAGTGTAGCCATCTGGGCTCATTGAAAGTTGTTAGACTGCTTTGAAATTCCTTTGTTAGTGTTAGTTAGCTTGGGGTTTCTGCTAGCATTAAAATCTGTGTTGGTTACATTTCTAGTAATCATTTTACAATGGAGTTGCTGGCTACTGAGACTTGTCTGCATATATCAACTGGACACAAGCTGATTTAAGTATACTTTTCTCTGCACTTATTTAAGATTTGAGTCAGTAAATATTGTGTGTCTTTGATTCAGTAAATATTGTGTCTCTGTCTCTCTGCAGTTAAGTTGCCTGAAGTGTGAAAAAGTGTAGCCATCTGGGCTCATTGAAAGTTGTTAGACTGCTTTGAAATTCCTTTGTTAGTGTTAGTTAGCTTGGAGGTTTCTGCTAGCATTAAAATCTGTGTTGATTACATTTCTAGTAATCATTTTAAATCAGAGTTGCTGGCTACTGAGACTTGTCTGCATATATCAACTGGACACAAGCTGATTTAAGTATACTTTTCTCTGCACTTATTTAAGATTTGAGTCAGTAAATATTGTGTGTCTTTGATTCAGTAAATATTGTGTCTCTGTCTCTCTGCAGTTAAGTTGCCTGAAGTGTGAAAAAGTGTAGCCATCTGGGCTCATTGAAAGTTGTTAGACTGCTTTGAAATTCCTTTGTTAGTGTTAGTTAGCTTGGGGTTTCTGCTAGCATTAAAATCTGTGTTGGTTACATTTCTAGTAATCATTTTAAATCAGAGTTGCTGGCTACTGAGACTTGTCTGCATATATCAACTGGACACAAGCTGATTTAAGTATACTTTTCTCTGCACTTATTTAAGATTTGAGTCAGTAAATATTGTGTGTCTTTGATTCAGTAAATATTGTGTCTCTGTCTCTCTGCAGTTAAGTTGCCTGAAGTGTGAAAAAGTGTAGCCATCTGGGCTCATTGAAAGTTGTTAGACTGCTTTGAAATTCCTTTGTTAGTGTTAGTTAGCTTGGGGGTTTCTGCTAGCATTAAAATCTGTGTTGGTTACATTTCTAGTAATCATTTTAAATCAGAGTTGCTGGCTACTGAGACTTGTCTGCATATATCAACTGGACACAAGCTGATTTAAGTATACTTTTCTCTGCACTTATTTAAGATTTGAGTCAGTAAATATTGTGTGTCTTTGATTCAGTAAATATTGTGTCTCTGTCTCTCTGCAGTTAAGTTGCCTGAAGTGTGAAAAAGTGTAGCCATCTGGGCTCATTGAAAGTTGTTAGACTGCTTTGAAATTCCTTTGTTAGTGTTAGTTAGCTTGGGGTTTCTGCTAGCATTAAAATCTGTGTTGGTTACATTTCTAGTAATCATTTTAAATCAGAGTTGCTGGCTACTGAGACTTGTCTGCATATATCAACTGGACACAAGCTGATTTAAGTATACTTTTCTCTGCACTTATTTAAGATTTGAGTCAGTAAATATTGTGTGTCTTTGATTCAGTAAATATTGTGTCTCTGTCTCTCTGCAGTTAAGTTGCCTGAAGTGTGAAAAAGTGTAGCCATCTGGGCTCATTGAAAGTTGTTAGACTGCTTTGAAATTCCTTTGTTAGTGTTAGTTAGCTTGTGGGGTTCTGCTAGCATTAAAATCTGTGTTGGTTACATTTCTAGTAATCATTTTAAATCGAGTTGCTGGCTACTGAGACTTGTCTGCATATATCAACTGGACACAAGCTGATTTAAGTATACTTTTCTCTGCACTTATTTAAGATTTGAGTCAGTAAATATTGTGTGTCTTTGGATTCAGTAAATATTGTGTCTCTGTCTCTCTGCAGTTAAGTTGCCTGAAGTATGAAAAAGTGTAGCCATCTGGGCTCATTGAAAGTTCTTAGACTGCTTTGAAATTCCTTTGTTAGTGTTAGTTAGGTTGGGGTTTCTGCTAGCATTAAAATCTGTGTTGGTTACATTTCTAGTAATCATTTTAAATCGAGTTGCTGGCTACTGAGACTTGTCTGCATATATCAACTGGACACAAACTGATTTAAGTATACTTTTCTCTGCACTTATTTAAGATTTGAGTCAGTAAATATTGTGTGTCTTTGATTCAGTAAATATTGTGTCTCTGTCTCTCTGCAGTTAAGTTGCCTGAAGTGTGAAAAAGTGTAGCCATCTGGGCTCATTGAAAGTTGTTAGACTGCTTTGAAATTCCTTTGTTAGTGTTAGTTAGCTTGGGGGTTTCTGCTAGCATTAAAATCTGTGTTGGTTACATTTCTAGTAATCATTTTAAATCAGAGTTGCTGGCTACTGAGACTTGTCTGCATATATCAACTGGACACAAGCTGATTTAAGTATACTTTTCTCTGCACTTATTTAAGATTTGAGTCAGTAAATATTGTGTGTCTTTGATTCAGTAAATATTGTGTCTCTGTCTCTCTGCAGTTAAGTTGCCTGAAGTGTGAAAAAGTGTAGCCATCTGGGCTCATTGAAAGTTGTTAGACTGCTTTGAAATTCCTTTGTTAGTGTTAGTTAGCTTGGGGTTTCTGCTAGCATTAAAATCTGTGTTGGTTACATTTCTAGTAATCATTTTAAATCAGAGTTGCTGGCTACTGAGACTTGTCTGCATATATCAACTGGACACAAGCTGATTTAAGTATACTTTTCTCTGCACTTATTTAAGATTTGAGTCAGTAAATATTGTGTGTCTTTGATTCAGTAAATATTGTGTCTCTGTCTCTCTGCAGTTAAGTTGCCTGAAGTGTGAAAAAGTGTAGCCATCTGGGCTCATTGAAAGTTGTTAGACTGCTTTGAAATTCCTTTGTTAGTGTTAGTTAGCTTGGGGGTTTCTGCTAGCATTAAAATCTGTGTTGGTTACATTTCTAGTAATCATTTTAAATCAGAGTTGCTGGCTACTGAGACTTGTCTGCATATATCAACTGGACACAAGCTGATTTAAGTATACTTTTCTCTGCACTTATTTAAGATTTGAGTCAGTAAATATTGTGTGTCTTTGATTCAGTAAATATTGTGTCTCTGTCTCTCTGCAGTTAAGTTGCCTGAAGTGTGAAAAAGTGTAGCCATCTGGGCTCATTGAAAGTTGTTAGACTGCTTTGAAATTCCTTTGTTAGTGTTAGTTAGCTTGGGGTTTCTGCTAGCATTAAAATCTGTGTTGGTTACATTTCTAGTAATCATTTTAAATCAGAGTTGCTGGCTACTGAGACTTGTCTGCATATATCAACTGGACACAAGCTGATTTAAGTATACTTTTCTCTGCACTTATTTAAGATTTGAGTCAGTAAATATTGTGTGTCTTTGATTCAGTAAATATTGTGTCTCTGTCTCTCTGCAGTTAAGTTGCCTGAAGTGTGAAAAAGTGTAGCCATCTGGGCTCATTGAAAGTTGTTAGACTGCTTTGAAATTCCTTTGTTAGTGTTAGTTAGCTTGGGGGTTTCTGCTAGCATTAAAATCTGTGTTGGTTACATTTCTAGTAATCATTTTAAATCGGAGTTGCTGGCTACTGAGACTTGTCTGCATATATCAACTGGACACAAGCTGATTTAAGTATACTTTTCTCTGCACTTATTTAAGATTTGAGTCAGTAAATATTGTGTGTCTTTGATTCAGTAAATATTGTGTCTCTGTCTCTCTGCAGTTAAGTTGCCTGAAGTGTGAAAAAGTGTAGCCATCTGGGCTCATTGAAAGTTGTTAGACTGCTTTGAAATTCCTTTGTTAGTGTTAGTTAGCTTGGGGGTTTCTGCTAGCATTAAAATCTGTGTTGGTTACATTTCTAGTAATCATTTTAAATCGAGTTGCTGGCTACTGAGACTTGTCTGCATATATCAACTGGACACAAGCTGATTTAAGTATACTTTTCTCTGCACTTATTTAAGATTTGAGTCAGTAAATATTGTGTGTCTTTGATTCAGTAAATATTGTGTCTCTGTCTCTCTGCAGTTAAGTTGCCTGAAGTGTGAAAAAGTGTAGCCATCTGGGCTCATTGAAAGTTGTTAGACTGCTTTGAAATTCCTTTGTTAGTGTTAGTTAGCTTGGGGTTTCTGCTAGCATTAAAATCTGTGTTGGTTACATTTCTAGTAATCATTTTAAATCAGAGTTGCTGGCTACTGAGACTTGTCTGCATATATCAACTGGACACAAGCTGATTTAAGTATACTTTTCTCTGCACTTATTTAAGATTTGAGTCAGTAAATATTGTGTGTCTTTGATTCAGTAAATATTGTGTCTCTGTCTCTCTGCAGTTAAGTTGCCTGAAGTGTGAAAAAGTGTAGCCATCTGGGCTCATTGAAAGTTGTTAGACTGCTTTGAAATTCCTTTGTTAGTGTTAGTTAGCTTGGGGGTTTCTGCTAGCATTAAAATCTGTGTTGGTTACATTTCTAGTAATCATTTTAAATCAGAGTTGCTGGCTACTGAGACTTGTCTGCATATATCAACTGGACACAAGCTGATTTAAGTATACTTTTCTCTGCACTTATTTAAGATTTGAGTCAGTAAATATTGTGTGTCTTTGATTCAGTAAATATTGTGTCTCTGTCTCTCTGCAGTTAAGTTGCCTGAAGTGTGAAAAAGTGTAGCCATCTGGGCTCATTGAAAGTTGTTAGACTGCTTTGAAATTCCTTTGTTAGTGTTAGTTAGCTTGGGGGTTTCTGCTAGCATTAAAATCTGTGTTGGTTACATTTCTAGTAATCATTTTAAATCAGAGTTGCTGGCTACTGAGACTTGTCTGCATATATCAACTGGACACAAGCTGATTTAAGTATACTTTTCTCTGCACTTATTTAAGATTTGAGTCAGTAAATATTGTGTGTCTTTGATTCAGTAAATATTGTGTCTCTGTCTCTCTGCAGTTAAGTTGCCTGAAGTGTGAAAAAGTGTAGCCATCTGGGCTCATTGAAAGTTGTTAGACTGCTTTGAAATTCCTTTGTTAGTGTTAGTTAGCTTGGGGTTTCTGCTAGCATTAAAATCTGTGTTGGTTACATTTCTAGTAATCATTTTAAATCAGAGTTGCTGGCTACTGAGACTTGTCTGCATATATCAACTGGACACAAGCTGATTTAAGTATACTTTTCTCTGCACTTATTTAAGATTTGAGTCAGTAAATATTGTGTGTCTTTGATTCAGTAAATATTGTGTCTCTGTCTCTCTGCAGTTAAGTTGCCTGAAGTGTGAAAAAGTGTAGCCATCTATGCTCATTGAAAGTTGTTAGACTGCTTTGAAATTCCTTTGTTAGTGGTAGTTAGCTTGGAGTTATCTGCTAGCATTAAAATTTGTGTTGGTTACATTTCTAGTAATCATTTTAAATCGGAGTTGCTGGCTACTGAGACTTGTCTGCATATATCAACTGGACACAAGCTAGTTTAAGTATACTTTTCTCTGCACTTATTTAAGATTTGAGTCAGTAAATATTGTGTGTGTTTGATTCAGTAAATATTTTGTCTCTGTTTCTCTGCAGTCAAGTTGCCTGCAGTGTGAAAATGTGTAGCCATCTCAGCTCATTGAAAGCTGTTAGACTGCTTTGAAATTCCTTTGTTAGTGTTAGTTAGCTTGGGGTTTCTGCTAGCATTAAAATCTGTGTTGGTTACATTTCGAGTAATCATTTCACATCTGATTTTTTGGCTACTGAGACTTGTCTGCATATATCAACTGGACACAACCTGATTTAAGTATACTTTTCTCTGCACTTATTTAAGATTTGAGTCAGTAAATATTGTGTGTCTTTGATTCAGTAAATATTGTGTCTCTGTCTCTCTGAAGTTAAGTTGCCTGAAGTGTGAAAAAGTGTAGCCATCTGGGCTCATTGAAAGTTGTTAGACTGCTTTGAAATTCCTTTGTTAGTGTTAGTTAGCTTGGGGTTTCTGCTAGCATTAAAATCTGTGTTGGTTACATTTCTAGTAATCATTTTAAATGCAGTTGCTGACTACTGAGACTTGTCTGCATATATCAACTGGACACAAGCTGATTTAAGTATACTTTTCTCTGCAATTATTTAAGATTTGAGTCAGTAAATATTGTGTGTCTTTGATTCAGTAAATATTGTGTCTCTGTCTCTCTGCAGTTAAGTTGCCTGAAGTGTGAAAAAGTGTAGCTATCTGGGCTCACTGAAAGTTGTTAGACTGCTTTGAAATTCCTTTGTTAGTGTTAGTTAGCTTGGGGTTTCTGCTAGCATTAAAATCTGTGTTGGTTACATTTCTAGTAATCATTTTAAATCGGAGTTGCTGGTACTGAGACTTGTCTGCATATATCAACTGGACACAAGCTGATTTAAGTATACTTTTCTCTTCACTTAATTAAGATTTGAGTCAGTAAATATTGTGTGTCTTTTATGCAGTAAATATTGTGTCTCTGTCTCTCTGCAATTAAGTTGTCTGAAGTGTGAAAAGTGTAGCCATCTGGGCTCATGGAAAGTTCTTAGACTGCTTTGAAATTCCTTTGTTAGTGTTAGTTAAGTTTGGGGTTTCTGCTAGCATTAAAATCTGTGTTGGTTACATTCCGAGTAATCATTTCACATCAGAGTTGCTGGCTACACAGTCTTGTCTGCATGTATCAACTGGACACTAGCTGATTTAAGTATACTTTTCTCTGCACTTATTTAAGATATGAGTTAGTAAATATTGTGTGTCTTTGATTCAGTAAATATTGTGTCTCTGTCTCTCATTAGTTATGTTGCCTGAAGTGTAAAAAAGTGTAGCCATCTGGGCTCATTGGAAGTTGTTAGACTGCTTTGAAATTCCTTTGTTAGTGTAAGTTAGCTTGGGGTTTCTGCTAGCATTAAAATCTGTGTTGGCTGCATTTCTAGTAATCATTTTAAATTGGAGTTGCTTGCTACTGAGACTTGTCTGCATATATCAACTGGACACAAGCTGATTTAAGTATACTTTTCTCTGCACTTATTTAAGATTTGAGTCAGTAAATATTGTGTGTCTTTGATTCAGTAAATATTGTGTCTCTGTCTCTCTGCAGTTAAGTTGCCTGAAGTGTGAAAAAGTGTAGCCATCTGGGCTCATTGAAAGTTGTTAGACTGCTTTGAAATTCCTTTGTTAGTGTTAGTTAGCTTGGGGGTTTCTGCTAGCATTAAAATCTGTGTTGGTTACATTTCTAGTAATCATTTTAAATCAGAGTTGCTGGCTACTGAGACTTGTCTGCATATATCAACTGGACACAAGCTGATTTAAGTATACTTTTCTCTGCACTTATTTAAGATTTGAGTCAGTAAATATTGTGTGTCTTTGATTCAGTAAATATTGTGTCTCTGTCTCTCTGCAGTTAAGTTGCCTGAAGTGTGAAAAAGTGTAGCCATCTGGGCTCATTGAAAGTTGTTAGACTGCTTTGAAATTCCTTTGTTAGTGTTAGTTAGCTTGGGGGTTTCTGCTAGCATTAAAATCTGTGTTGGTTACATTTCTAGTAATCATTTTAATCAGAGTTGCTGGCTACTGAGACTTGTCTGCATATATCAACTGGACACAAGCTGATTTAAGTATACTTTTCTCTGCACTTATTTAAGATTTGAGTCAGTAAATATTGTGTGTCTTTGATTCAGTAAATATTGTGTCTCTGTCTCTCTGCAGTTAAGTTGCCTGAAGTGTGAAAAAGTGTAGCCATCTGGGCTCATTGAAAGTTGTTAGACTGCTTTGAAATTCCTTTGTTAGTGTTAGTTAGCTTGGGGGTTTCTGCTAGCATTAAAATCTGTGTTGGTTACATTTCTAGTAATCATTTTAAATCAGAGTTGCTGGCTACTGAGACTTGTCTGCATATATCAACTGGACACAAGCTGATTTAAGTATACTTTTCTCTGCACTTATTTAAGATTTGAGTCAGTAAATATTGTGTGTCTTTGATTCAGTAAATATTGTGTCTCTGTCTCTCTGCAGTTAAGTTGCCTGAAGTGTGAAAAAGTGTAGCCATCTGGGCTCATTGAAAGTTGTTAGACTGCTTTGAAATTCCTTTGTTAGTGTTAGTTAGCTTGGGGTTTCTGCTAGCATTAAAATCTGTGTTGGTTACATTTCTAGTAATCATTTTAAATCAGAGTTGCTGGCTACTGAGACTTGTCTGCATATATCAACTGGACACAAGCTGATTTAAGTATACTTTTCTCTGCACTTATTTAAGATTTGAGTCAGTAAATATTGTGTGTCTTTGATTCAGTAAATATTGTGTCTCTGTCTCTCTGCAGTTAAGTTGCCTGAAGTGTGAAAAAGTGTAGCCATCTGGGCTCATTGAAAGTTGTTAGACTGCTTTGAAATTCCTTTGTTAGTGTTAGTTAGCTTGGGGGTTTCTGCTAGCATTAAAATCTGTGTTGGTTACATTTCTAGTAATCATTTTAAATCAGAGTTGCTGGCTACTGAGACTTGTCTGCATATATCAACTGGACACAAGCTGATTTAAGTATACTTTTCTCTGCACTTATTTAAGATTTGAGTCAGTAAATATTGTGTGTCTTTGATTCAGTAAATATTGTGTCTCTGTCTCTCTGCAGTTAAGTTGCCTGAAGTGTGAAAAAGTGTAGCCATCTGGGCTCATTGAAAGTTGTTAGACTGCTTTGAAATTCCTTTGTTAGTGTTAGTTAGCTTGGGGTTTCTGCTAGCATTAAAATCTGTGTTGGTTACATTTCTAGTAATCATTTTAAATCAGAGTTGCTGGCTACTGAGACTTGTCTGCATATATCAACTGGACACAAGCTGATTTAAGTATACTTTTCTCTGCACTTATTTAAGATTTGAGTCAGTAAATATTGTGTGTCTTTGATTCAGTAAATATTGTGTCTCTGTCTCTCTGCAGTTAAGTTGCCTGAAGTGTGAAAAAGTGTAGCCATCTGGGCTCATTGAAAGTTGTTAGACTGCTTTGAAATTCCTTTGTTAGTGTTAGTTAGCTTGGGGGTTTCTGCTAGCATTAAAATCTGTGTTGGTTACATTTCTAGTAATCATTTTAAATCAGAGTTGCTGGCTACTGAGACTTGTCTGCATATATCAACTGGACACAAACTGATTTAAGTATACTTTTCTCTGCACTTATTTAAGACTTGAGTCAGTAAATATTGTGTGTCTTTGATTCAATAAATATTGTGTCTCTGTCTCTCTGCTGTTAAGTTACCTGAAGTGTGAAAAAGTGTATCCATCTGGGCTCATTGAAAGTTGTTAGACTGCTTTGAAATTCCTTTGTTAGTGTTACTAAGCTTTGGGGTTTCTGCTAGCATTAAAATCTGTGTTGATTACATTTCTAGTAATTATTTTAAATCAGAGTTGCTGGCTACTGAGACTTGTCTGCATATATCAACTGGACACAAACTGATTTAAGTATACTTTTCTCTGCACTTATTTAAGATTTGGATTCATTGGTTCATAGGTTGGTACTAGGCTATCGGCCCTAGGACCTATGTAAGCCTAGCCATAACAATTCCCTGGATATTTCTTCCCACAATATTTACTTCTCCAGGCCCCTGTCTAGCAGGACGACTGACATGATCCCCGGGGTGAATTTCCTATCTCCCATCCAATCATCAAGGTTCCTTCTGAAGAGGGCTAAAGAGGTGCTCTGCTTGATATGTATGGGCAGTCTATTCCAAAGTATGGGGAGTCTCTGGGTCAGGAACCTATCCCTCCAGCATGTTTTCTTCATTGTGATGACAGGGTTTAGATCCTTGGAGCATGTGGCTCTGAGGGATTGGGATTTCTTTAAGTGGAACATGTGCAACAGCTCAGGGTTTGACATGGTCTTGTATGTTAAGCAGACATCGCCTCTGAGTAGACGATATGCCACAGAGTATAGCTGGAGCTTTTTTAGACGGTCATTATATGGCATCTGCTTTAGGCCTGTGATTTTTTTAGTGAGGTATTTCTGTGGCCTTTCAAGCTGTTGCAGATGTCTTGTGAGGTACATACCAAATGGGGCATTATACTCTATAATGCGTCTAATGAGGGATGAGTACAGTGGGACAATGACCTCCTTTTTTCAGGATGAAAAGCCCTTAGTGATGAGGTGTGCCACATAGAAGGATTTCCTGACTGTTGTGGCAATGTGGTTATCGAAAGTGAGACCACTGTCCACCTGTGTCCCTAAGTCTCTCATCACACTTTCGATGTTTTGTGTCCTGCCATCTATGTGGTAATTCATGGGTACATGTTTATTCCAAAGGGGATAACTATACATTTCTTGGCATTAAGCTTGAGCCCATGGCTCGGAGCGGCACCAGGCATCTGTTTCTGTAAGGCCCTTTTGTAGAATATCCACGTCATTTGGGGATTCAATAATAGCTCCCAGTTTGCAGTCATCTGCAAACTTTGTTAGTCAGAGTCCCTTAGTGTTAGCCTGTACTTCAGAGAAGTAGATGCCAAACAAGAGTGGTCCCAGGACTAAACCCTGAGGTACTCCACTTGTCACTTGTCTGGAGCTGGATTTGGAGTCGGCTACTTTTACTGTCTGGGTTCTGTCAGTAAGCCAGGTAGCAACCCATCAAGTGATGTAGGGATTTATGCCCAGCTTAGTAAGTTTATCTATGATTCCAGAGTGGGGGATGGTGTCAAAGGCCTTGGCGAGGTCCCGATAGGCTGTGTGGACTGCCTTCCCCTCATCCACAGGTCTGGAGACTGATTCAAAGATGTCAATCAGATTCAGGAGACAAGATCAGCCCTTCACAAACCCAAACTGGGTGGGGTCTAGTGTTTGAAGGTTGCCAATGTCTTTGTTTATAAGTTCCATGATAATGCGTTCCATGCCCTTGCAAATCAGGCTTGTCAGACTGACGGGACGGTAGTTCCCGGATCCAAGGTGGATCCTCCCTTGTGGAGCGGGATAACTGTAGCTGTGTGCCACTCAGTGGGCACGAAGCCTGAGGTGAGGTTATGATTAAACATGACACTTAGGTGAGGTGCCAGTTCATTTTGTTGTTCATGTAGTACACAGCCTGGGATGTCATCTGGTCCCATGGATGCTGTATTCTTAGCTTTGGAGAGTGGTTTCTACCTGTGTGGCCGTGATTATCGGAATTTGGCAATCTTTTGGTATTGAGATGGGCCCTTTAGATGGTGAGAGTGGGCTGAAGTTGGCACTAAATCGATCTGCCAGGATATTGGCAATATCCATGGGATCAGTATATTTAATGCCATTCTGTTGTAACTCAGAGCAGATCTGAGCATTGCCATTTAGATTTTTGACATAACTATAGAATGCCTTGTGGTTGTCTTTGGAATCTTTGGCAATTATATTTTCATAACTAGCTTTTGAGGATTTTATGAGGGATCTCAGCTTCTTACTGAGGCTGGTGAGGGAGTTTTTTGCATTCTGGGATTTTCCTCTTTTTTGCAACAGATTCTTCCTTCTGTTGTATAGTTTGTTTATAGCAGGGGACCACCAGATTGGCTTCTGTGTTTTTGAGAGGAGCTTCTTGGTTCTATTTGGGATGGCACGATTCATGCACGAGTGGATGTGCTCGTACAGTGCCTTAGTGTAGGATTCTGCAGTCGAACTTCCAGATCCTGTCTGCATGGGTGTTGTGAAGTTTGTCACGTCTGACTTCAGTAGCTTGAAGTTGGCTTTGGAGAAGTTTTTTAAGGAGGTTTCCTTACTGGGTGGTGGGGATGGGATGTGGATGTCAAGGGTGATTTGTTTATGGTCAGACCTGACCAATGAGGGGTGACCACTGGTGTGGAGCATCTATCTCCCATGTTGGTAATGACCAGGTCTAGGATATTGGAGCCCCTGGTGGGACAATGGATTAATTGTTCCAGGGCGTTGGAATTTATGAATTCCAAGAAACGTTGGGAAAAGGAGTTGGTACCTGAGTAGTTTTCCCAGTTAATGGCAGGGTAGTTGAAATCACCCAGTATGAGGGTGTTTGGTTGTATCTTAATATTTTGCAGTATGTTTAGAAAGGTGTAGTGAGAATCTTGGGGCATGGATGGGGATCTGTAGCAAGCTACAATTTGGATTGCAGTCTTACCTAGTGTTAGTTGCACCTGAAGAATTTCAGATGCAT
Organism: Protopterus annectens; assembly: GCF_019279795.1. Lineage (NCBI taxonomy): Eukaryota > Metazoa > Chordata > Ceratodontiformes > Protopteridae > Protopterus > Protopterus annectens. Next base: position 760,362,104 of record NC_056746.1, read on the forward strand.
TGTGTTGGGCAACTAGCCTGGAGGTGTGAATATCCTTGGTGAATATGGACACTCCTCCGCATTTAGTGTTTCGGTCCTGGTTTTGTGGCCGAAAAGTGTGGCAAGAATTGTAGCCTGGTATTGCAGGGGTGCTCTCTGGAGCCTTGAACCAGGTCTCGATGTTCTCCATTTTTAGGAGTGCCTCGAGAGAGTGCATTTTGAGGTTTAGAGTTTAGAGTTCAATGAGCCCCATCTGGGCTCATTGAAAGTTGTTAGACTGCTTTGAAATTTCTTTGTTAGTGTTAGCTTGTGGGTTTCTGCTAGCATTAAAATCTGTGTTAGTTACATTTCTAGTAATCATTTTAAATCAGAGTTGCTGGTTACTGAAACTTGTCGGCATATACCAACTGGACACAAGCTGATTTAAGTGCACTTTTCTCTGCACTTAATTAAGATTTGACTCAGTAAATATTGTGTGTCTTTGATTCAGTAAATATTGTGTCTCTGTCTCTCAGCAGTTAAGTTACCTGAAGTGTAAAAAAGTGTAGCCATCTGGGCTCATTGAAAGTTGTTAGACTGCTTTGAAATTCCTTTGTTAGTGTAAGTTAGCTTGGGGGTTTCTGCTAGCATTAAAATCTGTGTTGGTTGCATTTCTAGTAATCATTTTAAATCGGAGTTGCTCGCTACTGAGACTTGTCTGCATATATCAACTGGACACAAGCTGATTTAAGTATACTTTTCTCTGCACTTATTTAAGATTTGAGTCAGTAAATATTGTGTGTCTTTGATTCAGTAAATATTGTGTCTCTGTCTCTCTGCAGTTTAAGTTGCCTGAAGTATGAAAAGGTGTAGCCATCTGGGCTCATTGTAAGTTCTTAGACTGCTTTGAAATTCCTTTGTTAGTGTTAGTTAGGTTGGGGGTTTCTGCTAGCATTAAAATCTGTGTTGGTTACATTTCGAGTAATCATTTTACATCGGATTTGCTGGCTACAGAGACTTGTCTGCATATATCAACTGGACACAACCTGGTTTAAGTATACTTTTCTCTGCACTTATTTAAGACTTGAGTCAGTAAATATTGTGTGTCTTTGATTCAATAAATATTGTGTCTCTGTCTCTCTGCCATTAAGTTGCCTGAAGTGTGAAAAAGTGTATCCATCTGGGCTCATTGAAAGTTGTTTGACTCCTTTGAAATTCATTTGTTAGTGTTAGTTAGCTTGTGGGTTACTACTAGCATTAATATTTGTGTTGGTTACATTTCTAGTAATCATTTTAAATTGGAGTTGCTGGTACTGAGACTTGTCTGCATATATCAACTGGACACAAGCTGATTTAAGTATACTTTTCTCTGCACTTATTTAAGATTTGAGTCAGTAAATATTGTGTGTCTTTTATGTAGTAAATATTGTGTCTCTGTCTCTCTGAAATTAAGTTGTCTGAAGTGTGAAAAAAGTGTAGCCATCTGGGCTCATTGAATGTTCTTAGACTGCTTTGAAATTCCTTTGTTAGTGTTAGTTAACTTGGGGGTTTCTGCTAGCATTAAAATCTGTGTTGGTTACATTTCAATAATCATTTCACATCGGAGTTGCTGGCTACAGAGTCTTGTCTGCATGTATCAACTGGACACTAGCTGCTTTAAGTATGCTTTTCTCTGCACTTATTTAAGATTTGAGTTAGTAAATATTGTGTGTCTTTGATTCAGTAAATATTGTGTCTCTGTCTCTCAGCAGTTAAGTTACCTGAAGTGTAAAAAAGTGTAGCCATCTGCACTCATTGAAAGTTGCTAGACTTTTTTGAAATTCCTTTGTTTGTGTAAGTTAGCTTGAAGGTTTCTACTAGCATTAAAATCTGTGTTGGTGAAATTTCTAGTAATCATTTTAAATCGGAGTTGCTCGCTACTGAGACTTGTCTGCATATATCAACTAGACACAATCTGATTTAAGTATACTTTTCTCTGCACTTATTTAAGATTTGAGTCAGTAAATATTGTGTGACTTTGATTCAGTAAATATTGTTTCTCTGTCTCTCTTCAGTTAAGTTGCCTGAAGTGTGAAAAAGTGTAGCCATCTGGGCTCATTGAAAGTTCTTAGACTGCTTTGAAATTCCTTTGTTAGGTTTAGTTAGGTTGGGTTTTCTGCTAGCATTAAAATCTGTGTTGGTTACATTTCGAGTAATTTTACATCGGAGTTGTTGTCTACAGAGACCCGTCTGCATATACCAACTGGATACAACCTGGTTTAAGTATACTTTTCTCTGCACTTATTTAAGACTTGAGTCAGTAAATACTGTGTGCCTTTGATTCAAAAAATATTGTGTCTCTGTCTCTCTGCCATTAAGTTGACTGAAGTGTGAAAAAGTGTAGCCATCTGGGCTCATTGAAAGTTGTTAGACTGCTTTGAAATTTCTTTGTTAGTGTTAGCTTGTGGGTTTCTGCTAGCATTAAAATCTGTGTTGGTTACATTTTTAGTAATCATTTTAAATCAGAGTTGCTGGTTACTGAAACTTGTCTGCATATATCAATTGGACACAAGCTGATTTAAGTACACTTTTCTCTGCACTTATTTAAGATTTGAGTCAGTAAATATTGTGTGTCTTTCATTCAGTAAATATTGTGTCTCTGTCTCTCTGCAATTAAGTTGCCTGAAGTGTGAAAAAGTGTAGCCATCTGGGCTCATTGAAAGTTCTTAGACTACTCTGAAATTCCTTTGTTAGTGTTAGTTAGCTTGGGGATTTCTGCTAGCATTAAAATCTGTGTTGGTTACATTTCTAGTAATAATTTCAATTCAGAGTTGCAGGCTACAGAGTCTTGTCTGCATGTATCAACTGGACACTAGCTGGTTTAAGTATACTTTTCTCTGCACTTATTTAAGATTTGAGTCAGTAAATATTGTGTGGCTTTGATTCAGTAAATATTGTGTCTCTCAGCAGTTAATTGCCTGAAGTGTATAAAAGTGTAGACATATGGGCTCATTGAAAGTTGATAGTCTGCTTTGAAATTTGTTTGTTAGTCTTAGTTAGCTTGTGGGTATTTGCTAGCATTAAAATCTGTGTTGGTTACATTTCTAGTAATCATTTTAAATCGGAGTTGCTGGAACTGAGACTTGTCTGCAAATATCAGCTGGACACAAGCTGATTTAAGTATACTTTTCTCTGCACTTATTTAAGATTTGAGTCAGTAAATATTGTGTGTCTTTTATGTAGTAAATATTGTGTCTCTGTCTCTCTGAAATTAAGTTGTCTGAAGTGTGAAAAAGTGTAGCCATCTGGGCTCATTGAATGTTCTTAGACTGCTTTGAAATTCCTTTGTTAGTGTTAGTTAGCTTGGGGGTTTCTGCTAGCATTAAAATCTGTGTTGGTTACATTTCAATAATCATTTCACATCGGAGATGCTGGCTACAGAGTCTTGTCTGCATGTATCAACTGGACACTAGCTGGTTTAAGTATGCTTTTTTATGCACTTATTTAAGATTTGAGTTAGTAAATATTGTGTGTCTTTGATTCAGTAAATATTGTGTCTCTGTCTCTCAGCAGTTAAGTTACCTGAAGTGTAAAAAGGTGTAGCCATCTGCGCTCATTGAAAGTTGTTAGACTGCTTTGAAATTCCTTTGTTAGTGTTAGTTAGGTTGGGGGTTTCTGCTAGCATTAAAATCTGTGTTGGTTACATTTCAGGTAATCATTTTACATCGGATTTGCTGGCTACAGAGACTTGTCTGCATATATCAACTGGACACAACCTGGTTTAAGTATACTTTTCTCTGCACTTATTTAAGACTTGAGTCAGTAAATATTGTGTGTCTTTGGTTCAATAATTATTGTGTCTCTGTCTCTCTGCCATTAAGTTGCCTGAAGTGTGAAAAAGTGTATCCATCTGGGCTCATTGAAAGTTGTTAGACTGCTTTGAAATTCATTTGTTAGTGTTAGTTAGCTTGTGGGTTACTACTAGCATTAATATCTGTGTTGGTTACATTTCTTGTAATCATTTTAAATCGGAGTTGCTGGTACTGAGACTTGTCTGCATATATCAACTGGACACAAGCTGATTTAAGTATACTTTTCTCTGCACTTATTTAAGATTTGAGTCAGTAAATATTGTGTGTCTTTTATGTAGTAAATATTGTGTCTCTGTCTCTCTGAAATTAAGTTGTCTGAAGTGTGAAAAAAGTGTAGCCATCTGGGCTCATTGAATGTTCTTAGACTGCTTTGAAATTCCTTTGTTAGTGTTAGTTAGCTTGGGGGTTTCTGCTAGCATTAAAATCTGTGTTGGTTACATTTCAATAATCATTTCACATCGGAGATGCTGGCTACAGAGTCTTGTCTGCATGTATCAACTGAACACTAGCTGGTTTAAGTATGCTTTTCTCTGCACTTATTTTTGATTTGAGTCAGTAAATATTGTGTGTCTTTGATTCAGTAAATATTGTGTCTCTGTCTCTCTGCAGTTAAGTTGCCTGAAGTGTGAAAAAGTGTAGCCATCTGGGCTCATTGAAAGTTCTTAGACTGCTTTGAAATTCCTTTGTTAGTGTTAGTTAGGTTGGGGGTTTCTGCTAGCATTAAAATCTGTGTTGGTTACATTTTGAGTAATCATTTTACATCAGAGTTTTTGTCTACAGAGACTTGCCTGCATATACCAACTGGACACAACCTGGTTTAAGTATACTTTTCTCTGCACTTATTTAAGACTTGAGTCAGTAAATATTGTGTGTCTTTGATTCAATAAATATTGTGTCTCTGTCTCTCTGCTAAGTTACCTGAAGTGTGAAAAAGTGTATCCATCTGGGCTCATTGAAAGTTGTTAGACTGCTTTGAAATTCCTTTGTTAGTGTTAGCTTGTGGGTTTCTACTTGCATTAAAATTTGTGTTGGTTACATTTCTAGTAATCAGTTTAAATCAGAGTTGCCGGTTACTGAGACTTGTCTGCATATTTCAACTGGACACAAGCTGATTTAAGTATACTTTTCTCTGCACTTATTTAAGATTTGAGTCAGTAAATATTGTGGGTCTTTTATTCAGTAAATATTGTGTCTCTGTCTCTCTGCAATTAAGTTGACTGACGTGTGAAAAAGTGTAGCCATCTGGGCTCATTGAAAGTTTTTAGACTGCTTTGAAATTCCTTTGTTAGTGTTACTAAGCTTGGGGTTTCTGCTAGCATTAAAATCTGTGTTGGTTACATTTCTAGTAATAATTTCAAATCAGAGTTGCTGGCTACAGAGTCTTGTCTGCATGTATCAACTGGACACTAGCTGGTTTAATTATACTTTTCTCTGTACTTTTTTAATATTTGAGTCAGTAAATATTGTGTGCCTTTGATTCAGTAAATATTGTGTCTCTATCTCTCTGCAGTTAAATTACCTGAGGTGTGAAAAAGTGTAGCCATCAGGGCCCATTGAAAGGTGTTACACTGCTTTGAAATTCCTTTGTTAGTGTTAGTTACCTTGGGGGTTTCTGCTAGCATTAAAATCTGTGTTGATTACATTTCTAGCAATCATTTTAAATCAGAGTTGCTGGCTACTGATGCTTGTCTGCATATATCAACTGGACGCAAGCTGATTTAAGTATACTTTTCTCTGCACTTATTTAAGATTTGGATTCATTGGTTCATAGGTTGGTACTAGGCTATCGGCCCTAGGACCTATGTAAGCCTAGCCATAACAATTCCCTGGATATTTCTTCCCACAATATTTACTTCTCCAGGCCCCTGTCTAGCAGGACGACTGACATGATCCCCGGGGTGAATTTCCTATCTCCCATCCAATCATCAAGGTTCCTTTTGAAGAGGGCTAAAGAGGTGCTCTGCTTGATATGTATGGGCAGTCTATTCCAAAGTATGGGGAGTCTCTGGGTCAAGAACCTATCCCTCCAGCATGTTTTCTTCATTGTGATGACAGGGTTTAGATCCTTGGAGCATGTGGCTCTGAGGGATTGGGATTTCTTTAAGTGGAACATGTGCAACAGCTCAGGGTTTGACATGGTCTTGTATGTTAAGCAGACATCGCCTCTGAGTAGACGATATGCCACAGAGTATAGCTGGAGCTTTTTTAGACGGTCATTATATGGCATCTGCTTTAGGCCTGTGATTTTTTTAGTGAGGTATTTCTGTGGCCTTTCAAGCTGTTGCAGATGTCTTGTGAGGTACATACCAAACGGGGCATTATACTCTATAATGCGTCTAATGAGGGATGAGTACAGTGGGACAATGACCTCCTTTTTTCAGGATGAAAAGCCCTTAGTGATGAGGTGTGCCACATAGAAGGATTTCCTGACTGTTGTGGCAATGTGGTTATCGAAAGTGAGACCACTGTCCACCTGTGTCCCTAAGTCTCTCATCACACTTTCGATGTTTTGTGTCCTGCCATCTATGTGGTAATTCATGGGTACATGTTTATTCCAAAGGGGATAACTATACATTTCTTGGCATTAAGCTTGAGCCCATGGCTCGGAGCGGCACCAGGCATCTGTTTCTGTAAGGCCCTTTTGTAGAATATCCACGTCATTTGGGGATTCAATAATGGCTCCCAGTTTGCAGTCATCTGCAAACTTTGTTAGTCAGAGTCCCTTAGTGTTAGCCTGTACTTCAGAGAAGTAGATGCCAAACAAGAGTGGTCCCAGGACTAAACCCTGAGGTACTCCACTTGTCACTTGTCTGGAGCTGGATTTGGAGTCGGCTACTTTTACTGTCTGGGTTCTGTCAGTAAGCCAGGTAGCAACCCATCAAGTGATGTAGGGATTTATGCCCAGCTTAGTAAGTTTATCTATGATTCCAGAGTGGGGGATGGTGTCAAAGGCCTTGGCGAGGTCCCGATAGGCTGTGTGGACTGCCTTCCCCTCATCCACAGGTCTGGAGACTGATTCAAAGATGTCAATCAGATTCAGGAGACAAGATCAGCCCTTCACAAACCCAAACTGGGTGGGGTCTAGTGTTTGAAGGTTGCCAATGTCTTTGTTTATAAGTTCCATGATAATGCGTTCCATGCCCTTGCAAATCAGGCTTGTCAGACTGACGGGACGGTAGTTCCCGGGATCCAAGGTGGATCCTCCCTTGTGGAGCGGGATAACTGTAGCTGTGTGCCACTCAGTGGGCACGAAGCCTGAGGTGAGGTTATGATTAAACATGACAATTAGGTGAGGTGCCAGTTCATTTTGTTGTTCATGTAGTACACAGCCTGGGATGTCATCTGGTCCCATGGATGCTGTATTCTTAGCTTTGGAGAGTGCGGTTTCTACCTGTGTGGCCGTGATTATCGGAATTTGGCAATCTTTTGGTATTGAGATGGGCCCTTTAGATGGTGAGAGTGGGCTGAAGTTGGCACTAAATCGATCTGCCAGGATATTGGCAATATCCATGGGATCAGTATATTTAATGCCATTCTGTTGTAACTCAGAGCAGATCTGAGCATTGCCATTTAGATTTTTGACATAACTATAGAATGCCTTGTGGTTGTCTTTGGAATCTTTGGCAATTATATTTTCATAACTAGCTTTTGAGGATTTTATGAGGGATCTCAGCTTCTTACTGAGGCTGGTGAGGGAGTTTTTTGCATTCTGGGATTTTCCTCTTTTTTGCAACAGATTCTTCCTTCTGTTGTATAGTTTGTTTATAGCAGGGGACCACCAGATTGGCTTCTGTGTTTTTGGAGAAGAGCATCTTGGTTCTATTTGGGATGGCACGATTCATGCACGAGTGGATGTGCTCGTACAGTGCCTTAGTGTAGGATTCTGCAGTCGAACTTCCAGATCCTGTCTGCATGGGTGTTGTGAAGTTTGTCACGTCTGACTTCAGTAGCTTGAAGTTGGCTTTGGAGAAGTTTTTTAAGGAGGTTTCCTTACTGGGGGGTGGGGGTGGGATGTGGATGTCAAGGGTGATTTGTTTATGGTCAGACCTGACCAATGAGGGGGTGACCACTGGTGTGGAGCATCTATCTCCCATGTTGGTAATGACCAGGTCTAGGATATTGGAGCCCCTGGTGGGACAATGGATTAATTGTTCCAGGGCGTTGGAATTTATGAATTCCAAGAAACGTTGGGAAAAGGAGTTGGTACCTGAGTAGTTTTCCCAGTTAATGGCAGGGTAGTTGAAATCACCCAGTATGAGGGTGTTTGGTTGTATCTTAATATTTTGCAGTATGTTTAGAAAGGTGTAGTGAGAATCTTGGGGCATGGATGGGGATCTGTAGCAAGCTACAATTTGGATTGCAGTCTTACCTAGTGTTAGTTGCACCTGAAGAATTTCAGATGCATTGTGTTGGGCAACTAGCCTGGAGGTGTGAATATCCTTGGTGAATATGGACACTCCTCCGCATTTAGTGTTTCGGTCCTGGTTTTGTGGCCGAAAAGTGTGGCAAGAATTGTAGCCTGGTATTGCAGGGGTGCTCTCTGGAGCCTTGAACCAGGTCTCGATGTTCTCCATTTTTAGGAGTGCCTCGAGAGAGTGCATTTTGAGGTTTAGAGTTCTAGCATTGAGTAGCATTACCTTCACATTTTGCCTGCTTCTATTTGTTATGGTGGTGGTTTTATCCTTTGAACCTTGCCTAAAAAAGGCACTATAGGGGTGGCAAAAGCTTTAGCCAGTAACCTGAATCCCAGGGGTGACAGGTGCAGACCATCTCTGGCAAAGCATCATGATTTGACGATCATGTCTTCCCAGGCAGACAAATACTGGATCCCCTTTGAATGACACCAGAAGCTTAGCCAATTGTTGAAGTCAATCATTTTGTCCTTATACTGTGGTATCATTCTTGGCAAAGGCAGGATGCTACTCAGGGCTAGGGTCATAACTACCTGGGTCACATGATCCAAGAGCTCTTCCATATCTCTTTTCATGTAGTCCAGGGAGGTACGTCTCAAGTCATTCACTCCAGCATGGACAATGACAGAGTCATATTTGTACTTGTTGTGGAGTGACTTGAGTGCATGCGTTATGTGGCGGATCCTGGCACCCGATAGGCAGCTGACTGTAATTTTCTCCTTGTTCAGTCTGGTGAGTGGGACATCAGTGTGCCTGACTATAGAGTCACCTATGACTAAAGTGTTGGGTACATTGTCTTGCCTTAGGGGCTGTTGTTGGGTGGGACAATGGTGTTGTGAGCTATGTGTCACTTTGGTTGTGACTGGTGTTTGTTTGCGTTTCGGCTTCGGAGGTCCTTGTTGCTTGGGAAGGTTAATGTTAAGGGCCTCTGCATATGTGGGTTTAGTGTTGCTATGTGTGGGTGTTAATGGTGAGGGTTTTGAAGGGCTATGAGTTGCTTGAGGTGTGATGTAGTTGTTGACCTTCTCCTCTTGACTGTCTAGCACAATCTTGGCCGGAGAGAGCTTTGCTTACCGTTTGGCTATGTAAGTGCATCTCTCGCAGGTTGTAGTGTTGGGTGGTAGGAGGAGAGGATTGTCTGTGTACATGAGGCAGTTGCTGCATTGCCCCAGTATGCCCAGATTCACCAGGTGGACAGAAGAAATCACCGGAAGATAACCGCTGGACATGCCTGTTTAGGTGCTTTTATGTAAAGTTTAAGAGCTGTTTTCCCTTACCTTTGCAAGGTACTTTGCAATTATAGGCTATTTAGTGCCTATGATAAATTTTTCCTTATTGACAAGGAGAGCTGAGTGCTTGTATCTGTTTCAGGTTTCAGAGTTTAGTGCTACTACTGAGAAACCAGCTAGTTTTAAGGGAAAATTTGAAGAGCACACTTTCTGGCACCTGGAATAATTTGAGTCAGTAAATATTGTGTGTCTTTGATTCAGTAAATATTGTGTCTCTGTCTCTCTGCAGTTAAGTTGCCTGAAGTGTGAAAAAGTGTAGCCATCTAGGCTCATTGAAAGTTGTTAGACTGCTTTGAAATTGCTTTGTTAGTGTTAGTTAGCTTGGGGGGTTTTGCTAGCATTAAAATCTGTGTTGGTTACATTTCTAGTAATCATTTTAAATCTAAGTTGCTGGCTACTGAGACTTGTCTGCATATATCAACTGGACACAAGCTGATTTAAGTATACTTTTCTCTGCACTTATTTAAGATTTGAGTCAGTAAATATTGTGTGTCTTTGATTCAGTAAATATTGTGTCTCTGTCTCTCTGCAGTTAAGTTGCCTGAAGTGTGAAAAAGTGTAGCCATCTGGGCTCATTGAAAGTTGTCAGACTACTTTGAAATTCCTTTTTTGGTGTTAGTTAGCTTGGGGATTTCTGCTAGCCTTAAAATCTGTGTTGGTTACATTTCTAGTAATCATTTTAAATCGGAGTTGCTGGCTACTGAGACTTGTCTGCATATATCAACTGGACACAAGCTGATTTAAGTATACTTTTCTCTGCACTTATTTAAGATTTGAGTCAGTAAATATTGTGTGTCTTTGATTCAGTAAATATTCTGTCTCTGTCTCTCTGTAGTTAGTTCCCCATCCCCCACCCCTGTTTCCTGTTGTGGTGTTAATCTTGGTGGCTTTGGAATTGCCCTCCCCTGCTGTAAATCTGTTTTTCACACTCTTCCTGGACCCATCTCATGTGCTCACTCAACTGAGTACAGTGATATACTCCTACCAGTCCCATCTTCTCTGCAGTGTACAGAGAGAGCATTAGGGAAGGACATTCCCCTATAGTATGTGAATCTGGTCTCTTTCCTCCGTCTCAAAAAAAATTGCACTTCATCTGCTTTACTCTATTTGTGTTTCTTCCTACTTTATTACCTTATTTTGCTTTTGCCTCTTCTTAAAAGTACTCAATTGAATTTTTTCTGCTGCCTTTATTACTACTTTATTACCTTATTTTGCTTTTGCCTCTTCTTAAAAGTACTCAATTTAATTTTTTCTGCTGCCTTTATTACTACTTGTTAGTAGCCTGATTAAATTGTAACTGTTATTCTAAGGCCCTTGGTTTAAGCACTTGGGCTTCAAACCAGTTGTTTTACATTAAGAAGGTTTCTGTTCTCTACTGTTGTGGCAGGACAGGTAGCGTACACCCTTCTAAGTTGGGAACTGCTGATTGAAGGCTCAGTGTCTGTTATTCTAAAAGTGTATTAGTTCTGGGTTAAGCACTTGGGCTTCAGGCCAGTTATTTTACATTAAGAAGGTTTTTGGTGTGCACCCTTGTGTGAGGAGAAGCTAGATTCTGCCCTTCTGAGCTGGGAATTTCTGGTTAAAGGCTTATTGCGCATGCTTACTTGAACTGTTTCTTTCTGAAATCGGTATGCCTTGTTTGCTGTAGCATACACTAGATTCAGGCCAGCTGGATCTAGCTTTGTTTGTATAACTTGTGCACTGATCCAGGCTGTCTTTTTGGAGAAGGTTTCTCTGTACCCTAGTGGCAGGACTGTGCAGTTAGAACTTGTCTGATTGAAGACTGTTGGAACAGGGCTCAGGTTTAAGTTTTTTAACTGGTTAATTGGGTAAAGTGTTGTTTTGATTGTATCCGCTCTATTTTCTGGAAAAAAAAAAAAACAAAAATATACTTGTTTCCCACCTTTCTGAATTAGTATAGTCCAGTTTTCAGGTTATTACTGAATTGAGGGCTGTGTTACAAGTTTCTGTGTTGCCATACCTTACTTGGATAGAAGGAAGTTTCTCTGTTCAACTGTGAGAGATGGGAGCTTTGAGCAGGCTATCTGTCCCTGGAGGAGTCGTTTCAGCCCAGAAGTTAGTAGTTTGCTGGCCATTTTGGGCTAATTTTTATTGTATCTGCTCTTTTTTCTGAAAAAACAAACAAACAAAATACTTGTTTCCCGCCTTTCTGAACTAGTATAGTCCAGTTTTCAGGTTACTGCTGAATCCAGGGCTATGTTACAAGTTTCTGTGTTGCCCATACCTTTCTTGGATAGAAGGAAGTTTTTATGTTCACCTGTGAGAGAGGGGAGCTTTGAGCATCCTATCTGTCCCTGGAGGAGTGGTTTCAGCCCAGAAGTTAGTAGTTTATTGGCCATTTCTGGCTAATTGTGACTGTATCTGCTCTATTATCTGGAAAAATATATATATATATATATATATAAACTTTTTCATGCCTTTCTGAACTAGTATAGTCCAGTTTTCAGGTTATTGCTGAATCCAGGGCTGTGTTACAAGTTTCTGTGTTGCCCATACCTTACTTGGATAGAAGGAAGTTTCTTTGCTCACCTGTGAGAGAGGGGAACTTTGAACAGCCTATCTGTCCTTGGAGGAGTGGTTTCAGCCCAGAAGTTAGTAGTTTATCAGCAATTTTGGGCTAATTTCTATGTCTTTCACTTCCCTGTTATCAAAACCGCATTTGTGCGGTTTTGTGCACCAGGCAGTGCCATTTAGCTAGAGATAAACTATTCTTGGATCCACTAAGTCTACTCTTCAATTTGTCCCTTGAAACTAGACAAACCTTCAACTTTAGCATGCAAACCATTCATTTCACAGTCAAGCACTTGCTTAAAACTCATAGCAAGCACTAATTAACCCTAGCACTAGACCCCCCCCATACTGTCCAGAAGGACAAGGCTCTCTATTCATCCCCACCAGCCAATCAGAAAAACATCTTACTCTACCTATTCAGGCATGTCCAAAGGGCAGTTTCCGGTGTACTCTCCAGTCCAATTGGTGAATCTGGGCATTTTGAGGCAATGTTACAACTGCCTCATGTACATAGACAACCCTCTCCTCCTACCACCAGACACTAATATATGCGAGAGATGCAATTATACAGCCAAAATGGAGGCAAAGCTCTCTCAACCCAATACTGGAACTGACAGTCAAGAGGAGAAGGGTAATACTTGCAACTCACCACCAGTCTCACATAGACCTAATAAACCAACACCGGCAAATAACACACATGAATACATGAAAACGTACTCGGAGGCTCTAAATAAAAATCTGCAAAAGCAACAGAGACCTCCAAAGCAGACATCCAAGCAACCTCCACACCCCATCACCAACCATGAAACACATACTTCTCATAATCAGTGTGCCACGCAATCACAGCCCTTAATGCAAAATAACAAACCCAACACACTAGTAATAGGCGACTCTATAGTCAGGCACACTGATGTCCCACTAACTAGGCTGGACAAGGAGAAGGTTTACAGTTAGCTGCCTGTCAGGTGCCAAGATCTGCCACATAACACAAGCACTCAGGTCACTCCAGAACAAGTACAAATACAACTCTGTCATTGTCCATGTTGGTGTGAATGACCTGAGATGTACCTCCCTGGACTACATGAAAAGAGACATGGAAGAGCTCTCTGATCATGTAGCCCAGGCCGGTATTTATTTATTTATTTATTTCCAGTTTGATAACCGGGGATGTCCACTGGGCTCGAAAGCCCGTTTTCATTGGAGGCCCGGGGAGAAAAGCTCCATATTACAAACAAATTGTACAATTAAACAATTTACAAACAAGCAAAAAATAAAACTTTATACATTTGTATAGTTAGCACAGAAAAAAAGCAAAAATGAAATACACATACATTTGAAATGCAAAAGAAGTAAATCAGAAGAGAAGTGTAGGAAATAGGTGGTGCAAAGAAGTAAAAGGAGAAGAAATGCCAGGTGGAGAAAAAAAAGAACAATTAGACGAAGATTCATTTTACGTTCGTGGCCAAAGGTACAGTTGCATGAAGAGGCATTATAGGCAGTAAGGATGTGAAGATATATAGAGTATTTACATAGAGTTTATACAGGGAGAAAATTGTTAAAGAAGTTGAGGGTGGAGAGCTGAAGAAAGAGTTGGATGAAGAGGGGCAAGAGGGAGAATCATGAATAAGTGACGTTAGTGGATTTAGGTAGGAAGTATACAATTACATTTCCAGTTTTGGGAGAGGTGGGAATGGAGTAGAGATTTGAATTGTTCAGGGTTTGTAGTGATTCTTAGCAGGGGAGGAAGCAAGTTCCATTTTTTGCTACAGTATAAGAAAGTAGAAGGTGGCCAGGGGGTCATTTAGGTTTGTGTACTGAAAGAAGATTTTGGTGGGCTGGTCTTAGGGACCTGAGAGGAGTGTAGAAATGCAAGACATTAGTTAGTGCAGGGCAAGCAGTGGGTTTAAAGATTAGTTTGTGGGCAGTAGTAAGTTGAAGGTAGTCAAGATGATTAGGGAGTTCTAACCATTTAAGACTATTGAGGGAGATGCAATGGTGTGTGGAATGAGTAGAATTAGTAGCAAATTTGGTGATTTTGTTGTAGCAACTTTCTAGTTTTGAGGAGATAGAAGCTGTGAGGTTGGTTAGAAGAGGAGCACCATACAATAGAGAAGGTAGAAGGAAGGTGGAGGAGAGGGTTTGTCTTGTAGCTATTGATAGAAAGTGAGCGTTTCTATAAAGCATAACGAGCTTCTGATGGTTTTTTTTATGTTTAGTTGAATATGAGTATTAAATTTCAGGTGTTCATTAATGGTAACACCAAGTAGTTTGGCACAAGTAACAACTTCCTTTGAGGAGTGGGTGAGGCTGGTGATCTTGAAAGAGAGCTTATCAAGTGGGAGGGCTCTTGAGGGGGAGAAAATAATGATTTTGGATTTATTGGCATTAAGAGAGAGATGGTTTTGCATCATCCAATTCTCTGTAGTTGTGAAGGCCAATTGGGTCTTGGCCTGCAGCTTGGGAAGGCAAAGGGCTGAGCAGACTAAAGTGGAGTCGTCTGCATATTGCACTATTTGAGAGTTTGGAATTGCAGAGTGAAAATCATTGATGAAGACATTAAAGAGCATTGGTCCGAGAATAGAACCCTGGGGAGCTCCGGTAGGGGTAGGAAGGAAGGTAGAGGTACCCGTTTGCCATTTCACAACTTGGGATCTATCAGAGAGATAACTTTTGAACCAAGAAAGGGAATATAGGGAGAGATTTAGGTTAGAAAGGTGATTGAGAAGGTGTGTGTGGGATACAGTGTCAAATGCCTTGGATAGGTCGAGAAGGACAGTGGAGACAATATCTCCAGAGTCACGGGCATGGTTGACAATGTCTAAGAAAGAGAGGAGAGCAGTTATAGTACTGTGGCCAGGACAGAAACCATGTTGAGTAGGGGGGAGGAGTTGGTTATTGAGGAGGTGGAGCATGAGTTGCAGGTGGATGCATTTTTCAAGGACTTTTGAGATTGGGGAAAGAATGGCTATTGGGCAGAAATTAGAAATGCTATTATTTTTGCCTCCTTTATTAAGGGGCAGGATGTAGGCAGCTCACCATAGTTTGGGAACATAAGATTCCTGGATGGATCTATTGATGAGAATGCTGATGGCGATGGCGATACCATCTGCAGTGAGCTTGAGAAAGAGTGAGGGGATATTGTCGGGGGCATTGGAGCATGCCTTGAGTTTGGAAAGAAGTTTTTTGATACAGGAGGTTGAGACAAGTTTTAGATAAAAAGTGGGAGGGGGTTTAGGAGAACAGGAATGGGGAGAGGAGGGGGAAGTGGACTTAGGGGTAGGGGTGGATTTGGTGAAGTTTTTAGCAAGTTCAGCTATAGAGCTGGTAAAGAAGGAGTTAATAAGGGTTGCTATTTCTGTGTCAGTCTTATTGTTGTCGGGACAGGGATTGTATTTAGTACCAGGGTTTAAAAGAGAGTTGATGGAATTCCAGAATTTCTTGGGATTTTTTGAGTGGGTAGACTGTAGTTTGGTGTAGTACGATTTTTTTATCTTTTGTGATAAGGTTTTTTGGTTAGATTGCAGAGTTGCTTAAATTGAAGGAGGGTAGCTGGGTGTTTATTTTTTTGTAGAGTTTCCATGTTTTGTCCCTTTGTAGCTTAAGAGATTTAGTGTCCTTAGTTAGCCAAAGGGCAGAGTTGTATTTTATTTGTTTTGTTCTAGGTGGGGCTTGGGTGTTTAGGATTCCAAGGAAGGTAATACTGAAGACTTCTAAGGCTTCATCTAGAGGAAGAGTTTTTAGAATATCCCAATTTGTTAGTTTAAGGGTTTCAGAAAATATAGAAGGGTTGAAATTAGTGAGATTACGAGTGTGGGCATATTGGTGTTGGTGAGGGAGATGTTGGGCAGCTCGCTGAATAAACGCTGGGAGATGATCACTTACTGAGTGAGGTAGTATACCAGAGTCAGAGATCTTATTAGGGTGGCTGACTAAGATCCAGATCAGGATGGACCCTGGGGAGTTGTTTTTGTTAGGTCTGGTAATGTCATTTATTAGTTGAGTAAAATTATAGAGCTTGATAGAGTGGGAGTATTGCTATTAATTTTATTCCAGTCGATGCTGACATCACCTAGAATATAAGTATCAAGTTTGATGTTGTTTGAGGCCCATAAGAGAACATTCTCTAGGATGGAAGTGTTGTCACCAGGGGGAATATAGATGGCTATAATACAGATACTTTTAAAGTTGTTCATTTTGAAGATTCCTATGATTAGTTCGGCATTATTAAACTGAGGAATGGGATTCTGGTAAGGACAGAGATTCAGCAGGCAGTTGTAGATTAAGGCTACTCCACCGCCTTTTTTGTTTTGGCAGTTGAATCGAAGAGCTTGAAAGCCAGGTGGTACAATCTCAGAGTTAGTAATGTGTGGTTTTAGACACATTTCTGTGACTGCTACTATATCAGGTACAGTGTGATTTAGCCAATCATGGAAGTTTGTTATTTTATTTATACTTGGGTGTTAAAGGTAATGAACTTGAGGTATTTGTGGCTGTTTCTAATTGAGGAGGTAGGGGGAGAGAGATTATTACTGGTTCTGGGCCCAGGGTTGGGGTGGATGTCACCTGCTAGAGCAAGCCAAGAAGAAGGGGAGAGGAGGAGAAACTTTGGAATGTGATATGAAGTTAGAGGGAGATACAGTTTTGATTTGATAGCAAGAGGTTTTAAAGAAATTGTTAGGAGTTTTAATTTAAAGTAATGAAATGGGTTTTGTTGAAGTAGGGAGGGGGATAAGAAGTAAAAGTGGAGTGTCAAAGGGTGGGGAAGGGAGAGAGTGGAGGAGGAGAGGAGGGAGAATGAGGGGGTAGTTTGGTAGAGGAATAGGAGGTTGCATTATAGAAAGTTATTAGGAGAAGAATACATGTAGAGGAGGTGAGATGAAGTGGAAGGGTCATGGTTAAATAGAGTAGGCTAGGATTTAGAGGAGGAAACAGAGTAAATGGGAGAGAGTTTGGAGACGGAAGGAAGAGGAATATATCTGAGAGTGCAGTCAGGTAAGGGATAGAGAAGGGGAGGGGTAACTAATCGAATCACAACTAGGAGAGGGAGGGGCAAAGAAATGGGATTGGCTGAGGGGATGGGGAGGAGATTCAAGTGACTATAAAGGTAAATGCACTGGGGGTGGGTGGGAATTGGGGGTGGGGTAGAGGAGAGGAGTGAGCCCGTAGGGCGAACGGAGCAGGTAGAGTCACAGGTATGACCCTGACCCTGAGTAGCATCCTGCCCTCACCAAGAACGATGCCACAGTATAAAGTAAAAATGATCAATTTCAACAATTAGCTAAGTTTCTGGTGTCATTCAAAGGGGATCCAGTATCTGTCTGCCTGGGATGACATGCTCGACAAGCCATGTTGCTTCACAAGAGATGGCTTGCACCTGTCATCCTTAGGCTTTCAAATACTGGCCAAGGTTCTTGCTGCCCCCATAGTGCCTTTTTGAGGCAAGGCTCAAAAGACAAACCCACCACCATAAAGAGCACAAGTAACCAAAACCTGCGGGTAATGCTACTCAACGCCAGAAGTCTAAACCTCAAAATGCATGCACTCGAGGCACTCCTCAGTATGGAAAACACTGACATCTGTGCAGTAACAGAAACCTGGTTTAAGGCTCCTGAGAGCACCCCAGCACTACTAGGCTATAACTCATACCATACCTTTTGGCCACAGGACCGAAACACAAAAGGATACCCTCACCTCCAGATTAGTGGTGCAGCACAATGCATCAGAGATCATCTATGTGCAACTAACAATGGACAAAATTGCAATCTAAATTGTAGCTTGCTACAGATCACCAACCATGGCCCAGGACCCCCATTCCGCATTTCTGGAGACACTGGGAAATATGAAGGCCCTACCAAACACCTTAATACTGGGTGATTTCAATTACCCAAGCATAAACTGGGAGAACTATTCAAGTACTAACTCCCTTGAGCAACGTTTCCTAGAATTTATAAACTCGAACGCCATGGATCAACTGGTCAACACCCCCACCAGAGGGAACAACATATTGGACCTGGTCATCACCAAAATGGGAGACCGGTGTTCCACACCAGAGGTCAATCTGTCAATTGGTTAGATCAGACCATAGACGAATCACTCTGGATATCGACATTCCACCCCCACCCCAATCAAGGAAACCACCATGAAAAACTTTTCAAAAGCAAACTTCATGTTACTTAAGACTGAGGTGGAAAGGTTCACAGCCTCCATGCTAAAGGACAATGCTTTCCAAACTGCTGAAACCTTTATAAAGGCATTCTATGAGCATCTGCAGGAATGCATGGATCATGCTATCCCAAGTAAAACCAAGACTCACTCCTCCAAGAAAAGGAAACCAGTCTGGTGGACCCCTGCCATAAACAAGCTATACAACAGGAGGAAACTAGTACAGAAAAGAGTAAAATCCCAAGAAGGAAAGACATCCCTTATCAGATCAGCAAGAAACTATGATCCCTCATTAAATCATCCAAGGCTAGTTTCGAAAGAAAAATTGCCAATGACTCCAAAGATAACCACAAAGCATTCTTTAGCTATGTCAAGAACCTAAGTGGAAACTCTCAGATCTGCTCTGAGTTAGTGCAGAAAGGTATAAAATACACTGAACTAACTGATATTGCAAACATTCTGGCAGACAGGTTTAATGCAAACTTCACCCCTTCTCACTCCCTAAAGGGCCCATAACCATACCAGAAGAATGTAGGGCCTCATCAATCACCGACACACAGGTTAAAACAGCCCTATCCAAAGCCAAAAACACAGCTTCAATAGGACAGGACAGTGTCCCAGGCTGTGTCTTACAAGAGCTCCAAAATGAACTAACCCCTCACCTAAACACACTGTTCAAACTCAGCCTCTCTACAGGCTACGTACCCACAAAGTGGTGCACAGCAACAGTTATCCCTTTCCACAAAGGTGGACCCAAAACGGAAACCCGGGAACTATCACCCTATAAGCCTGACTAGCCTGGTCTGCAAGGCTATGGAACGCATCATCATGGAACTCATTAACAGAGACATTGGGAACCTCCAAACCTTGAACCCTACCCAGTTTAGCTTTGTTAAGGGCAGATCATACCTCCTAAACCTGGAGGATGTCTTTGAGACAGTTGCCAAGGCATTAGATGAGAGAAAGGAGGTCCACACAGCCTACCTAGACCTCGCAAAGGCTTTCAACACCATTCCCCATTCTAGTATTATAGACAAGCTCACCAGCTTGAACATAAACCCCTACGTCACGAGATGGGTTGCCAACTGGCTCATGAATAGAACCCACATGGTGAGAGTTGCAAGCTCTACGTCCTACTCTAAACCGGTTACAAGTGGCGTCCCCCAGGGCTCAGTCCTAGGACCCCTCCTGTTCGGTATATACTTCTCAGAGGTACAGGCAAGCATAGGAGGACTATGGCTGACCAAGTTCGCAGACGACTGCAAACTAGGGGCCATAATTGATTCTCCGGCTGATACAGACACCCTCCAGATGGGTCTCACTGAGATGGATACCTGGTGTCAAAATCATGGCCTCAAGCTAAATGCCAAAAAGTGCATAGTCATCCCCTTTGGAAAAAACAAAGTAACCATGAACTACCACATAGGTGGTAGTCCCCTAAATACAGAAAATGTAATAAGGGATCTGGGGACCTAAGTAGATAGTAATCTCTCCTTTGATAATCATATTGCCAAGGTGGTTAGAAAATCCTTCTATGTGGCCCACCTAATCACAAAAGGGTTCACATCTAGAACAAAATAAGTTATTGTGCCTCTCTACTCATCACTCATTAGACCCATCATAGAATACAACATCCCATTTGGGATGTACCTTACAAGACACCTGCAACAGCTGGAAAGGCCACAGAACAGATGCCCTATGCAGCCCGACTCAATAAACTCCAGCTGTACTCGGTTGCATACTACTTACTCAGAGGTGATCTCTGCCTGACATACAAGGCCATGACCAACTCAGAATTGATGGACATGCTCCACCTAAAAAAAAAAAACAAATCCCGGAGAGCCACACGCACTAGAGATATAAATCTCACCACAATGATAAATAGGACATGCTGGAGGGATAGATTCACATCCCAGAGACTCCCCATGCTTTGGAACAGGATTCCAATATACATCAGGCAGAGGCCCTCACTAACACTCTTCAAGAGAAACCTTGATAAGTGGATGGGAAACAGAAAATTTACACCGGGGATCACTGCAGTGGCTCTGCTGGACAGTGGTGCAGGGAACTAATGGCTCTGCTGGACAGAGGCACATGGAACTAATCTAAGGGGGTGGCGAAAGCCAACACATTCTGGCTAGGCTTATAAATGCCTTTGGGCAGATAGCCTAGTACTTACCTATGAACCTATGAACCTATCCCTGAATCCAAAAAATAGAAAACAGGGTTATGGCACAGTTATCATCACTTGCACAGGATGTTGTTGGAGACAGGAAGCCTAGGCTGGCTCAAAAGGTAAGTGAGTGTGTGTGAGTAAGAAGGAGAAGAAAGCAGACATTGGGATAAAACAACAAATGGCCAGTGAGACAAAATGAGTAACTGTTGTGTGTGTGTCTGTAGGGGTCCTCTAGGTTAAATTGGTGTGTGAGAGTCTGCATGAACACAGACAAGCTCTGTGCTAGCTCTATGTCTTGGTCTGTCAGACAGGTGTGAGCCTTGCATAGTAGAGGTGGCAGTTTATTGTTGACATTCCTGACCATGAGAATTGGCTCTGCCAGGAGCTGCACTGGCACCTCCACACCTAAGGTCAGATGCAGTACTGCTACCTGAATGTGACTGATGTCTGCTGGATGAGCTCCCTTCACAGGGATGCTGAGGACTATGACTCCATGGCCTGCCATGTCTGAGTGTGGACAGCACACTCACTGATGGAGCAGTGGAAGTACTGCCATTATGGGAGCATGATCAGGCATGGCCACATTGGCTGACAGCAGTTGATGTGGCTGACCTACTTCCATGAGGATGCCATTACCCTCCCGGCAGACAATCCATCACAGACACTGCTCATTCCGTGACAGACACCCCTCAGTCCATCACAGACACCCCTCATACAAATGTGTCATTCATCCAATCCAGTGAATCAGAAACATGGTGGAGGCAGTCATACATATCAGACTGTGCCACATCCACATCCCTGAGCATTTGTCTGGAGCACCTATGGGAACATGCCTGGGCCTCCATGATGTCCCTAAACATACAGTGAGTGCACGTGAAGTGACACTTGCACCGGGTGTCGGAGGGACAGCAGCACCTCTGTCAATCCTCCTGTGAGGCACCTCAATCACACTTTGGCAATGGCCAGACTCAACAGGCACTGAAGCCACAGTAGCCACATTTCCCTGATCAATATCCTTGCCCTCAAATTGTCCAATATCTGTGGGCTCAGTGGACTGGGTAGGTATAGGCCTATGGGCGGTGTGTGATGGAAATGCAGGGGATGGCAGTATGTTAACCTCTGTGTCAGATTCAACCTCTGCACCCCCTGACTGTGCCTCAGTTTGGCCACCATCATCATCAGAATCTGCTGATATATTGGCATCAGGTGGCACAGGGCCCACGCTCCCACTCTCATGATCACCTTGTGATGCAAGAAACACAGGAATACATTAATACCTACATTACTATAGTGCAGTATATGCTAACAAACTAACAGTGCTGCCACTATTACAGACAGTACAGCAATACACACACCAGGCCTGAAATCAATATCACAAACTACAACATTTTATTAAATTGCTCAGCAGTACTGAATAAAAATATTTGGCTTACCATCTGCAGAAGACATACTGCTCTGTAGTCCAGACGGTCTTGCAAGAAGTTAAGCAAATGGTACTGGCAACATTGTCACAATTAACAGTAACACAGCTAGCAATACATTTGTTCCTTTATATGTGCATTAACTCTACTTTCAACAAGAGCGTGGATAACAACTCCAGCCTAAGCTTACAACTGTAGCAATCTTCCATCTCCCCCTAAAAAATAAATGCAACACAGAATTAACATATTCTTTTCAATTGTTTTACTATACAACAGTATTCCACTGTTCAGATAACAAAGCCTATCTAGAAGCTGCTTCTGTGACATGCTTGCTGTCTCTGATGGTGTTGCACCCACATCCAGGACATGCTGTACTGCACTCTCTTGGGAGCTGTCTGGATCTCTGATATTGGCCAGGAACTGATCATTGGGGGTTAGTGGTGGTTCCCTAGCAAGCCCTCCTCCAGTACCTATTTGGTTACAGCCCACTCCAGCTGCTCTCCTCCATGCAAATTTGATCATGTTAGTGGCCCTGTGGTGCACCTGTTTATATGTTCTGCCATGGCCACCCACAGAATTGACATCTTGGACAATCTGCTGCCATATTCCAATCCGACGTGCCATACCCCACCCCCATCTCCTTTCCAGGAGAAAAGCACCATGTTGCTTAAACCCATCAACTATGACTTGGTTTTCTGCATCTGTGAAGGGGGACCCCATGAACTGACATGCCTGAGTGGCATACTTATAGGTGTCCTAAAAGACAAAATAATTATAATACACACAAGTATCACATAACTACAACATAACTAAATAACTGTTTCCAGATAAAACAGAAAATGTAGCTAGTCGGTTTTACCCACTGATGAAATATAAACAGTCTACAGATGTGAAATACAACAGGCAGGATGCAAAACAAGGAGAGTAACAAGAGCAATACATCCTTGTTTTGTGCCATAAGAGTAACTCACATTTGCTCCACCCAAAAGAGCAGTCCATTCTTGTTTGTGCCATAACAGTAACTCATCTTTGCCCCTGCCACAAAAGAACAGGCAAATGACCCATTTTGCTAACAAAACATCTTTGAAATGCTAAAACTGTTATCAAAGAATCTGTCCCTGAAACATTTGTACATATTTATTACACAGCATTCCATTTTCTTACAATGGCAATCATGTGTACCTCTGTTATGACTTGACAAACATGCCCATGCTGTCAGTACACTTCTAACTAATGCATACAGATAAAAGTGCAAAAACCTTGGCTTCACATTATTCTTAAAAACATTCCAGCATATGCAGTATGTAGGTGACAAAATGGGAGCATACCCGCTGAAGTTCAGTACGCCTCTGCACAGATATATCCTGAAGAAAAAGCAGTTTTTGCAGTCTTCCAAACAAATGCAACTCTCCTTACCGTCAGTTTGGCTAGCTACACAGTTGCCTATTTATATAGTGTAGATTATTAATGGATTGCATCTGTCTTTGTCTGTGTTTCATAGATGCTAATTACAGCATAAGCAGCTGAACTGCATGCTAATCATAACATGGTGTAGCTATTCAGTAATCTATAAAGCTTCCATGTAGACTCCATGCTGTTTTTTCCTGTGGATTTCAAATATTTTGTAGTACAGACATGGAAAGTCTATACAGACAGAATGTTAGGGGCTGCTGCTGCTTTAATCCATTTGCCTGTGCTACAGGCTGAAGCCAATGCTGCTGCTGCTGTCAATAGGCCTAGGCTGAGAAGGAGAAGAGTTTTCAGGCCCCATTTAACTTTTCACAAACTACATGATGTGGAAATTGTAGAGCACTACGGGGTGGACAGGGACACAATACAGGAACTGTGGAACCTCTGACAACCTCAACTCAGAGCCAAAACCAACCGAGAGTAATCCAACCTAGTGGAAACTAAGGTATGTGTAGCCCTTAGAGTCTATGCTACAGGTACCCTTCAAAGACCAATAGGGAACATGCTGGGGTGTGTCACAGGCATCAGCATCCAGGATCCTCAAACAATTCCTGGATGCTATGCTCCAACATGCCAGTGAGCACATATATTTTCCCCATAGTTCCGAGGAGACAGACAAAGATATGCAACAGATCTACTGAGTAATACACTATCCTGAAGTACTGGGTGCCACAGATTGCACTCATGAACAAATTAAGGCACCACCTGGGGAACAGGGTAGGCTCCACATTAACAGAAAGGGTTAAACACTATCAGCTAACAACTCATGTGCAATGTAAAGGGAAACATATTGAATGTGTGTGCTGGCAACCCTGGCAGTTATCATGACTCACATATCTGGCACACCTCCCAACTGTACCAGATGTTTGCAAGGGAGGATATCACACAGGGTCATTTACTTGGGGATGCAGGCTATGCACTGGAACCATAGCTGATGACACCCATCTGAAATGCATACATACCCATGGAAAAAAAGCCATAATGAAGCACAGGCTAAAACCAGAAATGTCATAGAGTGTATGTTTGGGCTGTTGAAGTCACAATTCTGGTGCCTAGATACATCTGGAGGAATCCTGCAGTACAATCCATAGACATGTATAGAAATTTGCACAGTATTTGCCATGCTACATAACATAATCCTGAAGAAACAGCAGCAGCAGGATCAGCAAGGGGAAAGGGATACACATCCCACCAACAATGCCAAGGTCACCACAGCAACAGGCAGATCAGTCAGAGGGGGAATCACCAGTTGTTATTGGTGTAGGCAGATATAGGTGTGCTCAGCATGCCCTTGCATTGGCTAAGAGACAACAAATAGCACACTCACTCATCGCCTAGGGGCCTAAAACCTTCTTCCTACTTACATACATATAGTAAAATAGATGCCAGGCAACTCACACAATCTTTAGCTCCCCATGCATTGGCTGTGCACTGCTTGCATCAGACAGAGTCAGCCCTGAACTAACATTGTAGCAACTGCTGCATTTACAAGGTAAGTATGAACCCGGAGTGTATTGTTTATTATACCATGACCCCCCCCAAAATGTGCACGCTGATTGGCCAGCGTGCACATTGTAAATCGAGTTATACTAATGGAAAAAGGTCCGGTCGCCCGGACTTTTTTCCATTAGTATAACTCTACTTTTAAAACACTGTCTCGCTATGTTAAATGGGTTTAACATAGCGAGACAGCTTTAAAATAAGCAACGGAGATCTCCGTTGCTTATTTTAAAGCTGTCTCGCTATGCTAAACCCATTTAACATAGCAAGACAGTTTTAAAAAAAAGCAACGGAGAAAGCAAGATCTCTGTTGCTTTTTTTACTGTTTCGCTATGTTAAATGGGTTTAACATAGCGACAGTTTTAAAATAAGCAACAGACATCTCCGTTGCTTATTTTAAAACTGTCTCGCATGTTAAACCCATTTAACATAGCAAAAAAAAAAAGCAATGGAGATCTTGCTTTCTCCGTTGCTTTTGCCCACAGCTCTGATGTACTGCGCAGGCGCACAGTACATCAGAACTACCGCGGATGCCAGACATCTGCGGAAGGGCAGTAAACATGCATTATACTATGCCATTATTTAAGAAAAGTAATAGTTTCTTTTCTTAAATAATGTCATGGTATAATAGCAATAACCCACTTCTGGGTGTGGGTAATGCTGTATTTACCACGGTTGGCTTTGTTTGGTCCTCGGCGCCTCGGGACCAAACCACGCCAACCGTGGGTAAATCCAGCATTACCCACACCCAGGCGTGGGTTATTGCTATAATAATATCATGGTATATCCTTGTATTTCATTACTTGGTAGAGTAAGCAAGTAAAAGGTGAGAGATTTGTACAGAAATTACCTTAACATGTGACAGCAGAGATTTATTTGACTTATATGTGTCCATTAGTAAGTAGTAGGCCTCAGGTATTAAAGAGTCACACAGTCATACTTCTCAAAAGTAGTGATACTCACTACATGCTCTCAGTTTAACACCATATATTTGTACTGGAAAATCATTAAAGAGAGAAGTTAGAATGTAATGATACATATTGCAGTATCTGACTACACAACTCTCGTAAAAATCAAACAACCTGCAGGATGAAAAACAAAGAGAGTAACAAAAGCAACATATCCTTGTTTGTGCCATAGCAGTAACTCAACTTCCCCCCCCCCCAAAAGAACAGTCCATTCTTGTTTGTGCCATAACAGTAACTCACCTTTGCTCCCCCCAAAAGAATAGTCCATGCTTATTTGTGCCATAACAATAACTCAGCTTTTGTCCCCCCTCAAAAGAACAATGTATCTATGTATGTGCTTTAACAGTAACTTGCCTTTGCCCCACCCCCAAAAAAGAGCAGTCTGTGCTTGTTTGTGCCATCCAACCTGCCCTTCAGTGCATATCATATTATTCCCAGTTAATATCCTCTCACATTTTAAGGCCAATGATATGGAATGGCTTACACACTGCATATCTCAGAGTACTGAGTACTGGTCAGACAACTGATGAATGACCAAGAAACACAGAAAGGTAAGACAGAGCTGTATATTTGCAAGCAGTAATCATAGCAAGTTGTGTGATCACTATGTGCACTATGTCCAAATATAATAATAAATGTGAAAATAAAAGTTTATGGTTTGATATCAGCGTACATTCTGTTGCAGTTAATTGTATGATGAATGACTGCAGTTCTTTGCTGCAAAGCTGTTTGTGTGCAAAGAGGGATAAGGCACCCATCCTGTTTTCTGAAGGTACATTGGAGTGAGAATTGAAATCCAGACCTGTGTAGAAGTTTCTCATGTGTACTAGCATATTCTACTGTGTATGTCATAGATTGCTTTTCCTCATTTAAACTATTTCTCCCTTTTTTTTTTTGGCCACTGCTTGAGCAATGTGCCACTTAGCGTAAACACAGGAACCAGAGAAAAATAAAGCTGGGTTTGTCTGTGCTTAGCTTGTCTGCATGAAGCACAGCAGTGTGCAAACTAGACAACTGGACCACCCAAAAAGTAGACAGCCAAAAATAGAAACTGGATACGTTCAATTAATGCTAGTGGGCATCACGCAAACCCAGTAAGCAGTGAGGCACGATGGTTACTAGCAAGACCTTAACAATGATTACAGTCTAATAAGGGATCCCATGGAACTAGTGCTGTGGCAGCAGGTATAAGTGTAGGGCTGGAGTACAGATGGTCCTGAGTTCTGGTACAGGGTGTGCAACTTTTTTTTTTTTACTGTTATGACATTGCAGTTTATAGCAATGAACTGAAACATGAATAGCTGTCATTCCAACTCTCTTGTGGCATCAGGTGTAAGTGTAGGACACCCATACACATTGTACTGGGTTCAAATACAGCATATTCCATACACTTGTACTGTTGTTCCACTTCTCATTATAGTCACTCTCACTTATAACACTTGGAATAGTGTAGATGATATTAATTATATGTACGAGGGCTGAGACACTAATATTGTGTCAGTTATTTTATTTATTTATTTATTTACTTATTATCACATTCATTATCAAATGTATGATTGTGGATATACTGTATACTATGTTACTGTAAGCATATTTCTGCTATCTGGACTGGCATGGCCTACACATTTGCCTAAAACATATACACCGCTACAAATGCAGGGCTCGGGGTGGGCACTGCTGAGCAACATTTTTGTGCAATGGTAAGCAGTGTGCAACATTTTCAAACAGTGAGGACACTCCAAGTAATCACGATAACTGGAACTGGCGGAAAACCATCATTGTTCATTGCTCTTGATCCATGGTAGACATGGTAGGTGTTTGTGGAGATGGTATGAGACTTAGTTCTCAGAGTTGGGGTGTCCAGGAGTACAAGATTTTTGTTGGACTCCTTGCCTGGGCTGTAATCATTGCAATGGGTATCCCCCACACTGGTGACCAATGTAAGCACCAGTTTAGTGACCTACTTTACAGGAAGAGTGATACGCTCGATGCTTGGATTGAGGAATATAGGATGGAGGACATTCCACAGATGTGTAAGTATCAACTACAGGAGTATTTGTAAGGCTTAAAACCTGAATGTAGGCAGACTGGTATTCATAACGGCATTTTGTTATGTTTTATACACAGCTGCCATGGAAAGGGAGGTGAATGTTAGGACTCATGGCACTAGATTATCAAGGATGAGGGAGGAATATGGTATGTATGCACCAGAGGACTAGTATTATTGTAGCATTAAAAGTTAAAGATAGCTTTTTTGGGTATTTTATGAAGTGTTATCAAATCGAGCTTGCATATCTTAACTGTAAAAGCAAGTATTCATGCATTAGTCTGTAGCACAAACCAAGAGTATAATATTAGACTGTAGTCAGAGGTTGTGGGCTCAAATGCCACACTTCCCAAATATACAATACTGTTAATTCTTCGATTATGTGTAACTTAAAGGTTTAAAGTAAAAGTTCTATACCAGTGGCACACGTCCTTCTGTAAACTATAATCTATACAACTGGAACACACATATGCGCAATATCTGCACATGTAAAGGAGTATTTGCTGTAATCTGTAGTAGAATGTGTATCTGTTAGGAGCTGGTAGTCTTAAACGTAAAAGTTGTCTATTAGTGGGTTGTAGTTTTAAATGTAAAGATTAAGATAATAGAGTCAAATAATTTCATTAATGCATTGTATGTCACATATAAAGGTACTAATCTTATCTCTTTTTCTCTCATCCCAACCCGTATCTCTCTTTTTTTATTTAATTTTATTTTTTTCTTTATTTTTTTATTTTTTGTTTTATTTTATTACATATCATCAAAATGTGTCCATGCCATCCATGTGTACCACATCATGAAATGCTCCACAGCACAGTGGAGTAAACCTGCCCCACAGGGACATTTCATCTGGGAGCCAGTCTGACAGCACAACCTCTGCTGCTCCAGCACCACCTGCCCCCTCAGGTAGCCGTGGCCCAGAGGATAATCCAGTGGTTTCCTCTGGGACCAGTGGCAGAGGTGGTGAGTTGATCACCTGGACTGTGTTGCCAGGGGTGGTGCATAAGGTTGTGTGCCTCACTGTTGATGCATGTCTATACTGGCTGGACAGGCCACTCTTCCTCATATTACAAAGTACCAGGAGGAGGAGATGGAGAAATCAAGCACTCCAGCCAGTGACAGAAGGATGTGACAGTGATGACAGTCATATGGGTGAGGACTCAGTTCTCACTGTCACCCAGCTTGACAACCATGGTTCCTGCATGTTTCCACCCGTACCCCATCCATGGTGTCCACTGACCTCTTGTAACTATCACTGTCCCTGTCTCTTGTCTTGTTTGTCTGGTCTGCCTGTAACTGCTTCCTCACCTTCCTAACTTAAACAGACCCAGATATACGTGTGTCCCTTCCCCAATATTCCTCTCTCTCTCAAAAAAAAATGGGCAACTGCCCCACAAAAACAAAATTGTTACATTATATAGTAGTCCATTTTGCACATGTGTCTTCTTGAATCATTTGATTCAGTCCAATTGGCTATACAACATGATTGTGTTGTGGTCACCCCTCTCTCTGGAGGTGACAGTCCAAATTCAGCTAATAGTCTGCATATATTATCAGTTTTTACTGTTTAAGAAATGGATAGCTATGATTCTTTCCTACCTCCCTTCTGCACATGCCTGTATTGCTTTCCCTTTGTTCTTCCCCCGCTTGCTCCCCATTTCATCACTGTCCTGTCTTCCCTATTCCTTTTCTTTAATGCATTATTGTGCAATGGTCCACATCACACACCAACATGCAGCAACAGTAATACAAAAGTAGTTAAAATATTACATGCAGTTGTATTCAAAGCCAATACCATGTGGTCCCAAAAAGGAATGTATCACTCCATTAACTGCATTAGCATGTACTGCTACAGAGTCAGTTAAGTAGCAGGTGTATTCCAGTGACTCAATACTAACTGTCAGACTTTAGCACTGCTGGAGAAGCAATGGATCTCTTCACTTTTTGGGCTCCATGTTTGTGCAGAGGTGCACATTGCACACTAATGGTGACCTGTGACAAGGTGCAGTTAACCCCACCCAATGCTGCTTAACACTGCTGCAGTATGCCAACAACCATCAACATATCTCGTAAAAACAATTCATGTCAATGCATTATCACTCTGTAATGAAAAGTATTTTAAAGTATGACATACACCATTATTTGAACCCAGTACCATCTGGCCCAAAAAGGAATGTATTACTGCATTAACACCTGCTGCCATAGAGTCAGATAAATAGCAGGTGTATTCCACAGACTCAGTACTAACTGTCATACTTTGGCAGTGCTGCACTGGAATAGTTACATGACATTCCCTTATTACTAATCATGCTTAAGGACTCCCCTTTGCCCATCATGCAATGCCACACAAACAAGATAAGCACAGCCAAAACTTCCATTCATTCCTCTGTTTCCTGTAATTGCACTAAGCAGTGCATCATGCAAACAATGGCCAAAAATTAATAAAATCATAATAAAAAACTGACAGAGAAAACACAATTTGCCAACAAATGAAGAGGAGCTTAGATGTTAATGAAACAGAACCTGTGAATTGTGCACTGCTTACCTGGATTTCCAACCTTGACAGACATACATGTAACACTTTATACATCTAACTTGACACACTCACCTGATGTAAGCATTCATAGTTACCATCCATTAAGCACAAACACTGAGGGAGTGCCTGCAGTATGTTTACATATCTACACAGATCCAATTTTTGGGGTTCTGCAATTCTAATAAGTTTAGATCTCATTTGCATATTCACTATGCTGACAGCCCTGAATCTACACCAGACAGCAATCATGTAGCTAGGGGAAATTGAATGAGAGCTGAATTGTTTGTGTGTTGAACACAGAAGAGAGGATATTACTTTGGGATATACCTGCACAGAGGAGTACTGCTTTTTAGATGAGATGCCTGCATTTCACCAGCTACATATTGCATATGCTGACATGTAGTGTAACTATGAATAGTCTGTTTAGTGTTTTTTATATTTATTTTAATTAGCACACACTTTTAACTTTTATTTGTCTGCATTACTTACAAGTGTACTGTTCATTTGGGAGAATGGGAGAGCAAAGCTGCACTTCTGTTATGGCACAACAAAGGATTGCGTTGCTATTGTTACTCTCCTTCTGTTGCATCCACCTGTATCTAATGCTGTCACATGTTAAGGTCAGTTCTGTACAAATCTTACACCTTTTACTTTTTATTCTGTCTGTATTGACTCCTTTCTGTGGCTGTATTCCAAAAGATTTGGAATTCATGGGGAACACCAGCACAGAGTCTACACAGTTGCTTTATAACTTGTTGAATGGCGCTACCATGTTAGATTGGTTAATTAGCATGTAATTCAGCTGCTTATGCTGTAGTCAGCATGCTGCAGTGTTTACCCTGTTCACGCAGGGGTGTGTGCATGGTGCTTACTGAATCAAAAACATTCTGCATCCATGTCCACTTCAAATGACTGTGTAGGCTTTATTGAATCCCATTGCATGTCTTTTACAAAAATAAGGTAAAACATATTAAAAAAGAACGTTTGATAAAATGGATATTAAGCTACTAAAACTGAGCAGAATTTCTGAAAAGTTTTGCCACAGCAAAACAGTGAAACCTAACCACAAGAAACATGATGAGTAAGACAAACATTTTCTGTCCATAATTATAAAAAAATAAGCCCTGCATGGTGACAAAGGAGTAGATAAATGGCTGCTTTCATCTTCCACAATAACTATCAAGCTCACTTAATAGAACATCTACAGATGAACTTCCTGAATCAGACAGTTCTCAAAGTGTGGGCCACTCATGCAATGAAAAATGTACAGGAAATGTCGGATATAAACACTGCAATAAATGATACAATGTAACCTCCATCCACTCCCCAGCCCCCGTCTTGACACCTTTTGCTTGTAGACAGAGTGTGAAATCCCATTTAGTTTTCAGTGCTATTCAATGTAGTTTATTGATTGTGTCAGCTTTGTGCTGTTGAAATTTAAATAATAATAAATAAATAACAGAAAAGTTCCATTTTATAGATATCAGCTCTGCTTAATATTTCTTCATACAAATATTGGTGGTTAATAAAATCCAGCAAGCTAATACCCAAGTGGTATATTATAAATTCAAAATTTCTTTCTGACATCTGCATAGATATTAACATGCCTGAAATTCTATTTACAGATAGCACAATTTTAGTTAAACAGATAAAATAATGAAGTAATTTCTATCTGAAATGGGTAGCAACACAGCATGAAAACTGACACCAAAGAAATCTGTAAATAGTGTATCTCTCAACTTCCTATATAATATGCATTCCCTTTAACTATGAAACAGACCTTCAACACTCTGCACATGAATGCACATAACAAACTCAGAGCTAGATCCCAGCCTGATTAACCACAGGCTCCAATGATGAAGTTCACAATTTATATTACATATAAGCAAAACACATATCTACTGAGAGCATTGCATACATTTACCTGTGTTGTTATTCCTAATTAAAGACATTACAAACAAACCACCTGTTGAATGTGTTTGAATAAATAGTGCATTCACCATTAGTTGATCAGAAATCTCTAATTATTTTCATACTTATATTTATTTACATTTTGTTGACCACAAAATTCAAGCCTAATGTAATCCCAAGTGTTAAAACTTTATATTTATACAGCCATGAGGATGATTCACTTCCTCCATCACTTTTTGTTAAAAGACTCATACTAATTCATTCCTTATAATTATGATCTTCTCACTTAAACGTCCATTATGGTGCTAAGTGCTGAGTTACACTGTGCTATCTCTTGGGTTAAATGCAGTCTTGCCCCGAGATATACAGCTGAAAAAGAGCGAAACAGTCTCAACATCTTCCTCAATTAAGACTGTTTACAAATCTAAATAAGTTAATCTGGTCGCCAGTAGGTGTATCTCTGTGTCATAAGTTAGCAGAGGTTATATTTTGACTTTCAACACTTTAATCAGTAGACTTTGTGTCACACCGCATAATTTAGCATCTAGCTGTAAAAGTGCAGATGATAAGAACTTTAGCTTTGACACAGAGTACCACTTTAAAGGTTAGCTAATATGAACCCTTCTTACAGATGGTGTCTCTTGCTCATGCTTTTAATGGTTCCATCAACTCCTGCAGATGGACACCTGCTGGGGAGCACTTCGGTAGCATATTTTTGAGATGTGGCAGAATATGCAGACATCCACAGTGAGTTATCAGAGCCAAAAAAGTAATCATATGAGTTCAGTGGTGGTCTGTCTTTACAAAAATTGGAGGACAGTATTCTTTCCCCTTTGATCTAGCTTTATTTAGAAACTTCTTCAGAATGAAAGTATACTATATACCATTGTTTAAAATAGACAAAAATCACAAGTCGCATTATTACAAACATATAGTTGATCATCATCTTCTTTTGGCTGTTCCCATTAGGGGTCACCACAGTGGATCATCTGTTTCCATTTCTTCCTGTCCTCTGCATCATGCTCTTTAACACCAACCGCCTGCATGTCCTCTCTCACCACATCCATAAACCTCATCTTAGGCCTTCCTCTTTTCCTCTTACCTGGCAGCTCCATCCTTAGCATCCTTTTCCCAATATACCCAGCATCCCTCCTCAGCACTTGTCCAAACCAACGCAATCTCGCCTCTCTTGCTTTGTCTCCAAACTGTCCAACCTGAGCTGACCCTCTAATATACTGATTCCTAATCCTGTCCATCCTAGTCACACCCAGTGCAAATCTTAACATCTTTAACTCTGCCACATCCAGCTCTGACTCCTGCCTTTTCGACATTGCTACCATCTCCAACCCATATAACATAGCTGGTCTCACTACCCTCTTGTAGACCTTCCCTTTCACTCTTATTGGTACCCGTCTGTCACAAATCACTCCTGACACTCTTCTCCACCCATTCCACCTTGCCTGTACTCTCTTCTTCACCTCTCTTCCACACTCACCATTATTCTGAACTGTTGATCCCAAGTACTTAAACTCATCCACCTTTACCAACTCTACTCCCTGCATCCTCACCATTCCTCTACCCTCCCTTTCATTTACACACATATATTCTGTTTTAGCCCTGCTGACCTTCATTCCTCTCCTCTCTCTCATCTGTCACCCTAACCATAACCACTGCAAATAAGAAAGGGCTCAGAGCTGATCCCTGATGTAATCACACCTCCACCTTAAATGCATCTGTCACTCCCACCGCAGTCCTCACCAATGTCACACTACCCTTGTACATATCCTGTACCACTCTTACATACTTCTCTGCCACTCCCGACTTCCTCATACAATACCACAACTCCTCTCTAGGCACCCTGTCATATGCTTTCTCTAAGTCCACAAAGACACAATGCAACTCCTTCTGACCTTCTCTGTATTTCTCCAACAACACTCTCAGAGCAAATATTGCATCTGTAGTGCTCTTTCCTGGCATAAAACCATACTGCTGATCACTAATCATCACCTCCCTTCTTAACCTAGCTTCCACTACTCTTTCCCATAACTTCAAGCTGTGACTGATCAATTTTATCCCTCTGTAGTTACTGCAGCTCTGCACATCACCCTTATTCTTAAAGATAGGTACCAAAACACTTTTTCTCCACTCCTCAGGCATCCTCTGACTTTCCAAAATTAAATTAAACAATCTGGTTAAAAATTCCACTGCCATTTCTCCTACGCATCTCCATGCTTCCACTGGTATGTCATCTGGGCCAACAGCCTTTCCATTCTTCATCCTCTTCATAGCTGTCCTTACTTCTTCCTTGCTAGTCTGCTTCACTTCCTGATTCATTATCCCCACATCATCCAACCTTCTATCTCTCTCATTCTCTTCATTCATCAGCCCTTCAAAGTACTCTTTCCATCTCCTCAGCACACTCTCCTCACTTGTGAGTACATTTCCCTCACTGTCCTTTATCAACCTTACCTGCTGCACATCTTTCCCAGCTCAGTCCCTCTGTCTAGCCAATCGGTACAGGTCCTTTTCTCCCTCTTTAGTGTCCAATCTCTCATACAACTCTCTATATGCCTTATCCTTAGCCTTCGCCACCTCTCTCTTTTGCCATGCACCTTATCTCCTTATACTCGTCTACTTTCTTCATCTTTTTGACAATCCCACTTCTTCTTCGCCAGCCTCTTCCTCTGTATATTCTCCTGTACTTCCTCATTCCACCATCATGTCTCCTTGTCCTCCTTCCTCTGTCCAGATGTCACACCAAGCACCTTCCTAGCAGTCTCCCTTACTAGCTCTGCTGTAGTTACCCAGATATTCGGTAACTCTTCATTGCCTCTCAGTGCCTGTCTTAACTCTTCCCTGAACTCCACCTCACAATCACCCTTTTTTAACTTCCACCATTTAATCCTTGGCACTGCTTTCACACTCCTCCTCCGCTTCTTGATCACCAACATCCTGCAGACCACCATTCTATGCTGCTTAACTACACTTTCCCCAGTCACCACTTTACAGTCTCCAATCTCCTTCAGACTGGCCCTCCTACATAGGATATAATCCACCTGTGTGCATCTTCCTCCACTCTTGTATGTCACCCTATGCTCCTCCCTCTTCTTAAAATATGTATTCACCACAGCCATGTCCATCCTTTTCGCAAAGTCCACAATCATCTGACCTTCTGCATTCCTCTCCTTAACACCATACCTACCCATCACTTCCTCATCCCCTCTGTTCACTTCACCAGCATGCCCATTGAAGTCCGCTCCAATCACTAGTCTCTCACCTTTGGGTACACTCACCACCACTTCATCCAACTCACTCCAAAACTTTTCTTTCTCATCCATCTCACACCCAACTTGTGGAGCATATGCACTAACAATATTCATCATTACACCATCAATTTCAAGCTTCATAAACATCACTCTATCAGACACTCTCTTCACCTCCAAAACACTCTTGGCATACTGTTCCGTTAGGATAACCCCTACCCCATTTCTTCTGCCATCCACACCATGATAGGACAACTATTGCATCTGTAGTGCTCTTTCCTGGCATGAAACCATACTGCTGATCACTAATCATCACCTCCCTTCTTAACTTAGCTTCCACTACTCTTTCCCATAACTTCAAACTGTGACAGTTTTATCACTCTGTAGTTACTACAGCTCTGCACATTTTCTAAATTTAATTATTCATTTATTTTGGGAGGTGATGCTTTTCTCTCCTGTGTCACACTTGCATCACTGGGTCAGTCATTACTCCAATTCCCTGGACTAGCCTTAATTTAACTGAAGCCAAAGCAGTTCCCAGAGAACCCTGGGGTACCATCCATTATCTGCCAGTGTTTTTTCTCTTTTTTTTTCCTATTTCTAAGACCAATCTACCCAAGTTGCCCTGCACTCCCCTGGTTACATAGTTATGTTGTAGAGGGGGCATGCAATAAGAACTTGTGACATCTTGTTTTCACCCCCACAGAAGCTCAGCCAAGTTCCTAAACTAATTTCTCCTTAGATTACACCCTTCCTGTGAGATTCCCAACATCTGCCCATGCAGCCTCCTCTCCCTCCCTCCTTCCCTGGGATGGGCACACATCAATCTCTCACTACTGCTCTGTCAGTTTTCTGAGCCACTAACTTAACCCAGGTAACCTGGGCCATAGTCAGTGCTTTATCCCTCTATGCCACCAGAGTGGCAAAAATAACTGACATCTTTGAATCAAGAAATTAATCAGATTAGCAAAGGGATCCAAATCAGTATGCAGTATTTCTCTTCCATCAGTCCATGACTCGATCTTGGACAGAATATATAAAGAAGAACAAAAGAATAGGAACGTGATAAATTATTGAGGGATCAAAACAAAATGTGTTGAAGGCATAGCTTAATCCATGTTTCTTCCTTTGGAAAAATACAGTTGCAAAGAATGGCTAGTATAGGATTTACAACATGGAAATGTTGGTAATGAAATAACAGATGATAGTAACTTTAATAAAGATTTCTTAGGGTAGGATCATTGACCAGTTTTAAGATGTTTAGAGAAAATTGCACAGCAAATGTCATCTGCCAGTCAGAAAAGGTATCCATCATTCAGGGAATGTAGGCCCAGCCTAAAACTGAGTGAGAGTTTATTACACTCATATCAAGAATAGAATCAACAGAGAGAGAGTGAAGGAAAGCAATATGTTTCTAGAGAATGAATTGATGGCAGGAAATGAACATTTATTTCAGATATTCAATTTAACAGTATCAGCTTGACTGAGAATCAACTCACTGTTTTAAAATTAGGTTTAAAGTTTGTACCATTGAAAAGAGCTTAGCAGACTAGGACTGATCTGACAACATCGACATACAAAGTAAACATATTTTTTTGCAAAGACATTAATGGTATTGATTCAAATACTAATACATATTTAAAGTCTACCTCGAATCCTCTCCTTATGGATGCACTTTATACATTTCAGAATTTATTTGAACAAGATATTTCAAAATGAGAGCAGATAAACCAAACAAATCTGTATTCGATCTTTGCACTTCCTAAACTCATTCAATCTTGAATAGCAGGAAGGTTATTAATTGTCTTGTTTCTGCTGCTTTCTAAGCCTAAAACTGCTTGCTTCCTGAAAGCTTTCCTCAAAAATCTACTGACAACAAACTTCATAAGATTTGCAATGCCTGATAAATCCACCCATCCACAACCCATTTTCCCATTTTTTTGCAGATGGGGTTGGGATATCACTTCAACAATGACATCCACCTAAAGCTAATGTTCAAGCCACCAGATGGTTAGCCCTGATGCAGTTGTACTTCCATACCACACATTCATATGCACACTCACATATATGGCCAATTTAGAGTGTCCAATCTTCTTACTGCATGTCTTTGGAATGTGGGAGGAAACCAGAGTACCCAGAGGAAATCTATGTGAACACAGGGAGGACATGCAGACTCTGCACAGAAGGCACCCGAGTCAAGAATTGAACAGGGGAACCTCATGCTGTGAGGCAACAACATTATACTCTGTGTCAAGATGAGTTACAAAAAATGTAAAATATGAAAGCTCTTCAACAGACAATGGGCTATACACTGGTGTTATTATCAAAGCTCTGCTTGTAGGCATTGATTTTGTATTCTAGATATATGAAATAAAACGGATATTTTATTTGCCAAAATTACTAGTGATATGGAGGGTATATCTCTGTAAGTATGCAATACACATTCAAGATATCTGAATGGTAATTGTCCACCTGTTTGAGAGCTTTCCAATTATGTATGACAAGACGGACAGTACTGCTATTTCTATGAAACTACAGAATGTATGCAAACCATGCATATGATATTTTTACAGTGTTTCAAAACAGTATTAATCTACAAAATTATGCCTGTGTCAATATTGTGTCTCTTAATGTCTTAATGTTTTGTACACTATTCCATCATTGCTTGCTTTTATGTGAAAATATGCCTAATACTCATTTCTTTTTACCATAAAAGCATGCTTATATCTAATAATGTTTTTGCATTAAGCATCATGTTGTACTAATACCAAACGTTTACTTATGCTGCCCTCAACATGAATGTTTTACACAACATTTTTGCATTATTAATATAAACATGAAAAATATTTCATTTTTTATGTTTTTGCAAACTGTCCTTAACTCTAGCTCTGTATGTCCCATGTTATCCTTTTCACTATAGATGCTTAACAAATCATGTCATCTTGCAGATTTCAACTTCCTACCTTAGGTTTAGGTATGCTCTTAACCACTTAACCAGGACTTCAGAAATGAAGCTTTGTAAACACTGACATGTATACTAATTTCAGGAGTATAGTGAAGATTCCTGTAAAGATGAATATACTCTGACAGGATACACAGGAACTCTGCTTTCCTGATTAGTATTCTCTTGTAGGAAGCATTGAGTTACGCTGTACTCTTTACAATCTGAGTAATTTGACAGACCTCCATTTCAGAATAAGTATATTAATGACATGAGAATTGTTTTGTGTGGCAGACAGAGTTATAGCACAATAAGCAAAGATATTTTGAATGGCGCTTATAAAAGGATTGACTCAGTACTGTTGAGTTTGATGCAAAAGAATGACACTGGTATGTGTCTGTATAAATGTATGTCTGTTAAA
The DNA here is from genome assembly GCF_019279795.1 of Protopterus annectens. Classification (NCBI taxonomy): domain Eukaryota; kingdom Metazoa; phylum Chordata; order Ceratodontiformes; family Protopteridae; genus Protopterus; species Protopterus annectens. The sequence goes on from NC_056746.1 coordinate 760,400,962, forward strand.
AAGCCAAAACTGAAATATTTATTTGAAATCATGAAAATACACCAAGACAAAACAAACACTCCTTTTAGGGTGATAGTAGCAGCTTAGAAATCAAAAACTGAAGGAACTGGTATACATTTGGAATTCAAACTGAAAAAGTTTGCATGTTTGATTCAGTCATATTTTAAGGATCCTTATGTTTTATTTTTTAGAAAAATTGAGCGAAGTGTCTATGAAAACTGTATTAATTTTTATTTTGTTACAGTAGATATTCCTTTGTTATATTCAAGTATTCCTGGTAATGAATGTGCTGAATTTCAGACAGAATTGTTGGCAAGACAATCAGCTATTCCAACAGAAGAGCTGAATGTTATGTGTCTTTTCGGCTTTTCGGGTCGCCACAGCGGAACTCCGGTCTGCTAATGATTGGCAGTAGATTTTTTATGGTGCTGAGTTGCCAGCCCGATGCCCAACCTTCAGTGAAGGCATGCCCATTTCACGCATGTCTTTCAGAGCCCACTCGACCACGGGGAAGACATGCAGACTCCACACAGAAGGCACTCCAGCTGTGAATTGAACAGGAGAACTTCTTGCTGTGAGGCAACAACGCTACCGCTGTACCACAGTGAAGAGCTGAATACCATTGGTTTATTATTATTAGATATGTTTTTAAAACATTTTTGTGTGCTTGAGAATATTTCATAGGTTCATAGGTTCATGGGTGTGTACTAGGTTAATGGCCCTGGAGCCTATATAAGCCTGGCCCAAGAAGATTCCCTGGCATCATGCCGCCCAAAGTTAGTTCCTAGTGCCCCTGTCAAGCAAGGCCACTGAAGTGATCCCCAGGATGAACTTCCTATTGCCCATCCACTCGTCATGATTTCTCTTAAAGAGGGCCAATGACATGCTCTGCTTAATATGAATGGGAAGTCTCTGGGTTAGGAACCTGTCTCTCCAGCATGTTCTGCTTATTGTGGTAATGAGGTTTGGGTCCCTGGATCATTTGGAACAGACGGATTGGGATTTCTTTAGGTGTAGCATATCTAGCAGCTCTGGATCAGACATGGCTTTTTAGGCAAGAACAGATCGCCTCTAAATAGGCAATATGAGACAGTGCATAGCTAGAGATTTTTGAGTCTGCCCATATAGGGCATGAATCTAAGGCTTACGATCCTCTTAGTGAGGTATTTCTGTGTCCTTTCCAGTTGTTGTAGGTGTCTAGTGAGATACATACCAAATGGAGCATTGTATTCTATAATAGGTCTAATGAGGGATGAGTAGAAAGGGATTATGACCTCTTTCTTCCTGGAAGAAAAACTTTTTGTAATGATATGTGCAACATAGAAGGACTTTCTGACAACAGTGGCAATGTGGTTATCAAAAGAGAGGTTACTGTCAACCTGTGTTCCCAGGTCTCTTATCACACCTTCGGTGTTTAGTGAACTGCTGCCTATGTGGTAGTTCATGGGCACCAAATTTTTCCCATAGGGAATGACAATGCACTTTTTGGCATTGAGCTTAAGGCCATGGTTCTGGCATCAGTCATTGGTGTCAGTTAGGCCTTTTTGTAGAATGTCTACATCAGTTGGACAATCAATAATGGCTCCCAGTTTGCAATCATCTGAGAACTTGGTGAGCCAAAGTCCCTTTGTGTTGGCTTGAACTTCAGAGAAGTAGATGCCAAACAGGAGAGGACCAAGGACTGATCCCTGTGGGACTCCACCTGTAAATGGTCAGTAGTCAGATTTGGAGTCCGCTACTTTCACAGTGTGGGTTCTATCAGTGAGCCAGTTGGCAACCCATCTTATGACATAGGGGTTTATGCCTAGTTTAGTGAGTCTATCTATGATTCCTAAGTGAGGGATGGTGTCAAAGGCCTTGGCAAGATCTAGGTAGGCTGTGTGAACTACCTTGCCCTCATCCACAAATCTGGTGACAGACTCAAATCAGTCTATCAGGTTGAGCAGGCATGATCTACCTTTCACAAACCCAAACTGCGTGAGGTCCAGAGTTTGGAGATTCCCTATGTCCTTATTTATAAGGTCCATGATGATGTGCTCCATAGCTTTACATATCAGACTCATCAGGCTAATGGAGCGGTAGTTCCCAGGGTCTATAGTCAGACCTCCAAACCGTCCAGAATTACTCGGTTTTTGCCGAGTTTTGGAGTCCCAATGAAGGGGTGCTGCGATTCCCGAGTTGCACCCCTTCATTCCAATTTTTTAAACTATTTTATTTAGATTCTGCAATTTCGGAGCTGACGTCATCACGTGCGCGATGACGTCCGCTCCATCAGCCTGTCGGAATTAAGCTCAGCCGCACATGTTGCCTGTTTGAATACTCGCGCGCGTCTGTATATTTGAATACTCGGTTTGTCCGAGCTGCTTTTATTTTAATGCTGTGCATGTTGCCATGTTTGAATATTCGGTTCATCTGGGGCAGATTTAAATCCGTTCATACTTGGAGTGGAGTTATCTACATCTGCTGAGTGAGTGAATACTATATCTGCTTCTGCCATGCCATTTAGCTGCTTGGGGACTGCTAGTGCTATGCCATTTAACAGGGTGATTAGGATTCCATTGCAGTTCTGCGGATTGCTGAGAGGTACTGCAGTTCTTTCTCTTAGTGTGTGTGTAAGTTTATTCAACACAACACTGCGCCGTAATGTACATGAATTGAAGAGAACACACTGCAGTGCAGAGGTATCTGCATGTGTGTGCTCGCACGTGCCTTTGTTTTTGTGTGACTAATCATAAAAGGAAACTGTTAATTTTTGTTCAGTCATCCGCGGTCATGCAGCTGTGTGTTCTGCTGGAAAGGAAAGTTGAACAGAAATGTGTGTGTATTTACTGTTGATTCTGCTTTGATTTAAGAATGGAAATTAATTTCACCATTCAACTGCAATTATTTATCTGGTAAAATGGTCATGCTGCTCTAAGAATGGAGTGATTCTGCTTTGATTTAAGAATGGAAATTAGTAAGTGTATTTACCATTCAACTGCATTAATTGAGCTTTAAAGAAGGGTCATGAAAAGAAAGTTGAACAGAAATGTGTGTATTCACTACTGATTCAAGAACAGAAATTAATAAGTGTATTCGCCATTCAACTGAATTTATTCAGCTGGAAAGATGGTCATGCTGCTGGCTTGTGTGTGTGGAAAGATGGTCATGCTGCTGGTTTGTGTGTGTGGAAAGATGGTCATGCTGCTGGTTTGTGTGTGTGGAAAGATGGTCAAGCTGCTGGTTTGTGTGTGTGTGTGTGTGTGTGTGTGTGTGGAAAGATGGTGGTCATGCTGTGTGTGTGTGTGTGTGTGTGTGTGTGTGTGTGTGTGTGTGTGTGTGGAAAGATGGTCATGCTGTTGGTTTGTGTGTGTGGAAAGATGGTCATGCTGTTGGTTTGTGTGTGTGGAAAGATGGTCATGCTGCTGGTTTGTGTGTGTGTAAAATGCCAAGGAGTCAAGTCCATAAGTTTCACAGAGTATCTGGAATGTTTGGCTCATACTTTTGGTCTGTGTTTCTCTTAAAATTTGTGGTTGTCTGGCAAATCAATGAAAACTGAATTCACTAAATAATTAATTATAGCTGTTTAACTTTCAGATTTCCTATCGTTCAGGAAACTCATGTTAACAACAAAGCTTTTTATTCTGGCAACTTTCTAATATTATAAAAGCAGTGTTTAAAATGTGTCCCACACTCTGGTTTTCGGCCTTTGTCCCCCCACCCCCAATAAATTTTGTCTTCTTCCAGATTTCTTGTGCTGCAAAGTTCTTCAGGGGAAGAGAAGTTTAGTGCTGCTTGTATCAAGTCTGCATTGTTGGTAACACAACAGATAGTATACTTGCTTTTGATGCAGAAGTCTATGGGTTCTACCCCCACAGTATTTACATGGATGTTTGGTACTGTGTTGTACTTTTAAAGGGGGTGGATGATGCAGTCCTGAGATGCCTCATGCAAGATTTTATTCAAGTTAACAAATGGTGTGTGCAGTGGCGGCTGGTGACTTCAAATCACAGGGGGGCTGCAGGAGACAGCTGAATGGGTGGGGTCAAGGGGAAGGGGTGTGGTCAACCAGAAAGGGGAGGAGCTATGCACAAAATCACAAAAAACTAACTTTAATTAAATATGCTGCCCTGGGTGGCAAACCATCATTATGAAAGTCCAATCAAGACAAAAATAAGTGTAGAAGAATAAAAATATTTCAGTGCATTGGCTGCATGACAGCTTACTTAATATCTAGATGGAAACAAAAGGTTGTGAGGCATGAAAAAATAAATTACTTTTTAAATACATTACTGGAATGCCAGTCAAAATCAAGTATAAGAAAAACCAGAAGCACTCAACTCAAACCACTTCTCCTTGCACTGCAGTTCTAATATATAATATATTCAGCTTTATTAAAGTACCAAGTAACATGCTGAAAGTAGAAATCTATGTGATGCCCCCACTTGTAAAAATGTTTCTTATCCAAAAAAGACCTGCTGCCTGACATGTTTCATGGGGAAAACATGATAAAAGTAAAAAATGAAAAGCAAACAAGAAACAAGCTCAAGATACATTGCTTAAAGGATTACTGTACAGGTTATGGACCACACATGATTGGCATTCTGTTTAGTTTACGGGTAAAGTCTGTAGAGATGACCGGAAGTCTCCAACAAGTGTAATGAGCTTTTTAAAATAATGGAATCCTGTCCTTTAATACCCAAGGCTTATACATTATCTAGTCAAGTATTCTCTGCATGGCAACAACAGAAAGGCTTTCAATGTTGGCAATTCTTTAACAGTATGCTTATTAAAGCTTACTTGCATCTTACGATCTCAGACAAGCTTACCTTATGGTCATTAAAGCATTGCTACTTAAACACAGAGCAACAGGCACTTTGAGTAATAAGCATAAATCAACAGTACAAAATATGACAGAAACCAGACCATTCTGCAAAATCAAGGACAGATGAAAAGCCACTGTAGTACTTATGCAGTGTGTCCTCCCCATCCAAGGTAGATACAACTACTCCTTGCCTTGCTTGGACACATCCAGAGTCACTACATGGGGGAGTGGGGTGCAACAAGCATGTCACAATTTGAAATCTCTCTGGCTGACTGTGATGGTCCTGACACATTTGTCATACCTCTCAACCTCAAGAGCAAGAAATCTGGACAAAGCCATACACAGAAGTGGGACAAAGGCCCAAAAATAAGGACAATTTTTAAATATTGCTCTAATAAACTTAGAAAGATAATAGAATAGGTCTTGCATTAGTATGAATTTTCTGAAGGGTATACAATCTGAAACTCAAATGTCTGTCAATTTCTAACTTCAGTCTTTAGTGATTTGTCACTAATTTGCCAAAAAACACAATTTTATGAAAAATGGACCAAAAATGTGATGCAAAAATATAAAATAGACACACAATACAGCTGCTACCTGTCAAAGAAGGGACACTTTAATATTAGTACTGCTACCTTGAGCAGCTGACAAAATAAAATAATCTACATGCATTTCAAGTAATCTATAACTTTGATTATTACAGTTATTTCTTAATTGTAAACCCTCCATGTTTTCTTCCAAAATTGCTATTTGCGGAGGGATTATTAGGGGGAAGAGCAACATTTTGAGCCAAAAATTGGGGACAGTTGAGAGGTTGGCTATGCCTAATTCTATAAAGCAATTTATTTGCATGTACCTCTCAACCTGTTAATGCAGTAAATCTGAACAAGGCCAAACATATTGGGGGCACATATAAACAGTACTAAAAATTGCTCTTGTATACATTGAGACAGTTGATAGAACAGCTCTTACTTTAACATGCATTTTTCTGAAGGTTATGAAGTCTGAAACTTATTATTTAGTGACTTAATTCCTAAATGATTTGCCAGAAAACTACAAATTTTATGAAAAACAAACCAAAAATAAGAAGCAAAAATCTATTCATTCTTTGAAAATCTGGACAGTTGGGAGGTATAGTTCAGCTGGGCCTGTCTGAGTTTGCTGCCCTTCCCCCCTGACAAAATAATGGTTGAATGGAGCCTCTGCAGCTATTCCAATGAACCATTACTTGGCTATTTCACTCCAGTTACCATAAACACTAATGTGCATACATCTATGATGAGTTGGACTTCATTTGAAAGTTTTATTTTGTATTTTACAGCACAAACACTAAGTCATCTGTTAAACAAATCAATGCAGTCTCACAATGAAAACTTAGCATTAAAACTTCTCTGCCCTGGAAACTCACATTCATTGAAACAGCATTGAAACCCACATTCAAAGAAAATACATTTTGCCAGTGGCATATAAAGATTAATTTTGGGCTGTTTTCAAATCATAGGCCCCTTGCATATGAAACATACATGTGCTCTTTGATACACCTTCCTCATTGTACTAAAATTATATTCCTTGTACAATACAGTACACTTGTTAGAGGGTGTTTTAAATTTGGTTTGAACATTTTTCCAATGAAACAAACCATATTCACCCATAATGGCAAAACTGCCCAGTTGAGAACATTTATCATAAAAAAGTCTACTCAGACTTCCACAGTCCACCATTATTAGTAAATATACATAATTCTACAGTCCACCATTATTAGTAAATATGCACAATTCCACAGTCCACCGTTATTAGTAAATATGCACAATTCTACAGTCCACCATTATCAGTAAATATGCACAATTCTACAGTCCACCTTTATCAGTAAATATGCACAGTCTCTGAAGTAAGTCATCTAAATAATTCCACATTAAAGAAATCTGTAACTAATGAAGCGGTTGCTGCTAGCAATCACCTTTATATTTCATGGTTTCATCGAAAAATAAAGTGTCTGTTGCCCCTCAGGAATAAATTGCCTATATTACATTAAAAAATTATAAGCTAGTAATAATATTGCAAGAGGAAATGGATGGCAAACTGATAACAGACTCATAGTTAGTATCTTCACCAAGGAGGACATTCTCAGTACGGCAGCATCCACCCCTTGTGGGAGTAGAACCCACAGCCTTCTGCATCAAAAGCAGGTATACATCCGGTTGTGCTATAGTATTAACTAGGCAAAGCACTAAACTTCTATTCCCCTGCAGCTCTCAGCTCCTTGTAAAATCTACTCAATACTCAACTGCATCTCAACTTCGCAGCTCAAGAAAACTGGAAAAAGCCAAAATGTATTGGGGGGGGGTCAAAAGCCCAAAAACCAGGGACACATTAAACATTGCTTGTATAATCTTGGAAAGTTGCTAGAATAAAATGTGTTGCCACCATACATTTTACTGCCAAGGTCCCTGAGCAAAAAACAGTCAGAGTAACATACCACTATGCCACATCAGCTGCTTTGTAAAAGAGAGGAAGACTGAAACTTAAATGGCTATCATTTAGTGAATTCAGTTCTCACCATAGCTGTCAACCTCTTAGTACAAAACACCTGGACAAACCCAGTAATGAGGGAATACAGCCCTCAAACATATTCAGTGAATTAAGTTCTTGCCATAGCTGTCAACCTTAGCACAAAAACCTGGATGAAGCCAATAATGGGGGAATACAGTCCCAAAAATAGGGACAAATTTAAAATATTCATCTTATAAACTTAGAAAATTGCTAGGAAAAAAAGGTTGTGCTACTATGTATTCTGAAGAACATGAAGTTTGAAATTCAAATGCCGGTCAATTTTACTGCTGACAGAACAAAAACAATTTTCAGCAGAGACCCAGGGATCAATACTGCAGACACGTCTTTGTAAAATGACAGGGCACTAGAGCAAATCCACACAAACACAGGGAGAAAATGCAGACTCCACACAGAAGGCACCCCAACCAAGAATCAAACGAGAAAACCTATAGCTGTGAGGCAACAATACTACCACTGCACCATCAAATATGCAAGGAATGAAACATTCAGAAACCTGAAGTCTGAAATTCAAATGCCTGTCAATTTTACTGCTGACAGAACAAAAACAATTTTCAGCAGAGACGCAGGGATTAATACTGCAGACACGTCTTTGTAAAATGGCAGGGCACCAGAGCAAATCCACACAAACACTGGGAGGAGATGCAGACTCCACACAGAAACCACCACAACCAAGAATCAAACCAAAAAACCTATAGCTGTGAGGCAACAATACTACCACTGCACCATCAAATATGCAAGGAATTAAATATTCAGAAACCTGAAGTCTGAAATTCAAATGCCTGTCAATTTTACTGCTGACAGAACAAAAACAATTTTCAGCAGAGACCTAGGGATTAATACTGCAGACACGTCTTTGTAAAATGACAGGGCACCAGAGCAAATCCACACAAACACAGGGAGGAGATGCAGACTCCACACAGAGAGCACCCCAACCAAGAATCAAACCAGAAAACCTATAGCTGCGAGGCAACAATACTACCACTGCACCATCAAATATGCAAAGAATTAAACATTCAGAAACCTGAAGTCTGAAACTCAAATGCCTGTCAATTTTACTGCTGACAGAACAAAAACAATTTTCAGCAAAGACGCAGGGATTAATACTGCAGACACGTCTTTGTAAAATGGCAGGGCACCAGAGCAAATCCACACAAACACTGGGTGGGGATGCAGACTCCACACAGAAGCCACCCCAACCAAGAATCAAACCAGAAAACCTATAGCTGTGAGGCAACAATACTACCACTGCACCATCAAATATGCAAGGGGCTCAACATTCAGAAACCTGAAGTCTGAAATTCAAATGCCTGTCAATTTTATTTAACATTTTTTAATCAGGACAGTCTGACTTGGAACAAAAAAACAATTTTCAGCAGAGGCCCAGGAAGAAATAATGCAGACATGTCTTTGTAACATGGGAGGACACAAAAGCAAACCCACACAAACACAGGGAGAAGATACAGACCCCACAAAGAAGGAACCTCAGCCAAGAATCAAACCCGACAACCTGCAGCTGTGAGGCAACAATGCTACCAGTGCACCATCAAATAAAAACAAGCTCATGCAAACACAGGGAGAATATAACAGACCCAACAAAGAAGGAACCCCAGCCAAGAATCAAACCTGAGAACCTGCAGCTGTGAGGCAACAATGCTACCAGTGCAACATCAAATAAAAGCAAACCCACACAAACACAGGGAGAAGATAACAGACCCCACAAAGAAGGAACCCCAGCCAAGAATCAAACCTGAGAACCTGCAGCTGTGAGGCAACAATGTTACTACTACACCATCAAATATCAAGCAGCGCAGCATTTACAAACCACAGATATTATGAGGAACAGATCAGATCGAATATGAGGCAAAAATCTGCAATTTTTTTACAAATGGTGGGGGGTAGGGAACTCAAGTCTTTAACACCTGCATACAGGGTTCAAGCCTGAGGTATTCCCTACCACACCTCCATGAGCACCTGGGGCATTTACACACACACACACACACACACACACACACACACACACACACACACACACACACAAAGTCAATCCAGTATAAACATTGTAAAGTAAAAAGCACCATTACCTGTCTGTTCTCCATAATATATCCAGCTAATGTACACCCTGCCCGCGCAATACTCCAAAGACCCACGAGATCCCAATCAAAGCTCCTTCCCGATGAGATCCCAAGCAAAGTTCCTTGACGACAAGACTGTTCTGACTGCTGCTGTTGCAGTCCGGACCCGACACATAATCCCAGTGAGTCTGTGCACTTTAAAAGTGCACAGACGACTACTGTGCATGCGCGAAGTCCGTGAAATTTAAAAAAAATTTTTTCTATTTTTTTTATTTTGAGGGGGCTGCAGTCCGGCAGCCCGATGCCACGAGCCACCCCTGGGTGTGTGTGTAAGGGTCTGAAATCTTTGTTAGTAAACTTCAGAATCCCCCAAGGGTTGAAAGTTGTATTTTATTGGATTGATGAACATTGGTTATTTAGTCTTGATTTTTCAAGGGTCTTTCAACATGAAAATCTGCATTGGTACAGGAGTCTGTATTGAGCAGAGAGTCATCTTCACATTGATAGGGAAGCAGTGCAGTGGGTGGGTAAATAATCTTTCACATTAGTGTCCTGGAGCTTGAATAGTTCACATTTCTTTGTAGCACATTGCTGGTGGTTTGGCACTTGAAATGGGGATGAGTCAGACACTTTCTTTAGATTAACAGTGAAGGCATTAGAATCAGTGAGTGGACTATTCTATCCTATGGCTTTCTCATTGCCAAATTATTCCTGTGCCCAAACTGACAAGTGCTGCTACATTAACGATGAATATTTATAGTAGTTTTGTATTGTTTCATGACAAAATATTTCTGAAGACTTTGACGTGTGTTATCAAAATCTGTTGTAGGTATTTTGTAGCCCTTGAGTAGGAGTCGATTCTTCATCTGGCTTCTGATTTGTCCTTCACTTCAGGATCAATTTATCCTTGCTTTTGAACCTGATTTCTCTGCTTGGTTAGTACACTGCTATAAAATGTAAAAATAAAATCTAAATAATCATTGTAGAAGTAAAGCAGTATACACGTTAGTGTTTATGGTAAATGGGGTGAAATATCCAGATAATAGGGCAATGGAATGGTGCTATATTTTGGTTGTCTGTTCTTTAGTTTGCATTTGAAAGTTGGTATCCCACAATCCCATTGGAGTAGGCGGTGCTGCATAATTATGTATGCAAATTTGATGTTAATCAACGTACAGATTTGTACCTATTTTTCATGGGCCTTGTCCAGATTTCTGATGTTTCCAGGTTGAGAGGTATGTCTATAGTTGCTCCACCTTTGTGGAGTGGGATGACTATAGCAGTGCGCCATTTGGTAGGAACAAAGCCTGAAATGAGGCTGTGATTGAACAGGGAACTCAGATGTGATGCCAGTTCACTTTGTAATTCATGTAAAACACAGACAGGGATATTATCAGGTCCCATGGAAGCTGTATTCTTGCTTTTAGACAATGCGTTTTTTACCTGTGTAGCTGTGATAATAGGGACTTTGTATTCCTCAGGTATTGTGATAGGCCCTTTAGGGAGTGAAAGGGGGGTAAAGTTCACACTGAACCTGTTGGTCAATATGTTGGCAATATCAGTTGGTTCTGTATATGTATTGCCATTGTGCTGTAACTCACAGCAGATCTGAGTATTGCCATGTAGATTCTTACATAACTATAGAAGGTCTTGTGGTTGTCTTTAGAATCTGCAGCAATTTTATTTTTGTAGCTAACTTTAGAGGATTTGATGATGAATCTCAGTTTTTTGCTGAGGCTAACAAGGGAGTTTTTCCAGTCTTGGGACTTCACCCTTTTCTGCAACAGTTTTTGCCTTCATTTGTAGAGTTTGTTTATGGTGGAGGACCACCAGATTGGCTTCATTTTTTTTTTGGAAGAGAGTGACTTGGTTCTGTTTGGTATGGCTCATTCCATGCACTTGTGTATGTGCTCATACAGTGCATTGGTGTATGATTCAGCAGTCATGCACCTATTTTACATTTGCATGGGTGTCATGAAGTTAGACACCTCTGTTTTTAGAAGCCCAAAATTGGCTTTGGATAAGTTTTTATGGTGATTTCTTTAGGGGGGTGAGGGTGGGATGTGGATATCCATGGTGATTATCCTGTGGTCAGATCTGACCAGGGAGTAGTTGATTACTGGTGTAGAGCAATGGTCACCCATGTTAGTAATGACCAGGTCAAGGATGCTTCTACCTCTGGTAGGGGTAAGAATGAGTTGGACCAGGGCATTGGAATTAATGAAATCCAGAAAACATTGAGCAAGTGTGTTGGTACATGCGTAATTTTCCCAGTTAATGGAGAGGTAGTTAAAATCTCCCAGTATGAGTTTTGGGTTGTACCCTAATATTTTCCAGTGTGTTTAGGAATGTGGAGTGGGAGTCTTGGGACACAGTGGGGGATCTACAGCAGGTTGCAACCTGGATTGCAGTTTTACCCATTGTTAGTTGTACCTGAAGTATCTCTGATGCATTATGTTGGGCTACTGGTCTGAAGGTGTGCATATCCTTTATGAATATGGAGACACTACTGCCTTTAGTGCTTCTGTCCAGATTTAGGAGCCAAAATGTCTGGCATGAATTATAGCCTGGTAGTGCTGGGGTGCTCTCCGGAGCCTTGAATGAGGTCTCGGTCACTGCACAGATGTCAATGTCCTCCATTTTAAGGAGTGCTTTGAGCGAGTGCATTTTGAGATTTAGACGTCTAGCGTTGAGTAGCATAACCCTCAGATTTTGTTTGCTTGTAGCTGTTATGGTGGTAGTTTTGTCTTCAGGACATTGCCTAAAAAAGGCACTATAGGGGTGGCAGGAGCCTTGGCCAGTATCCATAATCCCTAGGGTGACAGGTGCAGGCCATCCCTGGTGAAGCATCGAGGTCTGTTGATCATGTCATCACAGGTAGACAGATACTGGATCCCCTTAGAATGACACCAGAAACTTAGCCAGTTGTTGAAGTCAATCATTTTCTGCTTGTACTGTGATATAATTCTGGGTGATGGTAGGATGCTACTCAGAGCTAGGGTCATACCTGCTTGGGCTACAAGATCCAAGAGCTCCTCTAGGTCTCTTTTCATGTAGTCCAGGGAGGTACATCTCAGGTCATTCACACCAACATGGACAATGACAGAGTCATATTTGTACCTGTTGTGGTGTACCTAAGTGGTGCTTTATGTGGCGGATCCTGGTACCCAATAGGCAGCTGACCGTAACTTTCTCCTTATTCAACGTAGTGAGTGGGACATCAATGTGCCTTACTATTGAGTCACCTATGACTAGTGTATTGGGTAAGTTGTTTTGCCTTATGGGCTTTGGTTGAGTGGCACACTGTTTATGTGAGCTATGTGTCTCATGGTTTGTGCTGGGATGTGGTGGTTGTTTACATTTCTGTCTCAGAGGTATCTGTTGTTTGAGCAGATTTTTATTGAGAGCCTCTCCAAAAGTAGATGTGCATTTTGTGTTACTATGTGAGGGTTGTGGTGGTGTATGTTCTGGAGGGCTATATGTTGAATGTGGTGTGGTGCAGATGTTAACTTTCTCCTCTTGACTGCCTAATTCAGTCTTGGCTAGAGAGTTCTTGGCTTCTAATTTGGCTATATATGTGTATCTCTCACACATCATAGTGTTGGGAGGTAAGAGGAGAGGGATGTTCTTCATGTTTCACTGTTGCAGTCATTACATTTGGGTAATCCTGCTGGCAGGTTGCCCTCAGCCGGCCTGAATTCCAAAGTCTTGGGTCCTGCGTTGGCTGCTGTCACCCCTTCCCTGACGTCAGGTCATCAGGGGTATAAAAGATGAGACTGACTATGAATCTTCAGATCAGGTTTCCATTTCTTCTGATTCCTCTTCTTATCAGGAATATTCTCTTCCCCCATATGAGCATTCTGATGCTGAAGAATCTATTCCTTCAGCTTCTCCTTCTGAGGACTATTCTTTTGGGGAAACCTTACATACCATGAGGGAGCATTTCCACTGGGAGAGCCAAGATTTTGCAGAATCTAAAAAGAGGCTCAGGGATTTCCTTTAACTACCTCAACACAAGCCACTAGCCATCCCACCTGTGTTGGACATTGTAGATGATGTGTTTCCGGAGTCTAGTCTTACCCCTAACTCCTTACCTCCAGCTCCTGTTAAGTCTGACAGATATTACAGGGTTCCTGACTCTCATAAATTCATTTTTAAAAACCCTGCTGCAGACCCAGAAACTGTGTCTCAGGGTCCCAAAGGAGTTAAGGCTTCCACTGCAAAAAACCTACCCCATCTGACAGAGATTCTAGGGCACTGGATAGATGGGGAAAAATTGTTTACACATATGCTACCTTAGCTATAAGGGCCTTAAACTGTCAGTTTCATATGCTCAAATATCAGCAACATGTCCTGACATTGCTTAGACAGAAAATGTTAAACTCTGAATGTGCAGAAAACAAGGAAATGCAGGATTTATTGCATGCAGCTGAACAAGTTGGAAAGCATACTTTGCAGTGTGGTTTTGATTCATTAGAGGCCTCCTGCAGGGCCTCAGTCACAGGTTCTGTAATTAGGAGGCATGCTTGGTTAAAGGAACAAAACCTGCCTGATCATGTTAAAGCTAAATTATTAGATGCACCTTTACAGCATGATACTTTGTTTGGTGTTAAGGCAAAAGAGGTGTTAAAGAAAATGGAGGACAAAGCTAAATCTATGCAAACGGTCAAAGATTTTTTACAAGTACAGCCACCTAGGTTTAGCAGACACTGGCCAACAAAGAATTGGTCCTTTCCTGTGTCAGACAGACCACAAAGGGGCAGATCCAGATGCCCTAGAAGCAGATCCCAGGCACAAGGTTCATACCGCCCAAAGCAGTGGGGGGCTTCTACCTCCAAAGTTGGAGAAGACAAATCACAACCATACAGGAAACAGTCCCAATGACTTCCCCCTCCCTGCACCAAGCACTTATCTCCTGACAACACCCTTAGGGGGAAAATTAGCACTTTTTGCTCAAAATTGGCACATTATAACCCAGGACAAGTGGGTCCTAAATATCATGTCATGAGGCTACAAGCTCCATTTTCATACCCTGCCAAAGGCAAACAGCTGGCCAGATCTGCCAAAAAATCAATGGGCAGAGGCACAAAAACAAGTCTCATCCCTCATGGACATGGGAGCCATTCAACAAGTACCAGAGCAAGAGCAGGGACAAGGATTTTACTCAAGACTGTTCTTGGTATCCAGAAAGGACAAGACCTGGAGACCAATACTGGACCTATCTTTTTTGAACACTTTTCTGGAAATACCAAAATTCAAGATGTTGACTTTGCAGCAGCTTTTGCCCATGCTGAGCAAGAACGCTTGGCTTGTGACTTTAGATCTAAAAGAGGTATACCTGCATGTCCCAATCAGACAAATATGCAAAAGATACCTCAGATTCAAGGCTGGCTCAATGCATTACCAATTCTCTGCACTGCACTTTGGCTTATCTACTGCACCCAGGGTCTTTACAAAGTGCCTGGCACCAGTAATCGCATTCTGCAGACAAAGAGGAATACAAATATACCCTTACTTGGATGACTGTCGAATTCAAGCAGAGAACAAGGACATTCTTCTACAGCATCTGGTGTTCATGAAAAGGCTTCTAACATGCCTAGGGTACACAGTCAATGAAAAGAAATCAAAACTAGTACCCTCTCAAGAGATAATATTCCTGGGTGCAAGCTTAAATACAACTGCTCAGATGGCTTATCTCACGCCAGACAAACACAGGCAACTAACTACCTATTTCAAAATGTTGACAACAAAGGCCTGGTTATCTGCAAGAAAAATTCTGCAGGCTTTGGGCTTCATGGCATCCTGCATCCTACTAATTCCATATGCAAGACTACATATGAGGAAACTTCAATGGTACCTAAAAAGTGTTTGGACTCAACACTGTCACAGCCTGGAAACTATAATTACTCTTATTCCCTGCCTGCAGCAGGAGTTTTGATGGTGGGCAAAGGCTTGTCACCAAAACAAGTGACAGCCATTCACATTACCCCCAGCCAGGCAGACACTAACAACGGATACATCAGATTATGCCTGGGGGGCCCACATGGCTAGAAGATGCATTCAGGGCACATGGACCTCAAATCAAATGCATCTACATATCAATCAAAAAGAGATGCTAGCAGTTCAAAATGCCCTAACAGCCCTTCAAGGACCTACTTCATCCAGGACAACTACTGATAAAGACAGACAACACCAGGGTCAAGTGGTATATAAACAAGCAGGGGGGAACACATTCTTACCCCCTTTGCAGACTAGCCATGACTTTGTGGGACACAGCATTGACTTACCAAGTACATCTGCAGGCACAATTCCTGCCAGGAAGGAAAAATACTCTGGCAGATGAACTAAACAGAAACCTCATGGATCCCCACGAGTGGCACCTGGATCCACAAGTCTTCAGCATGATAACAAAGACATGGGGATGCCCGGACATAGATCTATTTGCCTCCCCTCACAGTTACCAACTAAAAAGATTCTGCACAAGGATTTATCACAGACAAGCATGGAAAGTGGACACTCTATCTTTGAGCTGGAAAAACCTATCAGTATATGCATTTTCCCCTCTGCCTCTCCTCCCCAAGGTACTCCTAAAGGTCAGACAGGAGAAGCCAAAGATGATACTGATTGCCCCAGACTGGCCCTGCCAGTACTGGTATCCAATACTAAGGAGCTTGTCTCTATGCCTGGCTTGGACCTTACCTCAAATACCTCATCTACTGTCCCAGCAAAACAGTCAGATCCTGCACAGCCAACTCAGAACTTTAAACCTGACAGCATGGCGAATAATGTAGTCATACTAAACACACCTCTCAGTAAAGCTGTGATGGATGTCATTTTGGAAGCCAGAAGGCCTAGTACTAGAAAATCATATGCTGGAAAATGGAAGAGATTCTGTGCTTGGAACCAGGCACAAGGAACTGATACAGCTGTGCCAAATATTCCTCAGATTCTGCAATACTTAACTGAGATGCTGGACAAAGGCCTATCTTTTTCATCTATTAAAATTCATGCCTCTGCCGTTTCGGCTCATTACAATGTAGAGCCATCAATCTTTTCTCATCTCTTACTAAAGCAGTACCTCAGAGGGGCCAACAATTTAAGACCTTCAAGGAGATCACCAATGCCTGCATGGGACCACAACTATGTCTTGGAAAAACTCACCCTGCCTCCTTTTGAGCCAGCTGCTACTGCTGATATAAAATTTTTATCTTGGAAAACAACTCCTAGCAATAACTTCTGCAAGATGTGTTTCAGAGCTACAGGCACTCATGGCTGTGGAACCTTTTATCATTTTTTATCCAGACAAGGTTTCTCTGGGGATAAACCCAACATTTATGCCTAAGGTGGTGTCCAGTGTGTCTCTCAACTGAACTATTCACCTGCCAACCTTTTATCCAAATCCACAGAACAAGGGAGAGAGAATTCTGCATTCTTTGGACGTACACAGACAGCTTAGATTTTACTTGGACAGAACCAAAGCTTTCAGAAAGACAGAGCAATTACTAGTGGCATATGCTGCAGGATCACAAGGAAAGGCTATCTCAAAGCAGACTGTTTCAAAGTGGCTGGGCCACAGCATCTGTTTCTACTATGTACACCATGGCAAGCCAGTACCTAAGGGCATTGGGCCACACTCAACCAGAGCTGCAGCCACTTCAGCAGCCTTTCTCAGGGGTGTACCTACAAGGGACATTTTAGAGGCTGCTACTTGGAGTTCAGTGCACACCTTTACAAAGCACTATCATTTGCCATTCTACTCTAAATTCAGGGCAGGCTTTGCCACTGCAGTTCTGCAGGACCTCATAGCTGCTCCTAATGCTGTTTAGCTCCAGCCTCCCAACCTTAGCTTTGGGACTCTACCCAAATGTAATGACTGCAACAGTGAAACATGAAGAACATAGTACAGTTGTATACACTTACCATAAATGTAGATGTTCAAGTGTATTCACTGTTGCATTCCAGGTTACCCACCCGCCATCCCCCTTTCTTCTGATAGAACCTATCTTTCCTTCTCTGATTTATACAACCTATGTGGTGTATTTGCTTGTAGATGACTGGTGCATGTATTTACATATATATATATATATATATATATATATATATATATATATATATATATATATATATATTGGCTACCCTTTTAGGGGGTACCTGACATCTGGGGCAAGAAAAACTAAAGTAAATGGCGTTGACTGCATCTTTTATACCCCTGAAGACCTGTTGTCAGGGATGGGGTGACAGCAGCCGATGCAGGACCCAAGACTTTGGAATTCAGGCCAGCTGAGGGCAACCTGCCAGCAGGATTACCCAGATATAATGACTGCAATAGTGAAAACATTTGAACATCTACATTTATGGTAAGTGTACACAATTGTACTTTGTCTATGTACATGAGGCAGTTGCTACATTGCCTCAGGATGCCCAAGTCCAGGCTGACAGGAGAAAGCAAAGGGAACTGACCTTTAGACATGCCTGGATATGAGTTCAATATATTAAGTACTGAAGCCATTTACAGGAAAAATGTCACTTAAAGTGTCTGAGTCTGTACAGAGCACTGCCAAGCACTTGAGGGGAAACTAATACATAGACCCTGAAAATTTAAGGATGATGTATTTAAGCAGATATTCTGAAGTTAGGACGAAATCAAGCAGTACTTAGTGAAAATAAAGAATTAGATTATCAAGAATGATGAAAAGAGGGGAGTCACATGAATGGCTACTGCCTGGCTACTACTAATGCTGGTCTCAGCACAGCTTCACTCTGTTGGGACACAATACTCCTTAGCTTCTTCTCTCACCAGAAGCAAAATGTTAGCACCAAGCACAAGAAGAGAAGCAGGTGGCGGCCTGTTTGGTGATCCCAAGTCTTGTCCCAGATGATGCAAGGGTCTGCAGGCTTGTAGCATTTTCTGGTAGATGCTTCAAATAGTAACCAGACCAATCAGGTAAGTTAAGCACAGACACCCACTCTCCGACCAGAAAGAGTTAGGAATCAATGCACTCTGCTCCTACTCTCACCAGGATCAGAATATAAACACAGATTCCAAGCTGTCACCTATACAGCAGTTATTAAGTGTTCTGGTGATCAGCAGTCTCCAAGAAATAATGTAACTGCACTCCTCTCACCCGGAGACAACAGAAGCATTAATCCCAAAATGACTACTGAGAGGCAGAATGTGGGCTCTCCAGTAACTGATGGTCTTGCAATACATGCTTAAAGGTAAGATGAAAAAATGGTTTATCCTAAACATATTATTTATATTACTATGGGCACCCTAATGGCACCAGTACACTTACATTTGATTTTAGCCTTGTCTTGTGTCTTTCGGCTTATCCCGGTTAGGGGTCGCCACAGAGGAACTCCGGTCCGCTAATGATTGGTAGTGGATTTTTACGTGACGAGTTACCAGCCCTGATGCACAACCTTCAACGAAGGCATGCCCATTCACGCATGCCTCCACACAGAAGACGCTCTAGCTGAGAATCGAACGGGGCAACGTCTTGCTGTGAGGCGACAACGCTACCGCAGCACCACTACCACAGGCCTAATAATAATAATAATAATAATAATAATAAAAATAATAAAAAACAATAATGGCGATTTAAATCAAGAATGTAAAAACTAAAATTAATATTTTAGACAACAGGTACCTAATAAGATTAATGAATGGCTGTAGAACTACTACATAAAATGATACTTTAAATATAACGCCGTTTTGACAGTGTTTTTGAAAATAAAGATAAACCAAAAGAAAGGGAAAAGAATGAGCATGCTTTTTATTTAATCTTTTCTAGTGACACTGACTCAATAAAAATAGTGTGACTAACTGGGAAATTATTTTGGGGAAACCTGGATTAACAAAATTAAAACAAGAGTTTCTTAGTAAGCGGGGTTATAGTTCTTATATTTCATGTAGGATCATGTCATGGAAAGTTTAAGTATAGTTAGAGGAGGAAAAGTGCATACTTTTCCATGTGGGGTATGTGCTCAATAGAAACCTCAATAGTTCCACATGTTTCCTATGTAAAAAAGAAAAAGCTTTTGTTTCAGGTTATTGAAAAAAGTATGTCAGATATCAGAGGTGGGAGAAGGGTTGATATTATCTTGTGGCAATAGAATTATTTTTACATAAATACATACAAATATTTCAAGCACAGGTGATAATGCTCTTCTAGCCTGCCAATATACCAAAATGTTTCCATAATAGGTAGCCAGGCTGTTCTTAAAAATATCTAAACTAGTGAATACCTTAATGGAATTTGCTACTATACCCCATGTTCCAGCTACACTCTCAGATAACCAATAAGTGCACTTCTCAATCTGATTGAATCTTCTACATAGGTTGTCTAATGATTTGCTACTATTCCCTGATAACCCCAAACATTCCCAGAGGTAGCTGTCTCTAAATTCCCTATATACCTGAATAAATTCTCCTCTTTAATATCTATATGAGACACTGTGTAAGTTCAGTTATTTTAGTCTTTCATAATAACTTAAATTTTCACATCCATGGATACCCTTGGTATATTTCCACTGTACTGTTTCCAGTTTACTCATGCTTGTTTTCTTATAGGGTTTCCATATTGTTATTCCATACTCAAGTTTAGGTCTAATATAACTAACAAACAATGATTTCATTATTTCTGATTTCCTAGACTTTATAAATCTTTTTATACAACATATAGTTCTATGACTACACAAAATAAACAAGTCAGAGGAAAAGGGTGAAACTCAAAAATGCAGCTATTAACACTCCAAAAATAGAAGATCTACCTTGGGATAGCAGACAACCAACTCCAGAAAGGAAGCCATATGAACACTGAAGTTTAAAATCAACTCAGAAACAATTTATTTAAGCTCAAAATTTTCCAGTAGCTTTTCGTCCAAAATAAAGGTCAGACTTCATCAGAATAAAAGAGATCCACACAAAATTCACTTATATACCAAATTGTTTAATTGAAAAATTAATTACCAATTAACTAATTAATAACTAAAAAAATGGTTAAAAATCTTGTAGATTATAAAAACAGCATGTTACCAATTTTTTTTGAGAATACATCGAGTAAAACAGAAAATATATTAAAAGTGAATATATTTATGTTTATGAAAATATACAAAAAATGTACATGTACATAAAATCCATGTGTGTGTGTGTGTGTGTGTGTGTGTGTGTGTGTGTGTGTGTGTGTGTATATATATATATATATATATATATATATATATATATATATATATAATATGCATTAAAAGTTTTCCACCAATGTTTTATTTCATTTCTTTGGACCTAAGCTAATGGACTCATACTTTGTTATCTCTTTGCTTCAGTACAGGGGCTACTGAGGTGCAGTCATTGATGCCAGTAAAGTACATCACATTCAATCTTTACTGCCATACTAGTTTTCTTAATTCAATATAATCTTTCCATGGACCACCCCTTTCGGTTATATAGAATTTTCTTTCCAAGATAATGAATGAAAAATGTTTAAACCCAGTGCATGTTATTGAGTGCCTATATAAGGCATTTTTTAAATTATATTTAAAATGTTATAGTTGTGTTCATGAATTCATTTTTTAATTATTCCCTCTATTTTCCCAAATTAAAAGGCCAGACTAGTGGAACAAATGACTAAATATGCTAGCCCCTTAGTTGTACAATTTCCATCCTGTGCATAGACAACCGATTTTAAACTGCTGTTCAACTGAACGTGTTGATATTCTAAAAAATATAATTATATTGACCACAACTACCACATTTTTGTGCCTTTTCCATTATTCTCTTTCCAATTTATTTTTTTGTTTCTGCAATACTTTTTATGTTGTTTACTCTTTTGTAAATAAACACCAGTTTGGGTCCCACTATGTTTTTTAACCTGTCATCACTTGTTAAAATACACCAGTACCTATGTATTACATCTTTTACAATGTTGGACCCCGTGTTATACTGTAGTGTGGGGGCCCTTGTGCAGTTACTTCACTGGGCTTCTTGACTGAATTCATTTTGTTTATTGTCTGCATTCATATAACTTTCTAAAGACATGCTGTTATTTTCTTGGTTCATGTTTGTACTTCCCAGGGTATTAAGATCAACTCCCAAAACGGCAATATCTGTTACTCCATCCTCTAGAAATCTCATTGCTATTGGTTCTTACCAACTGACTGAGGTATTGTCTTTCAATGAACATTTTCTCTAACTTAACCCTTTCTATGATAAAATCATTTTCTATCTGAAATCATACATGCCAGCCTTACAAATTCACATTTGACAAGGCTTTTCTTTTGTATAAAGGGATGGACACTGTTGTAATGCAAGTAACTATATGAAAAAGTGGGTTTTCTAAAAATGTTAGACGAAAAAACAGCTGATTTTTTTTATAATTTTCATATCTTAATAATTTATTTCTTTTAATTCTACTTGGTGGGTGAATTTAGTGATGTTGAGGTGGGAGGAAGAACATGTTTTTAATTGGCCATTTTCAAAGTACCTCTAATTATACGTCTGATTTTTGGATGATGTATTTACATTATGGAATAGTAAAGGGGAAGAAATTCAAGACTTTGAAACAGATTTGAATGGATGTTCGGATTATTTTAAGTTTACTTTTAATTGGGACAGGGGTGTTATCAATTATTTGGACACCACTATTTCCGATAAGGTTGGAGGATTTAAATCAAACATCTTTAGAAAGGAGACATTCTGTAATGGGTATTTGCATTTTATTTATTTATTTATTTTATTTATTTATTTACATTTGTTTACTGGGAAATTCCGACTGGATGCAGGTCCTTTTTCAGCAGATGTCCTGGGAGAAAAGCTCCACATCATGTATATAATAAATAGAGATACAAAGTTGCAGCAATAGTAAACAACACTACAGGTTGTTGACTATAATACAATAACAAGATATTGATTATCAACAGTATATACAGTAAATGTTGCAAGTTAAGATAGTTTCTTGTCATTTATAATATTAGTAACAAAGTTGTGCGACAGGATGTTAAAGTATGTAAAGACAACTAGCTATTTCTGACTGTGGTTAGTAGTGGCAGTAGTATAGGTGGGTTAAGAGTCTAGGTGGGGGGGGGGTAAGGGAAGTAAGGTAGATTTTTCTTCCAAAAAGAAAAAATCTGGTCAGAGGGCAAGTTATGCGTATTGCTAGAATGACCTCAGAGGGTAATGAAGTATGGTATGATTTGAACAAGATGAAAGAGATGTTTTTGGGCAGAGGGTACCCTGAAAAGTTGGTAACACAAATTATTGAGGAGGTGTATCAAGGTTGGGTTACTAAATTCAAGCCATTGTTAGCTACAGGGCTAAAAAAAAACAAGAATCTCATGAAAGTAAAAAATACGAAAGGGCCTTGGTTTTGGAGATTAATCATTATGCTAGACATGTTCAAGAAATGGTGGAGAAAAACTGGAGTATTTTTAAAATTAGTAATGATGTTCAGCAAGCAGTGGGGCATAAATCCTTGTTTATTTTCAAAACAAGAAGGGATTTCAAGCAGTTATTTGAACAGGATAGATCAGGGATTCCTGAGGTGAAAAGAGGAATGAAACCATGTGGTATGTGTAGGTAATGTCACTACATTCAATTAAGTGAGAACATTGCTTTGGAAAACAGATTGGATTGTAAAGTGGAATTTAGAAATGGTAATTGTAAAACAAAGAGGTTGGTGTATTTGGCTAAGTGTGATGGATGCCCTGCCTTCTACATAGTCAAGATGGAGAGAGCACTTGGTACCAGAATTTATGAATATCTTTATGAGATGAGCATAAAAAGGGGACTAACACCATCTTTAATCATTCAGTTTTTTGTGGTAATTTTTCTAAGTTTAGGCTTGGAATTATAGATAATGTGAAACCCATGGTTAATGGAAGTTACAACTATATAAGAAGGATCTATTATGGCAACTGAGGTTGAGAGCGATTTTCTCCCCTGGTGTTAATGAACAAATATCCCTTAAACCGGTGCTTAAACAAAGGGCATCACTAGGGTAACACTATCAATATTCTTCTGTCTGATTTTTTAATTCTCTGACAAAGCATAAAAAGTATACAAAGGACGTTTTAAATATTTCTATGTAGCAACTGATTAGCATAAGATATTTCCTTGTATTAGTATTTGTCTAAAGTAAGTTTTGCCTTAAGGTGTTTTTTCTTCTTCTTTTTTTTTTTTTTGTTTTGTT
Organism: Protopterus annectens; assembly: GCF_019279795.1. Taxonomy (NCBI): domain Eukaryota; kingdom Metazoa; phylum Chordata; order Ceratodontiformes; family Protopteridae; genus Protopterus; species Protopterus annectens. The sequence goes on from NC_056746.1 coordinate 760,424,595, forward strand.
TACATAGTTAAAATTAATAATTTAATTGATTGCAGGTGACGCTATTAAAACATAAGTATTTAAGGAAGGGAAGTGATGTGACAATTTGTATCTGATGAAGTCTCCGTTTCAGAGATGAAAGCGCTTATACTGGTGTTTTTACTTCTTAAAAACTTGGAATCTCTTAAAGGTACTAGACAGCCTTCTGTGTGTTGTTTTCAGTTTTTATTCATGTTTTGAAATTAGTATATTTGGGAAGTAAGTCTGTTGAGATCTCAGCTCATTTGACAACCTGTTGTTATTCTATTGGATATTGTGCAACTTTCATTAAGAGCATAGAGTCTGGAACTTCAGAAATTATATTGACCATTTGCATCTCCTAAAAATGTAGCTACAGATTTAATGTTTCTATTGTAAACATTGCATGACTCATAGGAAGAGTTTAAGTTAATCTCTGAGGCTGTGAGGATAGACAAACTCTGGCTTCTTAGAGAAAAGGTATGAGAGAGTGCAAAGAAAGGCTGCCTCAACCTCTGGGCTGGCAATGACCACTTATAGTACAAAACATTGTGCATGATTAATGTATTTGTCACATACTACTTGCTTTTGAATAACTGCATGTTATAATTAACCATCACTGAAGCCTATCTGATGATGGTCCCAGGGACCTTTTAAAAGATTAGTGTGGTTTGATGTTAGCGCTGCATTTGAGAGCAGTGCATAATATAAGAAGTAAGTTAGTGGAGTTCAGCAGCCAAATTGTGTACATAGAGCTGATGTTAGTGACTTTGGACAATAAGGCATGGAGGTATGATTTGTGAATCAGTGACATATTGGTAGGTAAATAAGGATCCAACTTTTAAAAACTTGTTAAAAGAAAGATAAGCCATAGACTGATTTTTTCAAAGAAGTTATTTGGCATTGAGAAGGCTTACAGATTGCTATCCTTTCTAGAATAGATAGTATACAGTCACATGAGAGCAGTTTGATGTAATTTAATACCTAATACGAAATGTACACTTTTTTCTCTCATCTGAGGCAGCTTGGAAAATGATAATGGTGATAGTTAGGCCAGTAATGGTGATTTGTGATTTCTGAGAAGCTACTATGCAGCAAAGTAATATGTTTTAGGAAGCTACCTAGTATTATATAGTGCAAAAGCTAAAGGAAAGAAATTTCTTGCAGTGCTAAATTTAGTTTTCCATAAGTAAAGTGCTTACCTCAGTAGAATCTTTGATGGACAGTCTGTAAGAGCTTCTTTCAAATTTGGACTATGTGAGTGCAAGTTCAATGGCCTTAGATCACAGGAAAGTTAATGATGGCTATGAAATGTTTGAACTGGGAGTAGAGTGAAAGTGTAAGTCTGAACAAGTTAAAAGTGAAACGGTTGCAGTCTGCTAGTTGGTAAATATTTAATAGGAGAAAGGAATCTGAGTAGCTGCTTGAAGAATTTTTGGATATTAATATTTGTGCTATGAAGTGGGTTTATAGGTTACAAGTAAGTATCTAAATGCTGTTTCAGTGATGGATCTAATAATTAAATTTATTTGAACTTGTATATCATGTGAGACTAAGGCTTGCTAGTATAAGCTGCTACAGTCTGCGAGTCAGCTGGTAAGATAAGCAGTAACACTACTAGTCTCAATAGACAATCTTTTCAACTTTTCATAAAGGATTCTTGATTATTCTTTAGGTGAATCATTGAATTAATATGAATAAGGGTGTACAGTTATTGCAGTGACATGGTCATTGGTCATGCTAAGTGAAACATCATATTTTATGAGGGTTGAAATATATATATATATATATATATATATATATATATATATATATATATATATATATATATATGAATTTTGAATATGTTAGATGGTAACATTTCTGACAAAATTGACATGTTAATCAGTAATATCCAATAGGTTATGTTAATATTTTAATGATTTTCATGGTGGGCAATTTTTGAGTGACTGGATTTTGTTGGGATAAGCTAAAATATTTTGGCTGCTCTGGGCTTCCATACGTTTTATGAAAATAAATCAGATTTGACTGCATATTGATAGTACATCAGAATATTTCAAGACGACACTGTACAATATTTCAAATTATACAATGACCCCCCATTAATATTCCAAAATGTGCACTTTGATTGGTCAACGTGCACGTTGTAAATCAGACTTATACTAATGGAAAAAGGTCCAGTTGCCCGGACCTTTTTCCATTAGTATAAATCTTTTTTTACAGCAACGGTGAATGCAAGATCTCCGTTGCTTTTTAGACACTGTCTCGCTATATTAAAGGAGTTTAACATAGTGAGAGAGGTTTAAAAAAAGTAACGGAGATCTTCCTTTCTCCGTTGCTTTTTTTAAAGTTGTCTCGCTATGTTAAACTCCTTTAACATAGCGAGACACTTTGTAAAAAGCAATGGAGATCTTGTTTTCTCCATTGTTTCCACCCACAGCTCTGATGTACTGCGTAAGCATACGCATGTGCAGTACATCAGAACTGCCGCAGAATACCAGACACCTGCGGAAGGGCAGCAAGGAGGCATTATACAATACCATTATTTAAGAAAAGTAAGTATTTTTTTTTCTTAAATAATGTCATTGTATAATAGCAATAACCCACTTCTGGGTGTAGGTAATGCTGCATTTACCCACGGTTGTCTTTGTTTAGCCACTCAGGCTTCGCACTCGTGACCAAACCACGCCAACAGTGGGTAAATCCAGCATTACTCACACCCAGGCGTGGGTTATTGCTATATGATATTATAGAATATACTAAAAAGCTTGGAAAGTGATGGACTCTTTTTATTTATTTATTTATTTATTTATTTATTTATTTATTCATTATTTATTTATCTATTTATTTATTTGACATTTGTTGACCAAGTTAGTCTCACTGTGCAGCAGCACTTTTTCAGTGAAGGCTCAAGGAGAAAAGCTCCAAAACATACAAGTAACAAAAGTAATCACATGACAGAGTTATAATTAAAATTACAATAATTACAATATGTATGTGATGTCGGTTGAAACTGTATTTCACTTGTTTTAAGTGAAGGTGTATATGTTATGCAGTAAGAGGCAATTGGAAGTGTGCAGTCATAGGGTGTTGAGAGCCACACTAAGGACACTTTAGAAGGACTAAAAGTTATGGGGTCTATATAAAGTCGTCGAAAGGTCTGTTAAACAAATGCCCTTTGATCGACACATAAATGTCAAACTATGAAATCTTTGAACGACCAAGTAAGCAATTTTTTCCCAGGGAAAAAAAAATCACTTGGTCAATTAAAAAAAAAAAGTCAAACCCTAAGAAGTGGGGGGCTTTGCCCCACACCCCATAACTAAATATACCAACTCCAAGATCACGCTACAGTGGAGGAAAGGGCAAATTCCCGAAAACGGTCAATCAATTTTTTCCTCTGGGGAAAAATTTGCTAACCTGGCTGTTCAAACTTTTCATAGTTTGCCATTTACATGTTGATCAAAAGGTGTTTGTTTAACAGACCCTTCAACAACGTAAATGGGACCCAAGTTATGGATCTGTAAGTGGTCAGATATTCATCATTCTGAGTTATAAGACAATGTTAAATTTTAAATGTGTTACATTTTATGAAGGACTTTTATAAATGTGTGATAGTCATTCCACATAACAAATGCTTAATTGAATGATATAAATGTTACATAATATTAGAGTCAAATTAAGAGCAAATTATGAGCTATATACTTTAAAATAGAGATGGAGGATTTATATTTACTACTGAAACTAATATTTTTATAATTTATCATTAAAAAAGTATGCAACACTTTTCAGAGTAGAGATGACTTCATAACTGTATACATCAGTTAAATCTTCTTTCTACAAAACAGATAATGTTTGTTGAAGTTTGACGAATTGTATCATGTTAATACGGTAACTGGCTGGTAATTTTTCACAAGTTGATGATATTTTTAGCATATTTAGATGCTCCTGCAACTATGCTAGTTTTGTAATAGCAATGCTAAGGCATATCCAGTTATCTAATGTATGGTTTCTTGGGGCTGGAATCTCTTGAAGACAAGGTAGAGGCAATGTGAGTGTGATGAGTAGAGGGTTAGTACTAGCTTTATAGCACATAGCCTTTAAATAAGGCTATAAAGGTAAGTATGTATAAATTATGACATCAGTGCTTACTAAGATGTACTGTTAAAGTACATTATGTTAATTAGAACACATGAGTGAGCTGGCTGAAGACCTGTGCAGAGTTAATTGGAGGGATTATTCTACATTTTTGTTTTTACTGTTGTCATAAATCAATATACCACATATAAAATTGCCTGCAATTAATTGAAAGACTTTTGATTTGTTTTTTATTATGCATGTTATTTTTAAATTTGTTTAATGTTTAACTTAATTATAGACACTTGCTACAGTGAAGCACTGCAGAGGTTCATGATTGTTAGAAGTAAAATTTGAAGTGGTTAAAGCAATATACTTGGTTTTCATTATACTAGGAGAGGAGGATATATTTCCAGAATGTGTGAGATCTGGTAATATCTGCAGCCATATCTGTGAAGTGGGATTGGGTGGCCAGAGTGCTGAAATTTATCAAGTTTATTTTTATATATATATATATATATATATATATATATATATATATATATATATATATTAGTAGCAGTTGTGATCTCAACAGATGTATATGGAATGCAATAAGAATGAATATTAAATAATCACTTCCCTTTATGGTATGCATGTGTGTGTGTGTGTGTGTGTGTGTGTGTGTGTGTGTGTGTGTGTGTGTGTGTGTGTGTGTGTGTGTGTGTGTGTGTGTGTGTGTGTGTGTGTGTGTGTGTGTATGTGTGTACCTGTGTACGGTTCCTACTCATGTTAGGTTATGCATTAAAGATTTTTTGACTACAGTATTGGGTTGAACTTCTCAAGGCATACAGTATATGGAATGCAATAAGAATGAATATTAAATAATCACTTCCCTTTATGGTATGCGTGTGTGTGTGTGTGTGTGTGTGTGTGTGTGTGTGTGTGTGTGTGTGTGTGTGTGTGTGTGTGTGTATGTGTGTATCTGTGTACAGTTCCTACTCATGTTAGGTTATGCATTAAAGATTTTTTTCACTACAGTATTGGGTTGAACTTCTCAAGGCATACAGGATAAAAACTGGCTGTGGAAGGTAACTAGAAAAGAGCCCAAAGCAGTAGTTTAAATAGCTAAAACTGAAACCACACAAAATAGGCATTATTAGTAGAATAACACACCACTTTGCACTGTCATCTGTCTGAGTTTTAAGACTTCTTCAGCAGAATAAGTAGGTATATTTTCGATTAATAATATATGTTTTGTGTGGTGTTGGTAGAGAAAGAAAAGGACTATTAAAAGCAATGAATCTTTGTGCTTTAATATGACTGTATATGTTATATTGAACACTACCGAACCTCTTGTGCTCTATTACAACTACAAACAACCTTGGGAGCAAGTGGTAAAAGAAGAGTTTGAGCAGTTACTGTCACCTTGGTAGGGAGACTACTATTCCCACAGTCCTGTAATACACTAGTGGTGGATGCAGGTATTGCTTGCCTGCAGAGGCCATGATGGCTTGTGCTGTGTCCAGCACAGACTTACTGACTGAGCTATGGAAACAAGTGGTGCATGAAGGGACATGTCTGCTCTTCTTGTCTGGGCACCTATGGTGTGTCTGCAATCAGTCTAGCAAGGGAAGGCAGGACTTCTCCATCACACTTTTACCTGTCTTGCTACCTAGCACTTAACACCTGACTCTTACCGCTGGGGAATGGATACCCTGGTCATGCTTCCAGGCAGAAAGAAATAGATTAAAGCACTCTATACTAGCAGGGTGATGCCTACCTTTTGTTCCTGTGCAACATGTGGGTAACTGGATGGAGGTATTGGACCATGGAGATTGGTAAGGGGAATAAAACACACACATACACACACACACACACACACACACACACACACACACACACACACACACACACACACACACACACACACACACACATCATGGCCTATAATCACCATGCCCCTTATGTCAGACACTTTGGAAATAATTGAAACCTTAGCATGCTAAGAGAAAAGCTTGCAGGTTACATGATGAGGTCACACAGTCTTTTACTAACCCCCAAATGTATGCAGTCTGACAACTTGAACAAAAGCAACTAGTGACCTAGATGAGATGAGACTTAACTGCCTCTAAATGAACATTAACAAGTTGTTGTTCTCTTTGATGCCATCAGAATAGGCATATGAACTGAATATGCCCTCTGCAATTGAAACATTCCAAATCTTAATGTCTTTTTTTGAATGACTGAAATTCTAGCCATAATCAATTAAAAAATGGAAGCTTCCTTAAAACCACACTGATGGTAATGAAGTTGCATCTTCATTTGCTGCTGTCTAATTTAGGTAGTTGTGACAGTCACATACTGTGAATTGGTAGTGCAACTATGATATTTCTGAAGCTAAATTGTCTTAATTTGTTAAAATGAGGTCTAGGTTCTCCTCCACATCAGAAATCCTTTTACTGTACTTTACAAAGGGAACAACTGCACTCTACATTTGCAGGTCACCACAAAATATGAATTTAATGCTAAGCATTTGAAAGTTAGATCTGACTAAGCACCCATAGTTGCCTGGGTTCATAATGTTTCTTCTTCTTCTTTCGGCTTTTCCTGGTTAGGGGTCGCCACAGCGACACCTATCCGCTCATGATTGGCAGTGGAGTTTTACAGTGTCGAGTTGCCAGTCCGGTGCCCAACCTTCCATTGAAGACACACACACATGCACTCACACCTAGGGCCAATTTGGAGTCTCCAGTCCACTTACAGCATGTCTTTGGGATGTGGGAGGAAACTGGAGCACCCCGTAGGAAACCCATGCAACCACAGGGAGGACATGCAGACTCCGCACAGAAGGCACCTCAGCCGAGGATCGAACTGGGCATCCTCTTGCTGTGAGGTGACAATGCTAACCGCTGCACCACAGTGGCCTCCCAGCCTGGGTTCATAATGCTACTGACAAAGAATCTCCTAAACCATTGCGGGAAGATTCAGATTTTTTGTAAGATTCCTCTTTCTGTTATATCACTCTTTTATTCTTCCTTTCAGTCTCTAATCAATCTCTCTTGACATGTCAAGATGATGATATAATGTAACACTCTACCACCATCCCACTCTTCCTCTTCCTTAATTGAAGAGCAACTTTTGTAGATTCTAGTCTGACTACTCTCTTACGCTCTTCATGTGGTAAGGTTTCTCCACCTCTCTGACTTCTAATTGGTGCCGTCCTTTATGAGGTGCAATGAGTGAAATAGCAGGGCAAGCAAATATCAGTTAGCTTAAGGGGAGGATCCTCAAAATTGAATCTTGTGGTGGTCATTAAAAGGATTAAATTGATTAGGAGAGAAACACTTTTTTAACATTAAATTAATATAAGGGGTGGACACATAAAGCCAAGTGGTTCAAAATACATTAAGAATAGATACGTGAGGTTGAAAAAATCAAATTTGTAAATATATCCGTCTGTTCTACCAGATATATCACAAAATCTTGAATTGTTTTTCTTTTCTTCATTTAGTCACCTTTAGTGCTCTCAGAAATTAAAATATTTGCATTCTACCATGCCTCACAACATCTATATTTTAAAATGTGTAAAAAGTAATCTTGCAGCAAAACAAGAAAAAAATAATACAGAGTAGAACTTTTCCTCTTATTCCAACTTCATCCCCAAATTTCACTCAAAAACTACTCATAACACTTTTAAGCTACACTCAAAAAAATGCTTTGTGTTATTATAATTTATACTCCCCCTGGTAACCACATACCCATACTCAAAGAATTTCTCTCCTGAGTATCTAGTACTATTACTTACGAAAAAGTCATTCTGGGTGATGTCAGCATTGACTGAGAAAATGTAACCTCTGACAGTTCTTCACAAATTTTCAAAGTATTGCCTACAAAAATACAATGACATTGATTACAGTGTCCACATTTGTTCATATTAAAGGTAGGGAAATTACCCCAACATACCTCCATAGGACCCCTCTTTTTTGTTTTCCAAACTGTTTTTTTTAAGATTATAACCTCTCTTATATACTTGTGGGGAACCCCCTAAAATTATTGAAATGTCTTGGTTAAAGCTAAAAATATCCCAATTCTTGTAAATAAGTGTCTTTATGTTGAAACAATCAAGAAAATATTTTAACATAAATGCTGAATTAAAATAATTGTTACAGCCCTCAATATTAATTGAGGTATCTAATTCAGTGACATTTGTAAAATCCTTACCAAGTTGGACTTTACATCTGTTGTGTCAAGCCTTTGTAACCTCACCCCTCAATTCACTGATCAAGTTACCCAGGTAGCATCTCTCCAAAAACATATTAGTCAAAATATCAGCTTGAATCTTGCATTCTGCATCATCAGAGACCATTCTAGCCAGCCTCGCAATTTTTAATTTGACCAAGCCACTTTTCTAATGAAGGGGATGAAGGAGATGACTACTATTAAGGTGTAAACATGAATTTGAAAATGTAGGTTTCCTGGTTATGTTAGAACTGAACCCTTTATTTTCAGCATTTTTTTTCTAATTAAAATGTCTAAATAGTTTATATTATCTAGACAACATTGGAAGATAAACTAAAAATTCAAAAGTGGAATTTAAAATAATCAATAAATTCATTTAAAATAGATGGGAACCCTTCTACAATATAAAAATATCATCTACAAAGTGATCATATAAGTTCCAAACGTTCTGATACTTAATAAACACAAATTTGTTTTCCCACCAGATTTGCATTTACTGTAGTACAAAGAGCACTTATAGCCAAACCATTACATTGTTTGAAATGCTGTCCTTCAAAATATATAACATTATTTGTAAGCACAAGTTCCATCAATTTAACAATTAAATGGATCTTGTTGTTACTTAAAAAATCAAAAGATGAAATGATACCAGATAAATATTTGAACCTACCTGATCAGGAATCACAGAAAATAGAGCAATAATATTGATTGCAAAAAAGACAGTATCTTGACTAAATATATCTTTTTTGATCCTACTTAAAAAAGCAGGAATCTTTAATCAAATGTGGAAATTTTATCCTGTAATGTTTCAATTACAAGTCAATGAATGTTGCCAAGGGGTAAGTTTTAGAGCCATGAGCAGCTACTGTTGGTCAGAGTAGTGGATCCTGGATAATTTTGTTAATTTTTGGCATTCCAAAAATAGTGGGGGCAAAAGGTTTCTCACATGTTAAAAATTTAATGATGGGGTAATGACACTGTGAAATTAAGTCCTTAGGTTCATAGGTTCATAGGTAGGTACTAGGCTATCTGCCCGAGGGCATTTATAAGCCTAGCCAGAGTGTGTCGGCTTTCGCCGCCCCATTAATTAATTAACTGAGCCTCTGTCAAGTAGAGCCAATGAAGTGATCCCAGGGGTGTACTTTCTGTTACCCATCCACTCGTCAAGGCTTCTCTTGAAGAGTGTTAGTGAGGGGCTCTGCCTAATGTAGTTAGGAATTTTGTTCCAAAGCATGGGGAGTCTCTGTGACAGGAATCTATCCCTCCAGCATGTTCTATTTATTGTTTTGGTGAGGTTTAGCTCACTAGAGCACATGGCTCGCAGTGACTTGGATTTCTTTAGGTGGAGCATGTCCATCAATTCTAAGTTGGACATGACTTTGTAAGTCAGGCAGAGATAACCTCTGAGTAAGTGATATGCCACTGAGTACAGCTGGAGTTTTTTCAGTCGGGCTGCATAGGACATATGTTTGAGACCAGTAATACTCTTGGTGAGGTGCTTTTGGGATCTTTCAAGCTGTTGGAAGTGTCTTGTGAGGTACATCCCAAATGGGGCATTGTACTCTATGATGGGTCTGATGAGTGACGAGTAGAGGGGCACTATAAACTCTTTATTTCTAGATGCGAACCCCTTAGTAATTAGATGGGCCACATAGAAGGATTTCCTAACTACTTTGGCAATATGATTGTCAAAGGAGAGATTACTATCTACTTGGGTCCCCAGATCTCTTATTACCTCTTCTGTATTAAGGGGGCTGCCACCTATGTGGTAATTCGTGGGTGTTTTGTTTTTCCCAAACAGGATGACTATGCATTTTTTGGCATTTAGCTTGAGGCCATGACTTTGACACCAGGTGTCTGTCTCAGTAAGGCCTTTTTGGAGGATGTCCATGTCAGCCGGAGAGTCAATTATGGCTCCCAGTTTGCAGTCATCAGTGAACTTGGTTAGCCATAGTCCTCCTGTGTTTGCCTGTACTTCTGAGAAGTATATGCCAAAGAGTAGGGGTCCCAGAACTGAGCCTTGTGGGATACCACTAGTGACTGGTTTAGAGTCAGACCTGGAGCCCGCTATTCTTACCGGGTGAGTTCTGTCTGTAAGCCAGTTGGCAACCCATCTTGTGACGTAGGGGTTTATGTTCAGGTTGGTGAGTTTTTCTATAATATCTGAGTGAGGAATGGTGTTGAACGCCTTGGGGAGATCAAGGTAGGCTGTGTGAACCAGCTTTCCCTCGTCTATGGCCTTGGTAACTGTCTCGACAAAGTCAACCAGGTTTAGTAGGCATGATCTGCCCTTAACAAAGCCAAACTGGGTCAGGTCAAGTGTTTGGAGGTTCCCAGTGTCTTTGTTAATGAGTTCCATGATGATGTGCTCCATAGCCTTGCAGACCAGGCCAGTCAGCCTTATGGGGTGATAGTTACCAAAGTCAGTTGTGGCTCCTCCTTTGTGGAGCAGAATAACCATTGCTGTGCGCCATTCTATGGGCACGTAGCCTGTGGAGAGGCTGAGGTTGAACAGCGTATTTAAGTGGGGGGTTAGTTCATTCTGTAGTTCGTGCAAGATGCAGCCTGGGACACCATCTGGCCCCATTGATGCTGTGTTTTTGGCTTTTGAAAGGGCTGTTTTCACCTGTGCTTCTGTGATTTCTGGGACACTACACTTTTCTGGTATTGTTGTGGGCCCTTTTGAAGGTGAGAGGGAGGTGAAGTTTGCACTGAATCTATCTGCCAGTATGTTGGCAATATCAGTAGGTTCAGTATATTTTGTGCTATTTTGTACTATCTCAGAGCATATCTGCGAGTTGCCACTTAGAATTTTGACATAGCTAAAGAAGGCTTTGTGGTTATCTTTCAAGTCCTTGGCTATTTTTCTTTCGAAGTTAGCCTTGGATGATTTTATGAGGGACCTTAGTTTCTTACTGATACTGATCAGGGATGTCTTTCCTTCTTGGGATTTGTTTTTCTTCTGAACTAGTTTCCTCCTTTTGTTGTATAACCTGTTTATGGCAGAGGTCCACCAGACTGGTTTCCTTCTCTTAGGGGAGTGAGTCTTGGTTTTGCTAGGGATGGCACGATCCATGCATCCTTGTAGGTGCTCATAGAGTGCAATTATAAAGGATTCTGTATCTTGGGCAGTGTTATCCTTTAGCATGGGGGCTGTGAAATTTACCGCCTCTGACTTAAGTAAGGTGAAGTTTGCTTTAGAAAAGTTTTTCACTCTGGTTTCCTTGGTTGGGGGTGGTGGTGGGGTGTGGACATCCAGGATGATTAGTTTATGGTCTGATCTAACCAGTGACGGGTTGACCTCCGGTACGGAGCACCTGTCGCCCATGTTGGTGATGACCAGGTCCAATATGTTGCGGCCTCTGGTAGGGGAGTTTACCAGCTGATCCAGGGCATTTGAGTTGATAAATTCCAGGAAGCGCTGAGCCTGGGAGTTTGTACTCAAGTAGTTTTCCCAGTTAATTGTAGGGTAATTGAAATCTCCCAAGATCCGGGTGTTCGGTAGGACCTTCATGCTTTCCAGTGTCTCCAGAAAGGCGGAGTGGTGGTCCTGGGTCATGGAGGGTGATCTGTAGCAGGCCACAATTTGCATTGCAAATTTGCCCGATGTTAGTTGTACATGGATGATCTCAGAGGTATCATGCTGCACCACTAATCTGGAGGTGTGGGTATCCTTGATGAATATGGATACACCCCCTCCTTTTGTGTTTCGGTCCATGTTCTGTGGCCGAAATGTGTGGTATGAGTTGTAGCCCAGTAGTGCTGGAGTGCTCTCTGGAGCCTTGAACCAGGTTTCAGTTACTGCACAGATGTCGATGTTCTCCATACTTAGGAGTGCTTTGAGTGCATGCATTTTGAGATTTACACTCCTGGTGTTGAGTAGCATAACCCTCAGTTTTTTACTTGTAATTTTTATGGAGGTGGGTTTGAATTTTGAGCCTTGCCTAAAAAAGGCACTATGGGGTCAGCAAGAGCCTTGGCCAGTATTCGAAAGCCAAGGGGTGACAGGTGCAAGCCATCTCTTGCAAAGCAACGTGGCTTGTTGAGCATGTCATCCCAGGCTGACAGACACTGGATCCCCTTTGAATGACACCAGAAGCTTAGCCAATTGTTGAAATTGATCATTTTTTCTTTATACTGAGGTATCACTCTTGGTGAGGGAAGGATGCTACTCCGGGTCAGGGTCATACCCGCCTGGGCTGCATGATCAGAGAGCTCTTCCATGTCTCTTTTCATGAAGTCCTCAAGAAATAAATCAGTGACCTTGCAACTTAAATGTATATTGTTCTGTGAGACAGGTGAATACTTATCAGCATCAAGTAAGATATCAAACATTTTACTAGAATAGTAAAAAGCATCCATTAAAACACTCGCTCCACCTTGGTCTGGTTTCAGAACATGAACAGACTTATCAGCTGTAAGCTGTTCCCAAATAACTCTTTCCTCCTCTGTTAAGTTGTTAATTCTGTGATACCTGTAATTAGAATTATAATAATAAATATCCCTGGAGCATTTTTGCTCAAATAGGTGAACAAGGGGCTGGAGGGGGAGATTAAATGTACTTCTTCTGTAGATATTACCACCCTTCCCAACACCCTCTTTATTGTTCATACACAGGGCTAAATTTAATTTCCTTATATAAAGTCAAAGCTCAGTTGAGCAATCTACCAGATCAAATTTGTCAGAGGGAACAAAAGTTAAGCCCTTCTGAAATAATTTAAAATGAGAGTCTGTAATAGCAACACTACTATAATTAAACATGTTAAATCCATTCATTATAAGGATAATAGCATTGCTGTTAGTGACATTTTCTAGAATATTACTTAATCCTCCCAATGTTGTTTCCTATGTACATCTCTCCGGTCCCTGTGGTGGTTCATTATCTCTGCCCTCCTGTTCTGTTTTGGGGATGTTCATGCTTTCTTCTGTTCCCTTTGACCTTGAGGTAATAATTTAGTAGTTCTCAACTCATTAGGTGAGTTGACCTTCATAGAGTGGGGAACTCTAAAGGGGCATTAAAATTAAAACTAGAACCATCACTATCCATAACTTCATTGTTAGGCTCAAAAACATTGTTCATAACACTGTTAAAATTATTCTCACATCAGGATTTAATAAACTCCATGTAGGCATAGTATAGAGCCTACACAGCATGTTACCATGTCCATGTACAAGAATCCCCCACAACAGCATGCCATGCATATTAATCATTGTGCATTGCTGAGGGAGAGCCATGGAACATGGTTATTGAATCAGTGTAGGGAGAGTAGTGTCAACTGTATCTGCAGATGAGTAAGACACTCCCTACATTGTCCAGTTGTATAATGTCAATTGTTTATTTAATTGTTGTGTTTATTTTTTTATTTTTTGTTTTTTTATTTTACTTTTTTCTATTTTTTTAAAGATGTTTGCTTGGTGCAGTGCAGAGCACTCCAGTGCTAAGCAGTGCCAAGACACCTGACAGACATCTAAAAATAGAAACAGGATGCAATTTATTGTTTATTTAAAGGTCATGTTAAAGCATAGCAGAATGAGTTTGCACAGCGTGGTGCAGTGCTCAGCAGTGCTTATAGGCAACTGAAAGGTATATGTAAAGGTGTAGCTAAATTCTACATACCCTTGTAACTAAATGGGTAGAGTTGTGGCCTCATGAGCAATAGGTGCAGAGTTTGAATACATGCAAGGGAAAATAAGCATTTATTTTTGAAATACAAATTATACCAATTTTATTTAAATTCTGGCCCACTGCACTCCACTAAGCTCTGCTAAGACCTGTTAAGCTCTGCTAAGGACCGCATAAACCAATAATGACTGAAAATGTTTATGCACTGCTTGGCTCTGCTTAGCTGGTTTGTGCACTACTAAGTGATGCAACGCATTTTTAAATGTTGCCCAATAGTGTGTAAGGGTGGGAATTAAACCCAATAGGTTGGAATACAGCCTAATCCTTTAGAGTTCTATCTCTGAAGTATACTATGGCAGGCATTGGTGAGGGTTTGCGCTTTTGGGTGCAGCATTGGGACATCCTGGAGTCCAGGGTCATGGTTGGAGTCCTTGTAAAAAAACATGAAGGCCTGCTTCTGCAGGGGGGTTATCAGGACTCAGAGTGCAAGGCAGAGGCCTTGGACTGGATGACAAGGTACCTCACCATTGCAACTGGTGTCCCCTGCACAGCTGAGCAGTGTCACCACCACTACGATGACCTGAGAAGATGTAAGGGGGATTTCTTGGACACCTGGGTCCAAGAACTTTGGGCAGGGGATGTCATACATGTATGTAAGTACTTTTACCTCTGTACCACAAATATCTAATCTGAATGTCTGTTAAACTGGTATGCATAACAGTGTTTTTCTCTCCCAACAACTGCAGAGGACAGGGCTTGCAATCTTGAGATGCATGCCTGGTAGTTGGCCAGGTTGTGCTGTGTGTGTAGTGAATATGGATGTATTATGCTAACTCTAGTGAAATAAGCAAGAAAGAGTAAAGCATTACCTTCAATAAAGTATGTACATTAAAGTTTGTATTGCAATAAATGTGTATTTAGAGCTGTAGTGTAATAAATTAATAATGCCAACTGTAGTGCAATAAAAACATGAAACAATAGCATTACCTGCATTAAAGTATATACAATAAAGTCTGTAGTGGGATAACTGTGGAAGTAGAGCTGTACTGCAAGACCTGAATAAAGACAACTGTTGTTCAATAAAAACTCAAAACAGTACCAGAAACTGCATGAAAGTATATCCAATAAAGTCTGTAGTGCAATAAGTGTGGAATTAGAGCTGTTTGTCAAGAAATGTATAATGCCATCTTTTCTCCAATAACTCATAAACCACTACCAATAACACCAAGATTAATTGTGTACATCAGGTTTGCCTTGATTTAGCCATTGCAGTACAACTGCATTCAGGCTGTAATGGAAGGTGCTGCAGTCAAGTATAACACTGTAATAGCCATAGCATGCAAATATAATGGCAGCCAAATGTCTTACTTAACACATATAGTACAGGTCAAGACTGTTTCTAGGCCAATATTGTCCACATAATGCTCTGCCATCCACAAACAGCAGGTAAGCAAGGTATATGGGTGAGGTATCCCATTCCATGACCTGATATTGTTGGTTGATGTCACATATATTTCAAACCAGTAACAATATATTGTGTGCACCTGCATTCTGTGTACTAATGTATAGATTACCTACTATCTCTTTCATGCTTGTATTTCATTCATGTGTGTTCTACTGTCACTGCAGTCTAGTATGCAACTGTAATAGTACTACCAGGTCATATAATGGTTTCATGAGAGCTCTAGGCAGATATCAGTCAGTGAGTAGTCAGCAGTAGCTCAGTTTGTTAAATGATCTGTTTGTAGAACATTTTGCCACACACAGACCAGGGTTCAAATCTAGTGCTATGTAGTACTAAATATTACAGTATCATTCATGTAATGTTTACACATTCTCTCTCCACAGGAGCTACAGATAAATGGGAGAGGTAGCCCATATTATATGTAAATAATTGTGTGTTTAGATGTCATAGGCTGTTAAAATCATTATCAAGAATATCAAAGTACAGCATAACATAAGGAAATAAATATAATAATAATAAAATAAAATAAAATAAATAAAAGGTGTAATCTTGGTATGGCTGTATGCCTGAAGTATCTGTTCAAACTTGCTGCAGCCAATTCATACATTCCATGCAGATGTCCTCTGCAGTCACTGCTATTGAGTTCTATCCCAATGCCTGCCAAGCAAGGCATGACAGTTGTTTAGGGTCTGTACTATACACATACATGTCTCTCGAGTGTCACACTGTCACATAATGTAATTAGTAGTGTGTAAAACATGTGTCATAGGATTACCATTGGCATAATTAGCTAAATTGCAAAGTATCACTATATCAGCCCACAGTACACCTTGGTAGTTATATAGCTCCAGCTGATGTGCCACTGTTCTGTGTAGTAGTGTAGCCACAGTTGTTCCTGCTTGGCCTATACTGTCCCATGTGAAGAACTTGAGAAGTCTGTACATATTACAGCAGCTATAGGGGACTTGTACACATAAATAAAGGACAGACCCATAGAGTAGATAGTACTTTTGTCAAGTAAATAGCTTTTAATGGTACTAATGGACTGTTTTACTCTCTCTCTCTCTCTCCCTACCCCTTATCTTCATGTCACTGTTATTGTTATCCTTTGTTTATTGTTTACTATTCACATATGTTGTTTAACTACCTGTATTTTGGGCATGTGTATTATTATTATTATTATGTATTATGTATTATAATGGTTGCATATTAACATAGCTTGTTGAATTACCAATTTTGTTGGTGTTCTGCTGTAACTGTTACTGGCATGCTGCTAATATACTGAGTATTCTGGCATGTATTGTTGCATTCCACATAATTTGCGTTGACATGTAATTGGGTTATTTCCACTGTTCTGACATGACATGTTATTATTACTAACTATGTTTTGTTCATAACTAACATGTACTTATTGCTATACCTTCATCACCACAGCACATCAAGTTAGGCTGGTTTCCAGTGATCCGCCTACCTTGCCTCAACTGGCCATGGCACTCACTGGGGCCTAGCACATCTGGGACCCAGGCTAATGGTGCCCCCTTCACTGACCCTGCACCACCTGTGGCATTGGGTGGAACTGCCTCAGGGAATGGAGCCCAGCCTCCCTTTGGAAGCGGTGGTGGAGGAGCTGCAGTCACCCAAAAATGAGCTGCCGGTCATGGAGCGCAGAATTGTTCAGCAGTCTTATCTTCTGCACCAAACTGAGGGCACACTGGCCAACCTGGGGGAGCACGCTGGCCCTGGTGCTCATCCTCCAGCATAGCCACCTCTGAGGCAGTGAAGGAGCAGTGTCAACTGCCCATGGGTGGGGATGTTAGTCATGCTGCTGCCATCTGGAGGCACATGTGACTCTGATTCCACAACACTCTCTCCGTCCAAGGTGTTTATGCCCCATGTGTCACACACTGCCCCTGTCTACTGTCTTGTCTGTCTGCTATTGCATCCTCTCCTACCCAACTTACCTCCCACAAGTACCTATGTCCCTTCCCCAACATTCCACTCTCTCCTTAAAAAAAACAATGTGCACTTGTCCCACAAAAAAATCTTACCATACATAGCTCTCTATTTTGCACACGTGTCCCACTGGAGACAAGTAATTTGGTCCAATTGGCTTGGCAACACATTTATGTTGTTCTCACCTCTCTCTCTGGGGTTTGATAGTCTAACTTCATCTACAAAACCTGTCAAAATGCACAGCTGTTGATGTACAAGAAATGGAAAGCTATGATCTTTCCCTACACCCCTCATGCACATTCCTACCAGCCTTTCACAGTGTTTTTCCCCCACTTGCCCCCATTTCACCACTTTCCTGTCACCCCCTTTTTCTTTTCTTTATATTTTTTTAGCACGGGTCTGCATAGATTTGAGCGATGCAGAGCAGCACACTGAGCAGAAATGAGCTCTAATGCCTATATGAATTTATGACAGTGTTACTCACATGTAGAAAACTAAGTGTTGAATCCGGGCCCTTCTTTACTATAGCACACTGCATTAACCCCCCCCCCACCATATTACATATGCTCTAGGTTAAAGAGCTGTTTCCAACAAAACATACTGCTTGTATGTACATTATTTATGTAACTGAAATAAAAAAAAACTAATGTAAAAACTGGGAGTTTATCCTGGACTCTGGTGCAATAATAAATAATAATGGACTACTAATGGATGTAAATGAGGCCTGTTGTTGTTGTTTGTCTTTCCAGCTTTTCCCGGATAGGGGTCGCCACAGCAGAACTCTGGTCTGCTAATGATTGGCAGTAGATCTTATGGTGCCGGGTTGCCAGCCCGATGCCCAACCTTCAACGAAGGCACATCTATTAACGCATGTCTTTCGGAGGCCACTCGACCACGGGGAGGAAATGCAGACTCCGCATAGAAGGCACTCCAGCCAAGGATCAAACAGGAGAACCTCTTGCTGTGAGGCAACAACGCTACCGCTGTAGTAGATATATGTGCCTTTTTATCAACAACTTGTGGTAAGACACCTGCTAAGGCAGCAATGACAAAGTACATGTACAACTGTGACCATGGTGTAGAAATACAACCATATAAAGCCACACACATACTCATGGCTGTGAAAATGTTTCTGGCAGCCTGTATATGTGCTGATATTTACACATTTTCGCAGAGTCTCAGTAGCTTAGTCTGTTAAATGCCTTGCATGCAATACATTTTGCCACACACAGTCCTGGGTTCAAATCCAGTGTTGTGTCGCACTTCAGTTGCATTATTGTGAAGACAGCAAGTAATGACTGAGTCATGCCATCTTACTCCCCACAGGTTACTGCTACTTTATTAACTGCTACTCATTTTTGCAAGACAGAGGCCTGCAGGCAGAGACACAATGCACATATCCATATAGCCAAACTATATGTCACCTACTACTCTGTTAGTTGCACTGCTGCATAACAGATGTACCTTAAGCACATGCCCTGATTGCACTGTATAGCATACCCTTGCCCTGGCTCTGCTGTAATGACAGGTCTGCATACCTCTCAACTGTACAGATTTTCACAGCATGTCCAGATTTTTGCCTGATATTTTTGGTCTGTTTCTCATAAAATTGTGATTTTCTGGCAAATCACTGGTAAATAGTTAAGGGTTGAAGTCATAAAATAATGACAGACATTTGAGTTTCAGCCTTCATACCCTTTAGAAGATCTAGGCTAATGCAAAACATTTTCTTCTATCATCTTTATAAGTTTGTAGGAGCAATATTTAAAAAAGTGTCCCTATTTTTGGTCCTTTGTCCCCCCATTATTTATGGCTTTGTTTAGATTTCTTGCTCTTAGAGATTGAGAGGTACACAGGCCTAACACAGCTGACACAGTTACACATACAGCTTACTGTCCACTAAAGTGTTCATACTCCCACCTATGTGCTGTAGGCTGCAGCTGTAGCATACACAGCTGTAGGTAATGGTAGCTACTACAAACTTACCATACCTCCCAACCCCCTAGAACAAGGGATCTGGACACAGCCATACTTAATGGGGTAAGTGGGGCAAAGGCCCAGAGATAGGGACGTGTAACAGTTTGCCCCTCAAAGATAGTATGTTGACAGAACAACAGCTACTGCAGTAGGGTATCTATTAGATGACTGAAGACACATTCTTTTGAATGCGTCTTGGTCAAACTTGAAAAGACAAAAAGGCAAAATGACGAAGTGGCATATAAGCAAATTCTTTCCATGGGAAAGAAATTGCTTGGCTGTGTCCATTACTTTGCCATTTTCATCACTGTAGTGCAATCTCGGAGTTGGTATATTTAAGTAGGGGGGTTGTGCAGGGTGAAGCCCCCCCCCCCACTTTATGTTATGTTTTAAGTGTTTTTTTTTTTTTGGAATGCTGTTCTAAGCATTCGAGTTTGTAAGTTTTCGCTTACATGGGGTTGATAAATCATTGTTCACTTTTCTAAGCATTCGATGATTTAATATAGACCCACGGCAGTAGTAAGCATAGTCTGATGGTTATGCAGTGTGACACACATATTTGTGTCTCCCCCAAGTGATTTCAGCCCATAATGACTGCCAGTGCACTGCCAGATGACTACAATGGTATGGGAAATTATATTATATTAAAACTTCAAAAGAGACCACAGCTCTGTCTCTTCTGAGTCAGGCAGAAATTAGAACTAAGTCAGGCAGAAATTAGAAATGATCAATTAAGGACTAATTCATAAGATAGAAAAGGTCACTTAAGGTTAATCATTTGTGAACTGAGGGGGTGGAGCTAGGAACTAAACCTTCTATTTAAGGGGTAAAATAAAACATTTCAGAGCTTTACCAGAAAGGCTCATCCAGACTCTGCTACACTTTGCTGTGAAGGAAAGGTTAGTTTGCTTTTATTTTTTTGTATTTTGTGTTACTTTATTGCCTTTTTATATTTTGAATACTGGGGTTTGTTTTCTTTACCTTGTGTTTTACTTGCATTCTGCTTTAACGGCATATTAAAACTTCAAGAGACCACAGCTCTGTCTCTTCTGAGTCAGGTAGAAATTAGAACTGAGTCAGGCAGAAATTAGAACTGATCAATTAAGGACTCATTCATAAGATAGAAGAGGTCACTTAAGGTTAATCATTTGTGAACTGAGGGGGTGGAGCTAGGAACTAAACCTTCTATTTAAGGGGTAAAATAAAACATTTCAGAGCTTTACCAGAAAGGCTCATCCAGACTCTGCTACACTTTGCTGTGAAGGAAAGGTTAGTTTGCTTTTATTTTTTTGCATTTTGTATTACTTTATTGCCTTTTTATATTTTGAATACTGGGGTTTGTTTTCTTTACCTTGTGTTTTACTTGCATTCTGCCTTAACAGCATATTAAAACTTCAAAAGAGACAAAAACTCTGTCTCTTCTGAGTCAGGCAGGATTGTTTTCCTGTCCTCCCACCCAGTTACAGTTGTCTTGTTAAATACCACTGTCTTTCTAGTTGCCTGCCTCTTATGTTAATCTGACTGTATATCTCATTTCCTCTCTACTTTCACAGGCTTGTGTGAGTAATCACAAAATCATCATTTTTGAAATCCCTCCCCTTCAACTATTTAAGTTTATTGGCCATCCTACTGTATTCCATAGTACCAGAATACAAAAGTGACCACCCTTTCAATCCATCTTGCTGTTTTAAAAATAGTAACTCTCCACTAAACCTTAGCTTTTTAAACAGGTAAAACTTAAGTTACCTGCTTTCACATCTAACTTTTCTAGTGCACACTGCAGTGTACCTTTTTTTTTTTTTCATCTTACCTTTAAGCATCCCTGTGACCAGCACTTGCTCTAATACCTACTGGAAAGCACTAGGAAGCCGTAAACTGATACAAGCATTCAACTCTCTTTGTTAATAAGGAGAAATTAATAGTAGGCCCTAAACAGCCTATAATTGTAAAGTATCTTGCTAAGGTAAGGGAAAATAGCTCCTGTACTTTACAAAAAAAAAAAAAAAAAAAAAAAGCACCAAACCAGGCATGCCCAAGGGTCAGCTTTTGGTGATTTCTCCTGTCCACCTGGTGAATCTGGGCATACTGGAGCAATGCAGCAATTGCCTCATGTACACAGACAACCCTCTGCTCCTACCACCCAACACTACAACCTGTGAAAGATGCACTTACATAGCCAAAATGGAAGCAAAGGTCTCTCCACCCAAGATTGTGCTAGACAGTCAAGAGGAGAAGGTTAACACTCACACTACACCTCAAGCAACACATAACCCTTCTAAACTCACACCACCAACACCCACATATAGCAACACTAAATCCACATATGCAGAGGCCCTTAACTGTAACCTGCCCAAGCAACAAGGACCTCTGAAGCTGAAACACAAACAAACACCAATCACAACCAAAGTGTCACATAGTTCACAACACCAGTGTGCCACCTAGCAACAGACCCTAAGGCAAGACAACGTACCTAACACTTTAGTCATAGGTGACTCTGTAGTCCGGCACACTGATGTCCCACTCACCAGGTTGAACAAGGAGAAAATTACAGTCATCTGCCTCTCGGGTGCCAGGATCCACCACATAATGTATGCACTCAAGTCACTCCACAACAAGTACAAATATAACTCTGTCATTGTCCATGTTGGAGTAAATGACTTGAGATGTACCTCCCTGGACTACATGAAAAGAGACATGGAAGAGCTCTCAGATCATGTGGCTAAGGCAGGTATGACCCTAGCCCTGAGTAGCATCCTGCCTTCGCCCAGAATGATACCACAATATAAGGACAAAATGATTGACTTCAACATTGGCTAAGCTTCTGGTGTCATTCAAAGGGGATCCAGTATTTGTCTGCCTGGGACGACATGATCGACAAACCACGGTGCTTTGCCAGAGATGGTCTGCACCTGTCGCCCCTGGGATTCAGGTTACTGGCTAAGGCTCTTGCCACCCCTATAGTGCCTCTTTTAGGCAAAGTTCAAAGGACAAAACCACCACCATAACAGGTACAAGCATGCAAAATCTGAAGGTAATGCTACTCAATGCTAGAAGTCTAAACCTCAAAATGCACTCTCTCGAGGCACTCCTAAAAATGGAGAACATCGATATCTGTGCAGTAACTGAGACCTGGTTCAAGGCTCCAGAGAGCACCCCTGCAATACCAGGCTACAACTCTTACCACACTTTTCGGCCACCAAACCAGGACCGAAACACTAAAGCTGGAGGAGTGTCAATATTCACCAAGGATATTCACAACACCAGGCTAGTTGCCCAACACAATGCGTCTGAAATTCTCCAGGTGCAACTAACACTAGGTAAGACTGCAATTCAAATTGTAGCTTGCTACAGATCCCCCACCATACCCCATGATTCTCACTACATCTTTCTAAACATACTGGAAAATATTAAGATAGAACCAAACACCCTAATACTGGGTGATTTTAACTACCCTGCCATTAACTGGGAAAACTACTCGTGTACCAACACCTTTGCCCAACAGTTTTTGGAATTCATAAATTCCAATGCCCTGGATCAACTAATCCATAGTCCCACGAGGGGCTCCAATATCCTAGACCTGATCATTACCAACATGGGAAATCGATGCTCCACACCTATGGTCACCCTCTCATTAGTCAGGTCTGATCATAAGCTAATCACCCTTAACATCCACATCCCACCCCCCATTAAGGAAACCTCCATAAAAAAACTTCTCCAAAGCCAACTTCATGCTACTCAAGTCAGAAGTGACAAACTTCATGACACCCATGCAGACGGGAACTGAAAGTTCAACTGCTGAAACCTACACTAAGGCACTGTACGAGCACATCCACTCATGCATGAATCGTGCCATCCCAAATAGAACCAAGATGCTCTCATCCAAAAAAAGGAAGCCAATCTGGTGGTCTCCTGCCATAAACAAACTTTACAACAAAAGGAAGAAACTTTTGCAGAAAAGAGGAAGATCCCAGGATGCAAAAAAACTCCCTTACCAGCCTCAGTAAGAAATTGAGATCCCTCATAAAATTCTTCAAAGCTAGTTCTGAAAATAAAATTGCCAAAGATTCCAAAGACAACCACAAGGCATTCTATAACTATGTCAAGAATCTAAATGGCAATGCTCAGATCTGCTCTGAGCTAAAACAGAATAGCATTAAATATACTGATCCAAGGATATTGCCAATATTCTGGCAGATCGATTCAGTGCCAACTTCACCCCCCTCTCACCCCCTAAATGGCCCATCGCAATACCGGAAAATTGCCAAATTCCGGTAATAATGGCCACACAGGTAAAAAACGCATTCTCCAAAGCTAAGAATACAGCATCTATGGGACCAGATGACATCCCGGGCTGTGTACTACATGAACTACAATATGAACTGGCACCTCACCTAAGTGTCATGTTTAATCATAGCCTCACCTCAGGTTTCATGCCCACTGAGTGGCACAGAGCTACAGTTATCCCAATCCACAAGGGGGATCCACCTTGGATCCCGGAAACTACTGTCCCATCAGTCTGATGAGCCTTATCTGCAAGTCCATGGAGCATATTATCATGGAACTTATAAACAAAGACATTGGCAACCTTCAAACACTGGACCCCACCCAGTTTGGGTTCGTGAAGGGCCGATCTTGTCTCCTGAACCTGACTGACTTTTTTGAATCAGTCTCCAGAGCCATGGACAAGGGTAAGGTGGTCCACACAGTGTATCTAGACCTTGCCAAGGCCTTTGACACCATCCCCCACTCTGGAATCATAGATAAACTTACCAAGCTGGGCATTAATCCCTACGTCACCCAATGGGTTGCTATCTGGCTTACTGATAGAACCCACACTGTAAAAGTAGCCGACTCCAAATCCAGCTCCAGAGAAGTGACAAGTGGAGTACCTCAGGGTTCAGTCCTGGGACCGCTCTTGTTTGGCATCTACTTCTCTGAAGTACAGGCCAACACTAAGGGACTCTGGCTAACAAAGTTCGCAGATGACTGAAAACTGGGAGCCATTACTGAATCCCCAAATGATGTGGATACTCTACAAAGGGGCCTTACAGAAACAGATGATTGGTGCCAGAGCCATGGGCTCAAGCTCAATGCCAAGAAATGTATAGTTATCCCCTTTGGGAAAAAACATGTACCTGTGAATTATCATATAGGTGGCAGTACACTAAACACCGAAAGTGTGATAAGAGAGTTAGGGACACAGGTGGACAGTGGTCTCACCTTCGATAACCACATTGCCACAACAGTCAGGAAATCCTTCTATGTGGCACACCTCATCACTAAGGGCTTTTCATCCAGAAAAAAGGAGGTAATTGTCCCTCTGTACTCATCCCTCATTAGACCCATTATAGAATACAATGCCCCATTTGGTATGTACCTCTCAAGACATCTGCAACACCTGGAAAGGCCGCAGAAATACCTCACTAAAAGAATCACAGGCCTAATGCAGATGCCCTACGCTGACCGCCTTAAAAAACTCCAGCTATACTCTGTCGCATATCGTCTAATCAGTGGCGATCTCTGCTTAACATACAAAGTCATGTCAAACCCAGAGCTGTTGAACATGCTACACTTAAAGAAATCCTAATCCCTCAGAGCCACACGCTCCAGGGATCTAAACGTTGTCATCACAATAAACAAAACATGCTGGCGGGATAGGTTCCTGACCCAGAGACTCCCCAGACTCTGGAATAGATTGCCCATACATGTCAAGCAGAGTGCCTCTTTGGCCCTCTTCAAACGGAACCTTGACGATTGGATGGGAGAAAGTAAATTCACCCTGGGGATCACGTCAGTCGTCCTGCTAGACAGGGGTCCAGGAAAGTAAATAGTGTGGGAAGAAATAGCCAGGGAATTGTTATGGCTAGGCTTGTATAGGCCCTAGGGTTGATAGCCAAGTACCAACCTATGAATCTATGAACCTATGGGACACAGACTACACATATGAGGTAAGACTGTGAACATATGTCACAACTTTCTACAGTGGACAGTGTTTGTATCTACTATCTGCAATGCTGTAGTCTCCACACCTCAGTATTGTCCATCTCATAAATTAAGACAGGGGCCAATGTCTACATGAAGGCCTTATATATTGCACCATGGTGGAATGTCATTGGCTAATGATAGTGTAATAGAGCTGTTCTGGCTGCAATTAGCAATTCTGAGCCACAGAGTGGTGCAGGGACAATTATCAGTGATTGACCAGTACCTTATAAAAGTAAGCAGCTTGTTATGGAGAACAGGTCTGTATGAGACTTAACACACACAGAGGGTATTATCAAAAGATTACTAGAAGCAAAGTTCAAAAAGGAGTAGTGCACTCCACCAGGTATGTAATAGATTTCTACATATAACAGTATGCAGAAGGGAGGATGGACGTATGGGGAATAGGGATTACAGCAGTAAGCTTGTCTTAGATCTATGGTGATGACATGTCAATTATACTCTGCATGTCTCTCAACTGTCCTTGATTTCAATCACATCTCAGCTCTGTCCCTGTCAATCCCACCTACAATGGCCAGCTGTTGTAGGAAAGCTAGTGGATTATAATTAGTACATAGTGACAATAAGGGAGGTTGTACACCCCTGCAATATCAAGCAATGTACTGTAATGCACATCCTCTCATTCTGTCCATGTCCCACATAATTAGTTCTAACATTGTAAAACTGACCCTGAATGTCCTTGATGTATTCTGGCTAAGTCTCTGTGCCTGATTACATTTCTCCTTGTTTGGTTGAGAGCTATGCCTAACATACTTGTCAACCTCCTGCAGCAAGAACTCAGGACAAAGCCATAATTAATGGGTGGCCAAAGACCCACACTCATGGTACATACCAGAGGCAGTAATAGTACTACTGGAATATCATTCTCAATATAGGTGTACTGGCTGTTATATTTAAGTCTATCACATACACTGTCATATTGCATACCTTACAGGTGTATTGTACTGGCAATGTTAACTGGATGTAGCTGATGTTTATGTTATAATGGACTTGAATTGTCTGTGTATGTTGTTGTGTGTTTGTCTGTTGTGCATGGGAGCAGAGATGTGAAGATGTGGAACTTGTACTGCAGTTGTGTATCCTCATCTGTATGAGTCTATGTGGATTACCATACATATTAGTGTAGGTAGTAATGTACTGCTGTTGTTTTGCTTCTCACAGGTAACCTGGGGTTGGAGTGTATCCCCTCACAACCTGATGTCAGTGTCTCATAGGATGCTGCTGATGATGGTGGCCATAGTGAGGCATAGGTGAGGGTTGTCAGTGGCTGAATCTGTCCCAGAGGTTGACATCCCTCTTCTACCCTGTTGTCACTGCACACAGCCAGAATGCCTACACATACCCAGCCCCCAGAGGCCACAGATAGTGGACATTCATATGGGTGGTGACACTGAATAGGGCAGTGTGACAACTATGGCTTCAGCGAGTTCAGACACTGGCCAGCCATACCCAGAGACCTGGTAAGGTCCCACATAGGCAGATTGACAGGGGGTGCTCATAGGAGGACTGCTGTCCATCAATCACCTGTTGCAGGTGTCACATCACAGGTCACTCATGCATATTTCAGTCCATCATGTAGGCACAGGCAAGTTCTAAACACAACACCATTGTTATGGATGCAGCACAGTCTGACATCCATGACTGGCTCCACTGCACTGGGGACATCCTGGATCAGTTCCCTGCTGTCATGAATAGATGGTGGGCTGAGACAGTGTCTGTCTTTGCATGATGTCTGTGCTGGAACATCTGGTTGGAATTGAGCATTGGACACGTGGATAAAGGTCAGCAACACCCACGTGGCCATGCACAGTCATGCTCCTGTACTGGCAGTGTCTACAGCACTACAGAAGGAAGTGTGCTGTCCACACAACAATGTGGATTGCCAATGGCACTTGGTCCTGGGTGATCCCATATGGGACACATCCCCAGCATATTGCAGTCACTGTCAGGTACTGGCACGGCATCCAACTCTGGGCATGGTGGTGCCAGTGCTATTCCTGGCAGAGCCAGTTCATGTGTTCTTGGCCAGAGACAGTGAACGTGTCCACTCTGCCATGTACAGTCCACAACTGTCCAAGATACACACATGTAGTGCTAGCACTGGGCTTGACTGTGTGCATGCACACACTCAAACACCATTGTTACATGCAGGGCATCAACAGACACATACGGCATCTTCCCATGGCCCATCTAACTCACACCCCTTCCTGACTCACACACATGCTATCACTTGTT
The DNA here is from genome assembly GCF_019279795.1 of Protopterus annectens. NCBI lineage: Eukaryota > Metazoa > Chordata > Ceratodontiformes > Protopteridae > Protopterus > Protopterus annectens. Next base: position 760,452,146 of record NC_056746.1, read on the forward strand.
TGACACAGCCTAGGCCTGTGCATGTGATGATACCTGTGCCACATCCCTGTCATCTGTGACATTGATGCAGGGAAATGCAAATATGTGTCTGATGCACAGGGTGTATATATTACTTTATATGTACTTATGTACTGCAATTTGTTTTGCCTGGGCACTTGTTGTGGGTCACTACATGTATTGGATGTTGCCATGTGTCATGACTATACACTAAACTTTGTTTAACTTTGCTGCATGATGTTAGACTGGTGATAGAGTTACAGAATGATAAGTGTGTCATGAACCTGTGTATGTGCCTGTTCTGGGTGTCTGAGGGGTTACATAATTGACACATGGTGGCAATACAGCAGCACAGAATGGAATAGTGGCACAGCAGACATCTGTTGTCAGCAGGGTAAGGCAGTACATGTATATGGCTCCCTGTGTGCATATATGTATACCAAGTGTATCAGGGACAATGGAGGCAGTCAGTATAATCATGCATTCATACTTTGTGACAAGGTCTGCTACCCTCAATATGTGTCAGCTGGGTTTTCTGAACATACAAATCTAGAAGGTGGTGGACATCAGTTATGCTTATGTGGAGGAGGGCAATGTAGAGGCCAGCAGTTAGTCACATGCCCATAAAATGCATAACAATTGTATGGAGGTAACCCATATGTGCATGTCCATAGTGCTGTAAGGGGATATATTTATACAGACACTGACACAAGTTGGATGATGTGAGATTAGAACCCCTACCTATCGACTGTTACATATTACAGCTTGCAGAACATATCACATGTACCATTGAGTTTATCTGATATTAGACTGTCAGCCAGTGCTCTTAAGGCAGATGACATCAGCAGGCCTTGTAGAGGAGAGCAGTTTAGAAGCCAGCAGCTAGTCACTTGCTCATAAAATGCATATCCGTGGCATGGGGATAACCCATATGGTCATGTCTGTAGTGCTGTAAGGGGATATATTTATACACACACAGAGCTACATGATGACATATTAGAACCCCTGCCTACTTTTACACACTACAGCTCACAGTACTTAACGCATGTGCCATGAAGTTTATTTAACATTAGACTGTCAACCAGCATCCTTAAGGTGGATAACATCATCAGGCCTTGTACAGGAGGCCAATGTAGAGGCCAGCAGCTAGTCACAGGGCCTTAAAATGCCTAACTATTGCACATAGATAGGTTAGATGAGATGTGCATGTCTGTAGTGCTGCAACATGCAGACAAGTTGAATGATGTGAGATTACAACCCCTACCTATCTAATGTTATAGCTTGCAGTACTTGTTGCATGTGCCACAGAGTTTATCTGATATTAGACAGTGCTCTTAAGGTGGATGACATAAACAGGCCTTGCAGAGGAGGGCAATTTAGAGGCCAACAGCCAGTCACAGGGCCAAAAAATGTATACCATTACATGGAGATAGCCCATGTGGGCATGTCCATAGTGCTGTAAGGGGATATATTTATACACACACACACACACACACACACACACACACATACACACACACACACACACACACACACACACACACTGAATAACGTGAGATTAGAACCCCCTACCTACCTAGTATTATAAACTACAGCTCACAGTACTTATTGCACATGCCACAGGTTGAGCCTGTTGCATATGTGGATGCAGACACAGTACATGTGGAGTATGCAAAGGGGCCTTATGTTAGACAGCATGCATGGCCTGCTGAGTGATACTGCTTGGTACTATTATTGTATCTAGTGTCCTAGGGATGGGATACATGGTAATATCCCTGCTATGTGTGTACTCTTACCAGTCTGGCAATATGTGGCTGTTTGCAGTTTTATAGGTGGACATGTGATCAGGGACAATATGGCCTGTTCAAGACATGCATTGCACCCATTGTACATTACACCCCCTGCATACTTGCTACATGTTTGTCTACAGGGTGAGAGTCTGCAGGCACATGGGTCTGTGAGTGAGTGGATAATGTACTGTGTTGGCCTTGGTCTGGTTCCCTTGGACAACTGTTGTGATGTGTAAGTGCAGATAACCCCAGCATTCCGGGGTATGTGGGGACATTTGTACATTCCCATCCATATCTATATAAATGTGTATAACAGGGATGTCTCCTTAACTGTTGTTGTGTATGCACGTTATGCAAATGTATTATGTAGATATATCAGGAGAGTCTATGTATCATTGTACATTATATATATATATATATATATATATATATATATATATATATATATATATGCTACATACTGATAGATACACTAATCAAGTATGAGGGGGATAGGGAGAGACAGATATTTATATGTAGCTGTATGTATGTACAGACATATTAACACATAGCAGGTCTTTGGGCAGAAGAGGCAACAAACTTGGGCTCAAGTTAGCTAAGTGTAGGAACATGTCCAATGTGACTGCCATTACTTACAATGTGACTTCAGGCCAGAGCTACCTATACTCCAGTCCAGGATTATAGTAAAATATATTAGGAGTAAGGAGGAAGTAAGCAGGTAGATATAGGCATGACTACCGATAATTAGGGTAAAATATGTAAGGAGTAAGGAGGAAGTAAGCAGGCAGACATGGTGTGAATATAGATAAGTAGGGTAAAATGGCTTAGGAGGAAGGAGGCAGGCAGACATAGGGGTCACTATAAATAAGTAGGGCAAAATGCCTTAGGAGTAAGGAGGAAGCAAGCAAGTAGATACAGCGATGACTTTAGATAAGTAGGGTAACATATCTTAGGACTAAGGAGGAAGTAAGCAGGCAGATATAGGAGTAACTATAAATAAGTAGTTTAAAATGTCTTAGGAGTAAGGAGGATGTAAGCAGGAAGACATAGGGGCGGCTATAGATAAGGAGGGTAAAATGTCTTATGAGTAAGGATGAAGAAAGCAGGCAGACACCGGAGTGATATAGAAAATGAGAGTAAAATGTCTTAGGAGTAAGGAAGAAGTGAACAGGCAGGCATATTGGTGACTATAGATGAGTAAGTTATAATGTCTTAGCAGTAAGGAGGAAGTAAGCAGGCAGACACTGGGGTGACTATAGATAAGTAGGGTAAACTGTTTTAGGAGTCAGGATGAGGTGAGCAGGAAGGCATAGGAGTGGCTATAGATAAGTATGGCAAAATATCTTTGGAGTAAGGTGGAAGTAAGCAGGTAGACAAAGGGGGACTATAGATAAGTAGGGTAAAATGTCTTGGGAGTAAGGAGGAAGTAAGGAGGCAGACACAGTGTTGACTATAGATAAGTAAGGTAAAATGTCTTATGAGTCAGGAGGAAGTAAGCAAAAAGGCATAGGGGTAACTACAAATACATAGGGCAAAATATCAGAGAAGTAAGAGGAAGTAAGCAGACAGACACAGGGTTGGCTATAGAAAAGTAGACTAAAAGTCTAAGTGGTAAGGAGGAAGTAAACAGGCAGGCATAGGGCTGACTATAGATAAGTAGGGTAAAATGTCTTAGGAATAAGGAGAAAGTAAACAGGAAGGCTTAGGGGTGTCTAGGGATAATTAGGGTAAAATGTCTTAGGAGTAAGTAGGAAGTAAGGTGGCAGACAGAGGAGCAACTATAGATAAGTAAGGTAAAATATGTTGAGTAAGGAAGAAGTAAGTAGGCAGACAAAGGGGTGACTATAAATAAGTAGGGTAAAAAGTCTTAGGAGTAAGGAGGAATGAAACAGGAAGACACAGGGGTGACTATAGAAAATGAGGGTAAAATGTCTTAGGAGTTAGAAGGAATTAAGCAGGCAGACACAAGTGTGACTATGGTTAAGTAGGGTGAAATATCTTAGAAGTAAGGAGGAAGTAAGCAGGAAACACAGGGGTGACTGCAGATAATTAGGGTAAAATGTGTATTAGTAAGAAGGAAGTAAGTATGCAGACATGGGGTGAATATAGATAAGCAGGGTAAAATAGCTTAGGAGGAAGAAAGTAGGCAGACATAGGGGTTACTATAAATAAGTAGGGTAAAATGTCTTAGGAGTATGGAGTAAAGCAGGAATACATAGCAGTGGGTATAGATAAGTAGGAAAAATGTCTTATCAGTAAGGAGGAAGTAATTATGCAGACACAGGACTAGCTATAGAAAAGGAGGGGAAATGCCTTAGGAGTAAGGAGGAAGTAAGCAGGTAGATACAGGGTTGACTTTAGATATGTAGGGTAAAATATCTTAGGAGTAAGGAGGAAGTAACAGGCAGATATAAGCATGACTACAGATAATTAGGGTAAAATATGTAAGAAGGAAGTAAGCAGACAGACATAGCTTGAATATAAATAATAGGGGGAAATGGCTTAGGAGGAAGGAGGAAGGAAGCAGGCAGACATAGGGGTCACTACAAATAAGTAAAGTAAAATGCCTTAGGAGTAAGGAGGAAGTAAGCAGGTAGATACAGGGTTGACTTTAGATAAGTAGGGTAAAATATCTTAGGAGTAAGGAGGAAGTAAGCAGGCAGATATAGGGATGACTATAAATAAGTAGTTTAAAATGTCTTAGGAGTAAGGAGGATGTAAGCAGGAAGACATAGGGGTGGCTATAGATAAGGAGGGTAAAATGTCTTATTAGTAAGGATGAAGAAAGCAGGCAGACACCGGAGTGATATAGAAAATGAGAGTAAAATGTCTTAGGAGTAAGAAAGAAGTGAACAGGCAGGCATATCGGTGACTATAGATGAGTAAGGTAAAATGTCTTAGGAATCAGGAGGAAGTAAGCAGACAAACCCAGAGGTGACTATAGATAAGTAGGGCAAACTATCTTAGGTGTAAGGAAGACGTAGGCAGGCTTCCACATGGATAACTATAGCTAAGTAGGGTAAAATGTTTTAGGAGTAAGGAGGAGGAAGAGCTAAACAGGCAGCCATAGGGATGACTCTAGATAAGAAGGGTAAAATGTCTTGGGAGTAAGGAGAAATTAAGCAGCCAGACACAGGGGTGACTATAGATTCGTAGGGTAAAGTGTCTTTGATATAATTAGGTTGGAAGCAGGCAGAAACAGGGCTGACTCTAGATAAGTACAGTAAAATGTCTTATGAGTAAGGAGGAATTAAGCAGTCCGACACAGTGCTGACTATAGATAAGTAAAAAAAATATCTTTGGTGTAAGGAGGAGGAGGTAAACAAGCATGCATATGGATGACTACAGATAAGAAAGGTAAAATGTCTTAGGAGTAAAGGGGAAGTAAGGACACAGACACAGGGTTGACTGTAGATAGTGAGGGGTAAACAGTGCTAGGAGAAAGGAGGAAATAAGGCAGCCACAAGGGTGACTTTATGCAAGGAGGGTAAAATGTCTTAGGAATAAGGAGGAAGTAAGCAGGCAGATACAGGGCTGGCAATAGCTAGGTATTGTAAAATGTCTTAGGAGTATGGGGGACATAAGCAGGCAGACACATGCATGACTATAGATTACTAGGGTAAAATGTCTTAGGTGTTAGGAGGAAGTAAGCAGGCAGAAAAAAATGTGACTTTAGTTTAGTAGGGTAAAATATCTTAGGAGTAAGGAGGAAGTAAGCAGGTAGACACAGGGTGGACTATAAGTAAGCAGGGCAAAATGTCCTAAGATAAAGGAGGAAATAACCCGACAGACATAGGGCTGACTATAGATAAGGAAGGTAAAATGCCTTAGGAGTAAGAAGGATATAAGCAAGGGGATATGGGAGTGAGTACAGATTAGTATGGTAAACTGTCCTAGGAGTAACTAAGCAGAAATCAGGCAGACATGGAGTGACTGTAGATAAGAAGGGTAAATAGCTTGGGATTAATAGGAAGTAAACAGGCAGATACAGAGCTGACTATAAATAAGTAGAGAAAATATCTTAGAAGTAAGGAGGAAGTAAGCAGGCTGCCACAGTGGTGACTACAGATAAGTAGGGTAAAATGTTTTAGCAGTAAGTCTAGATCAGAAGGATAAAATGTCTTAGCAGTAAAGAGGAAGAAAGCAGGCAGACACAGGGATAAATATAGGTAATGAGGGTAAAATGTCTTAGGAGAAAGCAGGAAGTAATTAGGCAGATGCAGGTGTGACTATGTGCAAGGAGGGTAAAAGATCTTAGGAATAAGAATGAAATAAGTGGGCAGACACGGGGTGACTATAAATAAGTATATTAAAATGTCTTAGGAATAAGGAGGAAGTAGGCAAGCAGACACAGGGGTGACTGCAGAAAAGTAGAGTAAAATGTCTTAGGAGTAAGAAGGAAGTAAGCAGGCAGACATAGGTGTGACTATAGATTACTACTGTAAAATGTCTTAGGAGTAAGGAGTAAGTAAGCAGTCAGACACAGGGCTGACTATACATAAGTAGGGTAAACTGTTTTGGATTAAGGAGGAAATAAGCACCCAAACACAGGGGCGATGTCAGATAAGTAGAATAAAATATTTAATGAGTAAGGAGGAAGTAAGAAGACAGATAAAGGGGTGACTGTAGATAATGATGGTAAAATGTGGTAGGAGTAAGTAATGAAGTAAGCAGGCAGGCACAAGGGTGACTATATGCAAGGAGGGTAAAATGTCTTAGGAGTAAGGAGGAAATAAACAGGCAAACACAGGTTTGACTATAGATAAGTAGGGTAAACTGTCTTAGGACTAATGACTAAGGAAGAAATAAGCAGGCAGACACAAGAGTGACTATAGATAAATAGGATAAAATATTTCATTAGTAAGAAGGAAGATAGCTGGCAGACAAACGGTGTCTATAGATTAGTAAGGCAAAATAACTTAGGAGTGAGGAGGACGTAAGCAGGCAGAGATGAAGCTGACTATAGAAATGTAGGGTAACATGTCCCAGGGGAAAGGAGGAAGTAACCAGGCAGACACAGAGTTGAATATAGATAAGGGAAAAATACCTTAGTTGTAAGAAAGATGTAAGCAGGGAGACAGAGTGACTATAGATTAGTACAGTAAAATGTCTTAGGAGGAAACAGGCAGAAATGAGGCAGACATAGGGGTGACTGTAGAGATGAAAGGAAAATGGCTTAGGATTAATATGGAAGTAAACAGGTAGACACAGGGGTGACTATAGATAAGTAGGGCAAAATATCTTTGGTGTAAGGAGGAAGAAAGCAGGCTGCCATAGGGGTGACTATAGATAATTAGAGTAAAATATTTTAGGAGTAAGGAGGAGGAGGTAAACAGGCAGCCATAGGGAAGACCCTAGATGAGGGAAAAATGTCCTGGGAGTAAGGAGGAAGTAAGCAGGGAGATACAGGGGTGACTGTAGACAAGTAGGGAAAATGTCTTAAGAGTAATGAGGAAGTAAGCAGGCAGACACAGGGGGACTATAGATAAGTAGGGTAAAATGTCTTAGGAGTAGCCAGGCAAAAATTAGGCAGACATAGGGGTGACTGTAGATAAGAAGAAAAAAAATGGCTTAGGAGCAATGAGGAAGTAAGCAGGCAGGCACAGCAGTGACTATAGATAAAGAGGTTAAAATGCTTTAGGAGTAAGGAGGAAGTAAGCAGGCAAGCACAGGGGTGACTAGAGCGAAGTAGGGCAAACTATCTTAGATGTAAGGAGGAAGTAGGCAGGCTTCCATAGGGGTGACTATAGATAAGAACGGTAAAATGTCTTAGGAGTAAGGAGGAAGTAAGCAGGCCAACATAGGTGTGACTATAGACTAGTAGGGTAAAATGTCTTATGAGCAATGAGGAAATAAGCAGGCAAACACAGGGGTGACTTCAGATAAGTACGGTAAAAGCACTTAAGAGTAATGAGGATAAAAGCAGTCAGACACAGATATGACTATAGATAAGCAGGATAAAATATCTTTGGTGTAAGGAGGAGGTAAACAGGCAGGCATACAGATGACTTTAGATAAGAAAGAAAATGTATTAGGAGTAAAGAGGAGGTAAGCAGGCAGACACAGGGGTGACTATAGATAATGAGGGTAAAATGTCTTAGCAGTAAGGATGAAGAAAGGAGTCAGACACAGGGCTGACTATAGATAAGTAGGGGAAAATATCATTGGTGTAAGGAGTTGGAGGTAAACAGGCAGGAATAGGCATGACTATAGATAAATGTAAAATGTCTTAGGAGTAAAAAGGAAGTAAGCAGGCAGACTCAGGTGTGATTATAAATAATGAGGGTAATATGTGCTAGGAGTAAGGAGGAAGTAAGCAGGCGGACACAAGGGTGATTATATGCAAGAAGGTTAAAATGTCTTAGGAGTAAGGAGGGAGGAAGTTAGCAGGCAGACACAGGGGTGACTATAGATAAGTAGGGTAAAATGTCTTAGCAGTAAGGAGGAAGTAAGCGGACAGACATAGGAATGACTATAAATATGTAGGGTAAAATGTCTTAGGAGTAAGGAGGAAGTAAGCAGGCAAAGTGGTGACTATAGATTAGTAGGGTAAAATGTCTTAGGAGTAAGGAGGAAGTAAGCAGGCAGACACAAGGTTGACTATGGATAAGTAGGGTAAAACAGCCCAGTAGAAAGGAGGAAGAAACCTGGCAGACACAAGGATGACTATAGAAAAGAAGGGAAAAATATCTTAGGAGTAAAAAGGACAGAAGCAGGGAGACTCCTTCTTCTCTTGGCTGTTCCCATTAGGGGTCACCACAGCAGATCATCTGTTTCCATTTCTTCCTATCCTCTGCATCTTGCTCTGCCACAACAGCTGCCTGCATGTCCTCTCTCATCACTTCCATAAACCTTATCTTAGGCCTTCCTCTTTTCCTCTTAGCTGGCAGCTCCATCCTTAGCATCCTTTTCCCAATAAACCCAGCACCCTCCTCAGCACATGTCCAAACCAACGCAAGCTCACCTCTCTTGCTTTGTCTCCAAACTGTCCAACCTGAGCTGACCCTCTAATATACTGATTCCTAATCCTGTCCATCCTAGTCACACCCAGAGCAAATCTTAACATCTTTAACTCTGCCACATCCAGCTCTGACTCCTGCCATTTTGTCAATGCCACTATCTCCAACCCATATAATATAGCTGGTCTCACTACCCTCTTGTAGACCTTCCCTTTCACTCTTAATGGTACAGGTCTGTCACAAATCACTTCTAACACTCTTCTCCACCCATTCCACCCTGCCTGTACTCTCTTCTTCACCTCTCTTCCACACTCACCATTACTCTGAACTATTGATCCCAAGTACTTAAACTCATCCACCTTTACCAACTCTACTCCCTGCATCCTCACCATTCCTCTACCCTCCCTCTCATTTATGCACATATATTCTGTCTTAGTCCTGCTGACCTTCATTCCTCTCCTCTCTAGAGCATATCTCCACCTCTCCAGGGTCTCCTCAACCTAGTCCCTATTCTCACTACAGATCACAATGTCATCTGCAAACATCATAGTCCACGGGGCCTCCTGTCTGATCTCATCTGTCAACCTGTCCATCACCACTGCAAGTAAGAAAGGGCTCAGAGCTGATCCTTGATGTAATCCCACCTCCACCTTAAATGTATCTGTCACTCCCACTGCAGTCTTCACCACTGTCACACTACCCTTGTACATATCCTGTACCGCTCTTACATACTTCTCTGCCACTCCCGACTTCCTCATACAATACTACAACTCCTCTCTAGGCACCGTGTCATATGCTTTCTCTAAGTCCACAAAGACACAATGCAACTCCTTCTGACCTTCTCTGTATTTCTCCAAAAACATTCTCAGAGCAAACATTGCATCTGTAGTGCTCTTTCCTGGCATGAAACCATACTGCTGATCACTAATCATCACCTACCTTCTTAACCTAGCTTCCACTACTCTTTCCCATAACTTCAAGCTGTGACTGATCACTTTTATCCCTCTGTACTTACTGCAGCTCTGAAAATCACCCTTATTCTTAAACATAGGTACCAAAACACTTTTTCTCCACTCCTCGGGCATCCTCTGACTTTCCAAAATTTCATTAAACAATCTGGTTAAAATTTCACTGCCATTTCTCCTAAGCACCTCCATGCTTCCACTGGTATGTCATCTAAGCCAACAGCTTTTCCATTCTTCATCCTCTTCATAGCTGTCCTTACTTCCTCCTTGCTAATCTGTTTCACTTTCTGATTCACTATCCCCACATCATCCAACCTTCTCTCTCTCTCATTCTCTTCATTCATCAGCCCCTCAAAGTACTCTTTCCATCTACTCAACACACTCTCCTTGCTTGTGAGTATGTTTCCCTCACTATCCTTTATCACCCTTACCTGCTGCACATCTTTCTCAACTCTGTCCCTCTGTCTAGCCAATCGGTACAGGTCCTTTTCTCCCTCTTTAGTGTCCAATCTCTCATACAACTCTCCATATGCCTTATCCTTAGCCTTCATCACCTCTCTCTTTGCCATGCACCTCATCTCCTTATACTCATGTCCACTTTCTTCATCTCTTTGACAATCCCACTTCTTCTTCACTAGCCTCTTCCTCTGTATACTCTCCTGTACGTCCTCATTCCAACACCAGGTCTGCTTGTCCTCCTTCCTCTGTGCAGATGTCACACAAAGCACCTTTCTAGCAGTCTCCCTTACTAGCTCTGCTGTAGTTACCCAGCTATTCGGTAACTCTTCACTGCCCCCCAGTGCCTTTCTTAACTCTTCCCTGAACTCCACCTCACAATCACCCTTTTTTAACCTCCACCATTTAATCCTTGGCACTGCTTTCATACTCCTCCTCTTCTTGAAAACCAACATCATCCTACAGACCACCATTCTATGCTGCTTAACTACACTTTCCCCTGTCATCACTTTACAGTCTCCAATCTCCTTCAGACTGGCTCTCCTACATAGGATACAATCCACCTGTGTGCATCTTCCTCCACTCTTGTATGTCACCCTATGCTCCTCCCTCTTCTTAAAATACGTATTCACCACAGCCATGTCCATCCTTTTCACAAAATCCACAATCATCTGACCTTCTGCATTCCTCTCCTTAACAACATACCTACCCATCACTTCCTCATCCCTGCTGTTCACTTCACCAACATGCCCACTGATGTCCACTCCAGTCACTAGTCTCTCACCCTTGGGTACACTCACCACCACTTCATCCAACTCACTCCAAAAATGTTATTTCTCATCCACCGCACACCCAACTTGTGGAGCATATGCACTTTCAACATTCATCGTTACACAATCAATCTCCAGCTTCATAAACATCACTCTATCAGACACTCTCTTCACCTCCAAAACACTCTTGGCATACTGTTCCTTTAGGATAACCCCTACACCATTTCTCCTGCCATTCACGCCATGATAGAAAAATTTGAACCCACCTCCTATACACCTGGCCTTACTTCCCTTCCATCTGGTCTCTTGCGCACACAATATATCAACCTTCCTTCTCTCCATCATATCAGGTAGCTCACTCCCTATACCAGTCATACTGCCAACATTCAAAGTTCCTACCCTCACTACTACACTCCTAACCTTCCTCCTCTCTTCCTGCCTTCAGGCATGCCCCCCCCTCTTCTCCTTCGGCCAACAATAGCCCAATTTCCACCAGCACCCTGTTAGCTAACAATACTGGTGGCGGTTGATGTTAACCTGGGCCTCGGCCGATCTGGTATGGAAATATGAAATGTTGTCCACATAAGTCATTTGGCAGAGGTTTTATGCTGGATGCCCTTCCTGACGCAATCCTCCCTATTTATCCGGGCTTGGGACCGGCACAATGAAATGCACTGGCTTGAGCATCCCCAATGGCTGAGTTGAGACTCAAGATTATTGAAGTAAAATGTCATTGGGTAACCAGGCATAAATCAAGCAGACATATGGGTGACTGTAGATAAGAAGTGAAAAATGGCTTAGGAGTAATGAAGAAGTAAACAGGAAGGTACAGCGGTGACTATAGATAATGAGGGTAAAATGTCTTAGGAGTAAGGAAGAAGTAAGCAGGCAGATGCAGGCATGACGATAGATAAGTAGGGCAAAATATCTTAGATGTAAGGAGAAAGTAAACAGGCTTCAACAGGGGTAGCTATACATAAGTAGGGTGAAATGTTTTAGGAATAAGGAGGAGGAGGTAAACAGGCAGCCATAGGGATGACTATAGATAAGAAGGGTAAAATGTCTTAGGAGTAAGGAAGAAGTAAGCAGGCAGACAGAGCGGTGACTATAGATAAGGAGGATAAAATTCCTTTGGAGTAAGGAGGAAGTACGCAGGCAGACACAATGCTGACTATAGATAAGGAGGGTAACATCTTAGGAGTAAGGAGGAACTAGGCAGGCAGACATAGGGGTGACTATAGATTAGCAGTAATAAATGTCTTAGGATTAATTAAAAAGTAAGCAGGAAAATACAGTGGCGACTATAGATAAGTAGGGTAAATGTCTTAGTAGTAATTAGGAGGCAAACAGACAGACACAGGGAATACTATAGATAAGTAGTGTAAAATGTCTTCAAAGTAAGGAGGAAATAAGCAAGCAGACACAGGGCTGATAATATTATTTGTTAACTGGGAAAGTCTGCCTTGGAACAAAGCCAATTTTCAGAGGAGGCCTGTGGAGAAATGCTCCAGATGCATGTCTTTCTAATGTGGAGGAAACCAGAGGACCCAGCGAAAACTCACACGAATGCAGGGAGGACATGCAGACTCTGCACAGAAGGCACCCCAGCTGAGAATCGAACCGGACAACCTCTTGCTGTGAGATAACAGTGCTATTGCTGCACCACTGCACCATCCCATAGATATGTAGGGTAAAATCTCTTAGGTGTAAGGAAGAGGTAAACAGGAAGGCATAGGGATGACTACAGATAAGAAATGTAAAATGTCATATGAGTAAGGAGAAAGTAAGCAGGCAGACACAGGTGTTACTATAGATAAGGAGAGTAAAATGTTTTAGGAGTAAGGAGGAACCATCAGCCAGACACAAGGGTAAAAATAGGCAAGGGGGGTAAAATGTCTTAGGAGTATGTATGAAGTAAGCAGCCAGACACAGGGGTGACTATAGATAAGTAAGATAAGTGTCTTAGGAGTGATTAGGAGGTAATCAGGCAGTCAGAGGGATGACTAGATAAGAAGGGTAAAATGTCTTAGGAGTAAGAAGGAACTAAGCAGTCAGACAAAGGGCTGACAACAGATAAGTAGGGCAAAATATCTCAGCTGTAAGGAGGAGGAGGTAAACAGGCAGGTATAGGGATGACTATAGATAAGAAAGGGAAAAGGTCATAGGAGTAAGGAAGACATAAGAAGGCAGACACAGAGGTAACAACAGGCAAGTAGGGTAAAATGTCTTATGAGTAAGGAGGATGTAAGCAGGCAGACATGGGGTGACTATAGATAAGTAGGGCAAAATATCGTAGGTGTAAGGGGGAAGCAAACAGGCTGCCACAGGGGTGACTGTAGATAAGTAGGGTAAAATGTTTTAGGACTAAGGAGGAAGAGGTAAACAGGCAGCCATAGGGATGACTCTAGAGAAGAAGAAAAAAACATCTTAGGAGTAAGGAGAAAGTAAACAGGGAGACACAGGTGTGACTATAGCTTTGTAGGTTAAAATGTCTAGGGAACAATGAGGAAGTAAGCATGCAGACACAGGGGTGACTAAAGATAAGTAGGCAAAATGTCTGAGGAGTAGCCAGGCACAAATCAGGCAGACATAGGAGTGACTGTAGAGCAGAAAGGAAAATGGCTTAGGAGTAATGAGGAAGAAAACAATCAGGCACAGCCGTGACTATAGATAAGTAGGGTAAAATGTCTTAGCAGTAAGGAGGAAGTAAGCAGGCAGGCACAGGGGTGACCTATAGATAAGTAGGGGAAACTATCCTAGGTGTAAGGAGGAAGTAGGCAGACCTCCACAGGGATAACTATAGATAAGTAAGGTAAAATGTTTTAGGAGTAAGGAGAAAGAGGAGGTAAACAGGCAGCCATGGGGATGGCTCTAGATAAGAATGGTAAATGTCTTGGATTAATGAAAAAGTTAGCAGGCAAATACAGTGGTGACTATAGATAAGTAGGGTAAATGTCAATAGTAATTAGGAGGCAAGCAGACAGACACAGGGAATACTATAGATAAGTAGTGTAAACTGTCTTCAAAATAAGGAGGAAATAAGCAGGCAGACACAGGGCTGACAATATTACTTATTTATAATTTGTTAACTGGGAAAGTCTGACTTGGAACACAGCCAATTTTTAGTGGAGGCCTATGGAAAAACACTCCAGGTGCATTTCTAATGTGGGAGGAAACCAGAGGACCCAGAGAAAACTCACACAAATGCAGGAAGGACATGCAGACTCTGCACAGAAGGCACCCCAGCAGAGAATTGAACTGGACAACCTCTTGCTGTGAGACAACAATGCTGTTGCTGCACCACTGCACCATCCCATTGATATGTAGGGAAAAAACTCTTAGGTGTAAGGAAGAGGTAAACAGGCAGGCATAGGGATGACTATAGATAAGAAATGTAAAATGTCATAGGAGTAAGGAGGAAGTAAGCAGGCAGACAAGGGTTGACTACAGATAAGTAGGGTAAAATGGCCCAGGAGAAAGGAGGAAGAAACCTGGCAGACACACGGATGACTAAAGATAAGCAGGGTAAAATACTTTAGGAGTAAGAAGGATGTAAGCAGGGAGACTCAAGGGGACTATAGATTATTAAGGTAAAATGTCATTGGAGTAACCAGGTATAAATCAGGCAGACATACAGGTGACTGTAGATAGGAAGAGAAAAATGGCTTAGGAGTAATGAAGAAGTAAACAGGAAGGCACAGCAGTGACTATAGATAATGAGGGTAAAATGGCTTAGGAGTAATGAAGAAGTAAACAGGAAGGCACAGCGGTGACTATAGATAATGAGGGTAAAATGTCTTAGGAGCAAGGAAGAAGTAAGCAGGCAGATGCAGGCATGACGATAGAGAAGTAGGGCAAAATATCTTAGATATAAGTAGAAAGTAAACAGGCTTCAACAGGGGTGACTATACATAAGTAGGGTAAAATGTTTTAGGAATAAGAAGGAGAAGGTAAACAGGCAGCCATAGGGATGACTATAGATAAGAAGGGTAAAATGTCTTAGGAGTAAGGAAGAAGTAAGCAGGCAGACAGAGCAGTGACTGTAGATAAGGAGGATAAAATGCCTTTGGAGTAAGGAGGAAGTTAGCAGGCAGACAGAATGCTGACTATAATTAAGGAGGATAATGTCTTAGGAGTAAGGAGGAACTAGGCAGGCAGACATAGGGGTGACTATAGATTAGTAGGAATAAATGTCTTAGGATTAATGATAAAGTAAGCAGGCAAATACAGTGGTGCCTGTAGATAAGTAGGGTAAATGTCTTAGTAGTAATTAGGAGGCAAGCAGACAGACACAGGAAATACTATAGATTAGTAGCGTAAAATGTTTTCAAAGTAAGAAGGAAATAAGCAGGTAGACACAGGGCTGACAATATTATTTATTTATTAACTGGGAAAGTCTGACTTGAAACAAAGACAATTTTCAGTGGTGGCCTGGGGAGAAATGCTTCAAATACATATCTTTCTAATGTGGGAGGAAACCAGAGAAAACTCACACAAATGCAGAAGGCACCCCAGCTGAGAATCAAACCGGACACTCGTTTGTTGTGAGGCAATAACTCTATCACTGCACCACTGCGCCATCCCATAAATATGTAGGACAAAAACTCTTAGGTGTAAGGAAGAGGTAAACAGACAGGCATAGAGATGACTACAGATAAGAAAGGTAAAATGTCATATAAGTAAGGAGAAAGTAAGCAGGCAGATACAGGTGTTACTATAGATAAGGAGAGTAAAATGTTTTAGGAGTAAGGAGGGACCATCAGACAGACACAAGGGTAAAAATAGGCAAGGGGGTAAAATGTCTTAGGAGTATGTAGGAAGTAAGCAGACAGACACAGGGGTGACTATAGATAAGTAGGATAAGTGCCTTAGGAGTAATTAGGAAGTAAGCAGGCAGCCAGAGTGGTGACTAAATAAGAAGGATAAAATGTCTTAGGAGTAAGAAGGAACTAAGCAGTCAGACAAAGGGCTGACAACAGATAAGTAGGGCAAAATATCTCAGCTGTAAGGAGGAGGAGGTAAACAGGCAGGTATAGGGATGACTATAGATAAGAAAGGGAAAAGGTCATAGGAGTAAGGAAGACATAAGAAGGCAGACACAGAGGTGACAACAGGCAAGTAGGGTAAAATATCTTAGGTGTAAGGAGGAAGTAAGCAGGCTGCCACAGTGGCGACTGTAGATAAGTAGGGTAAAATGTTTTAGGACTAAGGAGGAGAAGATAAACAGGCAGCCATAGTGATGACTCTAGATGAGAAGGGAAAACATCTTAGGAGTAAGGATAAAGTAATCAGGGAGACATAGGTGTGACTATAGATTTGTTGGTTAAAATGTCTAGGAAACAATGAGGAAGTAAGCATGCAGACACTGGGGTGACTATAGATAACTAGGGCAAAATATCTTAGGAGTAGCCATGCACAAATCAGGCAGACATAGGGGTGACTGTAGATAACAATGGAAAAAGATGGCTGAAGATTAATGAGGAAGAAAACAAGCAGGCACAGCCATGACTATAGATAAGTAGGGTAAAATGTCTTAGCAGTAAGGAGGAAGTAAGCAGGCAGGCACAGGGATGACTATAGATAAGTAAAGAAAATGTTTTAGGAGTAATGAGAAAAAGGAGGTAAACAGGCAGCCATAGGGATGGCACTAGATAAGAACGGTAAAATGTCTAAGGAGTAATATGGAAGAAGCACGCAGACACAGGGGTGACTATAGATAAGTAGGGCAAAATGTCTTAAGAGTAAGCAGGAAGTAAGCAGGCAGACACATGGGTGGCTATAGATAAGTAGGGCAAAATGTCTTAGGAGTAGCCAGGCACAAATCAGGCAGACATAGGGCTAACTGTAGATCAGAAGGGAAAAAAGGGGTTAGGAGTAATGAGGAAGTAAACAGGCAGGCACAGCAGTGACTATCGACAAGGAGGTTGAAATATTTTAGGAGTAAGGAGGAAGTAAGCAGTCAGACACAGGGCTGACTATAGATAAATAGGGCAAAATATCTTTGGTGTAAGGAGGAGGAGGTAAACAGGCAGGCATACAGATGACTATAGATAAGAAAGATAAAATGTATTAGGAGTAAAGAGAAGGTAAGCAGGCAGACACAGGGCTGACTAAAAATAAGTATGGCAAAATATCTTTGGTGTAAGGAGGCAAAGAAAAACAGGCAGACATACGCATGACTATAGGTAAGAAAGGTAAAATGTCTTAGAAGTAAAGCAGAAGTAAGCAGGCAGACACAGGTGTGACTATAAATAATGAGGATAATATGTTCTAGGAGTAAGGAGGAAGAAAGCAGACAGACACAAATGAGATTATATGCAAGGAGGTTAAAATGTCATAGGATTAAGGAGGAAGATAGCAGGCCGACACAGGGGATAGTATAGATAAGTAGCGTAAAATGTCTTAGCAGTAAGAAGGTAGTAAGCAGACAAACAGAAGGCTGACAATAGATAAGTAGGCCAAAATATCTCAGGTGTAAGGAGGAGGGAAACAGGCAGGCATAGGGATGACTATATATAAGAAATGTAAAATGTCACAGAAGTAAGCAAGCAGACACAGGGTTGTCTATAGATAAGTAGTGTAAAATGGCCCAGGAGAAAGGAGGAAGAAACCTGGCAGACACAAGGATGACTGTAGATAAGCGGGGAAAAATACTTTAGGAGTAAGAAGGAGGTAAGCAGGCAGACTCAAGGGGACTATTGGTTATTATGGTAAAATGTCATTGGAGTAACCAGGGGTAAATCAGGCAGACATACCGGTGACTGTAAATAAGAAGTGAAAAATGGCTTAGGAGTAATGAAGAAGTAAACAGGAAGGCACAGCGGTGACTATAGATAATGAGGGTAAAATGTCTTAGGAGAAAGGAAGATGTAAGCAGGCAGATGCAGGCATGACTATAGATAAGTAAGGGGAAAATATATTAGATGTAAGGAGGAACTAAACAGGCTTCAACAGGGGTGAATATACATAAGTAGGGTAAAATGATTAAGGAATAAGGTGGAGGAAGTAAACAGGAAGCCATAGGGATGACTATTAATAAGAAGGGTAAAATGTCTTAGCTTGTAAGAAAAAAGTAAGTAGGCAAACAGTGGCGACTACAAATAACGAGAATAAAATGTCTTTGGAGTAAGTAAGAAGTTAGCAGGCAAACACAATGCTGACTGTATAGAAGGAGGGTAACATGTCTTAAGAGTAAGGAGGAAGAAAGCAGGCAGACACCGGAGTGACTATAGATTAGTACGGTAAAATGTCTTAGGATTAATGAAAATGTAAGCAGGCAGACAGATGACTATAGATAAGTATAGTAGTAATTAGGAGGTAAGAAGGCAGACACAGGGGATACTATAGATAAGTAGTGTAAGATGTCATAGGAGTAAGGAGGAATTAAGCAGGCAGACACAAGTTTTACTATAGATAAGGAGAGCAAAATGATGTAAGAGTACGGAGGAAGCATCAGGCAGACACAGAGGTGAAAATAAGCAAGGAGGATAAAATGTCTTAGAGTAAGGATGAAGATAGCAGGAAGACACAGGGGTGACTATAGATAAGTAGGATAAATGTCTTAGGAGTAATTAGGGGGGTAAGCAGGCAGCTAGAGGGGTGACTACATAAGAAGGATAAAATGTCTTAGCAGTAAGGAGGATCTAAGCAGTCAAACAGAGGACTAACAATAGATAACTATGACAAAATAGCTCAGCTGTAAGGAGGAGGAGGGAAACAGGTCGGTTCAGGGATGACTATAAATAAGAAAGTCAAAATGTCATAGGAGTAAGGGGGAAGTAACAGGCAGACACGGGGAGTCTCTATAGATTAGTAGGGTAAAATGTCTTATGGTCAATGAAAAGTAAGCAGGCAGACACAGAGGTGACTATAGATAAGTAGGGTAACATGTCTTAAGAGTAAGGAGAAAGTAAGCATGCAGACACAGGGGTGGCTATAGATTTGTATGGTAAAATGTCTTAGGAGTAATGAGGTAGTAAGCAGGCAGACACAGGGGTGACTATAGATAAGTAGGGTAAGATGTCTTAAGAGTAAGGAGGAAGTAAGCAGGCAGATACAGGGTTGGCTATAGATTTGTATGGTAAAATGTCTTATGAATAAGAAGGAAGTAAGCAGGCAGATACTGGGTGATTATAGATAAGTAGGATAAGATGTCTCAAGAGTATGGAGGAAGTAAGCAGGCAGACAATGGGTGACTATAGATTAGTAGGGTAAAATGTCTTATGATTAAGGAAAAGCAAGCAGGTAGACACAGGAGTGTCTAGATAAGTAGGGTAAGATGTCTTAAGAGTAAGGAGGAAGTAAGCAGGCAGACACAGGGGTGGTTATAGATTTGTATGGTAAAATGTCTTAGGAGTAATGAGGTAGTAAGCAGGCAGACACAGGGGTGACTATAGATAAGTAGGGTAAGATGTCTTAAGAGTAAGGAGGAAGTAAGCAGGCAGACACGGGGTGATTATAGATAAGTAGGATAAGATGTCTCAAGAGTATGGAGGAAGTAAGCAGGCAGACAATGGGTGACTATAGATTAGTAGGGTAACATGTCTTAAGAGTAAGGAGGAAGTAAGCAGGGAGACATGGGGTGACTATAGATTAGTAGGGTAAAACATTTTATGATTAATGAAAATTAATCAGGCAGACACAAGGGTGCCCATACATAGGGTAAGATGTCTTAGGAGTAAGGAGGAAGTAAGCAGGCAGACACATCAGTGATTCTAGATAAGTAGGGTAAAATGTCTTAGAAGTATGGGGAAAGTAAGCAGGCAGAGAAAATGTGTGACTATAGTTTAGTAGGTTAAAATGTCTTAGGAGTAAGGATAAAGTAAGTAGGCAGACACAGGGCTGGTTATAGATCAGCAGGGTAAAAGTTCCTAGGATAAAGGGAGAAGTAACCAGGCAGACACAGGGGTGACTTTAGATAAGGAGGGTAAAATACGTTAGAAGTAAGAAGGATGTAAGCAAGGAGACACAGGGGTGACTATAGATAAGTACTGTAAAATGTCTTAAGTGTAACCAGGCAGAAATGAGCAGACATAGGGTTGACTGCAGACATAGGGATGACTTTAGATATGTCAGAAAAAAGGCTTAGGATGAATGAGGACGTAAGTAGGCAGACACAGGGTTGACTATAGATAAGTAGGGCAAAATATCTTAAGTGTTAGGAGGAAGTAAGCAGGCTGCCACAAGGTTGACTATAGATAAGTTGGGTAAAATGTTGGAGTAAGGAGGAGGAGGTAAACAGGTAGCCATAGGGATGACTCTAGATTATTAGGGTAAAATGTCTTGGGAGTAATTAAGAAGTAAGCAGGCAGACACAGGGGTGAGTATAGATAGGTTGAGTAAAATCTCATAGGAGTAAGGAGGAAATAAGCAGGCAAACACAGGGGTGACTATAGATAATTAGGGAAAAATGTCTTAGGAGTAGCCAGTCAGAAATCAGGCAGACATAGGGGTGACTGTAGATAAGAAGGTTAAAAATGGCTTAGTAGTAATGAGGAAGTAAACATGCAGGCAGAGTGATGACTACAGGCAAGGAGGCTAAAGCTTTTTACAAGCAAGGAGGAAGTAAGCAGGCAGGCATAGGGGTATCTATAGATAATGACGATAAAATGTGCTAGGAGAAAGGAGGAAGTAAGAAGGCAGACACAAGGGTGACTTTATGCAAGGAGGGTAAAATGTATTAGGAATAAGGAACATGTAAGCAGGCACAGACTCAGGGCTAGCTATAGATAAGTATTGTAAAACTTCTTAGGACTATGGAAGAAGTAAGCAGGCAGACACAGGCATGAGTATAGATTAGTAGGGTAAAATGTCTTAGGTATAAGGAGAAAGTAAGCAGTCAGGCACAGGGGTGACTATAGATAAGTAGGGCAAACTATTTTAGGTCTAAGGAGGAAGTAGGCTGGCATCCACAGGGAGGACTATAGATAAATAGGGTAAAATGTTTTAGGAGTAAGGTGGAGGAGGAGGTAAGCAGGCAGTCATAGGGATGACTCTAGAAAAAAAAGGGTAAAATGTCTTAGGAGTAAGGAGGAAGAAAGCAGGCCAACATAGGAGTGACTATAGATTAGTAGGGTAAAATGTCTTAGGAGTAATTAAGAAGTAAGCAGGTAGACACATTGGTGAGTATAAGTTGGGTAAAAGCTCATATGAGTACGGAGGAAGAAAGCAGTTATACACATGGCTGACCATCAATAAGTAGGTCAAAATATCTTTGGTTCAAGGAGGAGGAGGTAAACAGGCAGGCATATGGATGACTATAGATAAGAAAGGTGAAATGTCTTAGGAGTTAAGAGGAGGTAAGCAGGTAAACACAGGGGTAACTATAGATAATGAGGGTAAAATGTGCTAGGAGAAAGGAAGAAGTAAGAAGGCAGACACAAGAGTAACTTTATGCAAAGCGGGTAAAATGTATTAGGAATAAGGAACACCTAAGCAGGGACACACATAGGGCTGGCTATAGATAAGTATTGCAAACTGTCTTAGGACTATGGTAGAAGTAAGCAGGCAGACACAGGCATGACTATAGATTAGTAGGGTAAAATGTCTTAGGTGTAAGGAGGAAGTAAGCAGTCAGGCACAGGGCTGACTATAGATAAGTAGGGCAAAATAACTTTTGTGTAAGGAGGAGGAGGCAAACAGGCAGGCATAGGCATGACTAAAGGTAAGAAATGTAAAATATCTTTGGAGTAAGGAGGAAGTAAGCATGCAGACAAAGAGGTAACTATAGATTAGTAGGGGGAAATGTCTTAGCAGTAAGGAGGAAGTAAGAAGGCAGACACAGAGGTGACTATAGATAAGCAGGGAAAATGTCAGGACTAACGAGGAAGTAAGCAGGCAGACACAGGCATGACTATAGATTAGTAGGGTAAAATGTCTTAGGTGTAAGGAGGTAGTAAGCAGTCAGACACAAGGCTGAATATAGATAAGTAGGGCAAAATATTCTTGGAGTTATGAGGAGGAGGTAAACAGACAGGTATAGGCATGACAATAGGTAAGAAAGGTAAAATGTATTTGGAGTAAAATGGATGTAAGCAGGCAAGCACAAGGGTGACTACAGATAAGTAGGGTAAACTAACTTAGGTATAAGGAGGAAGCAGGCAGGCTTCCACATGGATGACTATAAAAAAGTAGGGTAAAATGTTTTAGGAGTAAGGAGGAGGTAAACAGGCAGCCATTGGGATGACTCCAGAGAAGAAGGGTAAAATGTCTTAGGAGTAAGGAGGAAGTAAGCAGGCTGACATAGGGTTGACCATAGATTAGTAGGGTAAAATGTCTGAAGTAATTAGGATGTAAGCAGGCAGACAGAGGGGTGACTTTAGATAAGTACGATAAAACATCTTATGAGTAAGGAGGAAGTAAGCAGTCAGACAAAGTGCCAACTATAGATAAGTAAGGTAAAATGTCTTTGGTGTATGGAGGACGAGGTAAACAGGCAGGCATAAAGATGACTACAGGTAAGAAAGGTAAAATGTCTTAGGAGTAAAGAGGAAGTATGGAGGCAGACACATGAGTGACTATAGATAATGATGGGTAAAATGTGCTAGGAGAAAGGAGGACGTAAGAAGGCAGACACAAGCATGACTTTATGCATGGATGGTAAAATGTCTTAGGAATAAGGAGGAATTAAGCAGGCAGACACAGGGCTGACCACAGATAAGTATTGTAAAATGTCTTAGGAGTATTGAGGATGTAAGCAGGCAGACACAGGCATGACTATAGATTAGTAGGGTAAAATGTCTTAGGTGTAAGGAGGAAATAAGCAGGCAGATACAGGGCTGACTATAGATAAGTAGGGCAAAATATCTTTTGTGTAAGGAGGAGGAGGTAAACAGGTAGGCATAGGCATGACTATAGGTAAGAAAGGTAAAATGTCTTTGGAGTAAAGTGGAAGTAAGCAGGGTAAAATGTCTTAGGAGTAAGGAGGAAGTAAGCAGGCAGACAACTGGTGACTATAGATTAGTAGGGTAAAATGTGTTAGGGAGTAAGGAGGAAGCAAGCAGACAGACACAGGGTTGACTATAGGTAATCGGGGTAAAAGGTCCTAAGATAAAGGAGGAAGTAACTCTCGGGGTAAAAGGTCCTAAGATAAAGGAGGAAGTAACTCATCAGACACAGGGCTGACTATAGATAAGGAGGGTAAAATGCCTTATGAGTTAGAAGGATGTAAGCAAGGAGACACAAGGGTGATTATAGATTAGTAAGGTTTTTGGAGAAACCAGGCAGAAATCAGGCAGACATCGGGAAAGACTGCAGACAAGAAGGGAAAATAGCTTGGGATTAAGAGGAAGTAAACAGGCAGTCACAGTGTTGAGTATAAATAAGTAGGGAAAATATCTTAGGTGTAAGGAGGAAGTAAGCAGGCTGCCACAGGGCTGACTATACATAAGTAGGGTAAAATGTTTAGCTGTACGTCTAGATAAGAAGGGTAAAACATCTTAGAAGTAAGGAGGCAGAAAGCAGGAAGACACAGGGGTGAATATAGATAATGAGGGTAAAATGTCCTTGGAGAAAGCAGGAAGTAATAAGGCAGATACATAGATGATTATATGCAAGGAGGGTAAATGTCTTAGAAATAAGGAAGAAATAAGCAGGCAGACACAGGGTTGACTATAAATTAGTAGGTTAAAATGTCTTAGGAGTAAGGAGAAAGTAAGCAAGCAGACACAGAGGTGACTATAGATAAGTAGAGTAAAATGTCTTAGGAGTAAGAAGAAAGTAAGCAGGCAGACACAGGGGTGACTATAGATAAGAAGGTCAAATATATTTTGTGTAAGGAGGAGGAGGGAAACAAGCAGACATACGGATGACTATAGATAAAGATAAAATGTATTAGGAGTAAAGAGAAGGCAAGCAGGCAGACAGAGTGGTGACTATATATAATGAGGGTAAAATGTGTTTGGATTAAGTAATGAAGAAAGCAGGCAGGCACAAAGGTGGCTATATGCAGAGAGGGTAAAATGTCTTAGGAGTAAGGAGGGAATAAACAGGCAGACACAGGTCTGACTATAGATTAGTAGGGCAGAATGTCTTAGATTGAGTAGGAAGTAAGCAGGTGGACACCGAGGTGACTATAGATAAGTAAGATAAAATATTTCATCAGTTAGAAGAAAGTAAGCAGGCAGACAAAGGGATGACTATAGATTAGTAAGGCAAAATGTCTTAAGAGTGAGAAGGAAGTAAGCAGGCAGAGATGGAGCTGACTATTAAAAAGTAGGGTAAAATCTCCCAGGAGAAAGGAGGAAGTAACCCGGCAGACACAGGGCTGATTATAGATAAGGAGGATAAAATGCCATTGGACTAAGAAGGATGTAAGGAAGGAGACACAGGGGTGACCATAGATTAGTACATTAAAATTTCTAAGGAGTAATTAGGCAGAAATCACGCAGACATAGGGGTGACTGTAGATAAGAAGGGAAAATGGCTTAGGATTAAGAGGAAGTAAACAGGCAGACACTGGGGTGACTATAAATAAGTAGGCAAAATATCTTAGGTGTAAGGAGGAAGTAAGCTGGCTGCCACAGGGGTGACTATAGACCAGTAGTGTAAAAAGTTTTATGAGTAATTCTAGATAAGAAGGTAAAATGTCTTAGGAGAAAGAAGGAAATAAGAAGGCAGACACGGGGTGACTATAAATAAGTAGGGTAAAATTTCTTAGGAATAAGGAGGAAGTAAGTAGGCAAGCATAGGCATGACTATAGGTTAGTAGGGTAAAATGTCTTATGTGTAAGGAGGAAGTAAGCAGTCAGACGCAGGACTGACTTCAGATAAGTAGGGCAAAATATCTTTGGTGTAAGGCAGAGGAGGTAAACAGGCAGGCATAGGCATGACACTAGCTAAGAAAGGTAAAATGTCTTTGGAGTAAAGAGGAAGTAAGCAGGCAAACATAGAAGTGAATATAGATAAGTAGGGCAAACTATCTTAGGCGTTAGTAGGAAGTAGGCAGGCTTCTGCAGGGATGACTATAGATAAGTAGGGTAAAATGTTTTAGGAGTAAGGAGGGGGAGGAATCAAACAGGTAGCCATTCAGATAAGTCTAGATAAGAATGGTTAAATGTCTTAGTAAGAAGGAAGTCAGCAGACCGACATAGGGGTGACCATAGATTAGTAGGGTAAATTGCCGTAGCAGTAAGGAAGAAGTAAGCAAGCATACACAGGGATGACTATAGTTAAGTAGGGTAAAATGTCTTAGGAGTAGCCAGGCACATATCAGGCAGACATAGGGGTGACTGTAGATAAGAAGGGACAAAATGGCTTAGGACTAATGAGGAAGTAAACAGCAGGCACAATGGTGATTATAGATTAGTAAGGTAAAATGACTTGGAAGTAATTAGGAAATAAACAGACAGACACATGGGTGACTACAGATAAGTACGGTAAAATTTCATAGGAGTAAGGAGGAAGTAAGCAGTCAGACAGGGGTGACTATAGATAAGTAAGGCAAAATATCTTTGTGTAAGGAGGAGGAGGAGGTAAACAGGCTGACATAGGCATGACTATAGGTAAGAAAGGTAAAATGTCTAAGGAGTAAAGAGGATGTAAGCAGGCAGACACAGATGAGACTATAAATAATGAGGGTAATATGTGCTAAGAGTAATGAGGAAGTAAGCAGGCAGACACAAGGGTGATTATATGTGAGGAGGTTAAAATGTCTTAGGCGTAAGAAGGAAGTTAGCAGGCAGACAAAGTGTGACTATAGATTAGCAGGGTAAAATGTCTTAGCAGTAAGGAGGAAATAAGCAGGCAGACACAGGGTTGACTATAGATAAGTAGGGTAAAATGGCCAAGGAAAAAGGAGGAAAAAACCTGGTAGACACAAAGGTGACCATAGATAAGCAGGGAAAAATACCTTAGGAGTAAGTAGGATGTAAGCAGGGAGACTCAGGGGGAAAATAGATTAGTAAGGTAAAATGTCATTGGAATAACCAGGCATAAATCAGGCAGACATACAGGTGACTATAGATAAGAAGTAAAAAATGGCTTAGGAGTAATGAAGAAGTAAACAGGAAGGCACAGCGGTGACTATAGATAATGAGGATATAATGTCTTAGGAGTAAGGAGGAAGTAAGCAGGCAGACAAAGGCATGACTATAGATAAGTAAGGGAAAATATATTAGATGTAAGGAGGAACTAAACAGGCTTCAACAGGGGTGACTATACACAAGTAGGGTAAAATGTTTTAGGAATAAGGAGGAGTATGTATACAGGAAGCCACAGAGATGACTATAGATAGGAAGGGTAAAATGTATTAGGAGTAAGGAGGAAGTAAGCAGGCAGACACAGGGGTGACAATAGGCAAGGTGGGTAAAATATCTTATGAGTAAGGAGGAAGTAAGAAGGCAGGCATGGGTGACTATAGATTAGTATGGTAAAATGTCTAATGATTAATGAAAAGTAAGCAGGCAGACACAGGGGTGACTATAGATAAGGAGGGTAAGACTTCTTAAGAGTAAGGAGGAAGTAGGCAGGCAGACATGGGGTGACTATAAATTAGTAGGGTAAAATATTTTGTAATTAATGAAAAGCAGGCAGACACTGAGATGATCATAAGTAGAGTAAGATGTCTTAGGAGTAAGGAAGAAGTAAGCAGGCAGACACATCAGTGACGCTAGATAAGTAGGGCAAAATGTCTTAGAAGTATGGGGGAAAGTAAGCATGAAGACAATAAGGGTGACTATAGACTAGTAGGGAAAATATCTTTGGAGCAAAGATGAAGTAAGTAGGCAGGCACAGGGTTGACTATAGATAAGGAGGGTAAAATACCTTAGGGCTAAAAAGGATGTAAGCAAGGAGACACAGGGGTGACTATAGATTAGTCTGATAAAATGTCTTAGAAGTAACCAGGCAGAAATGAGGCAGACATAGGGGTAACAGTAGACATGTAGAAAATAAGGCTTAGGATTAATGAGGAAGTAAACAGGCACACACAGGGGTGACTATAGATAAGTAAGGTAAAATGTTTTAGGAGTAAGGAGGAGGTAAATAGGCAGCCATATGCATGATTCTAAATAAGAAGTGAAACATGTCTTAGGAGTAAGGAGGAACTAAGCAGGCAGACACAGGGGTGACTAAAGATTTGAAGGGTAAAATGTCTTAGGAGTTATGAGGAAGTAAGCAGGCAGACACAGAGGTGACTATAGATAAGTAGGGTAAAACGTCTAAGGAGCGACGTGGAAGTAAGCAGGCAGACACATGGGTGACTATAGATATGTAGGGTAAAATGTCTTAAGAGTAAGGAGGAAGTAAACAAGCAGACACAGGGGTGACTATAGATAAGTAGGGTAAAATGTCTTAGGAGTAGCCAGTCACAAATCAGGCAGACATAGGAGCAACTGTTGATAAGAAGGGTAAAAATGGCTTAGGAGTAGTGAGGAAGTAAGCAGGCAAGCACATGGGTGACTATAGATAAATAGGGAAAACTATCTTAGGTGCAAGGAGGAAGTAGGCAGGCATCCACAGGGATGACTATAGATAAGTAGGGTAAAATGTTTTAGGAGTAAGGAGGAGGAGGTAAACACTCATCCATAGGGAATTCTATAGATAAGAAAGGTAAAATGTCATTGGAGTAAGGAGGAAGTAAGCAGGCAAACACAGGTGTGACAATAGGCAAGGAGGGTAAAATATCTTATGAGTAAGGAAGACGTAAGCATGCAGACACGGGGTGACTATAGATTAGTATGGTGAAATGTCTAATGATTAATGAAAAGTAAGCAGGCAGACACAGGAGTGACTATAGATAAGTAGGATAAGATGTCTTAAGAGCACTGAGGAAGTAAGCAGGCAGACATGTGGTGACTATAGATTAGTAGGGTAAAATGTTTTATGATTAATGAAAAGAAAGCAGGCAGACACTGTGGTGACCATAACTAGGGAAGATGACTTAGGATTAAGGAGGAAGTAAGCAAGCAGACATATCGGTGACTCTAGATAAGTAGGGCAACATTTCTTAGAAGTATGGGGAAGTAAGCAGGAAAACAAAAAGGTTGACTATAAATTGGCAGGGTAAAATGTTATAGGAGTAAAGATGAAGTAAGTAGGCAGACATAGGGTTAATTATAGATAAGCAAGGTAAAAGTTCCTACGATAAAGGAAGAAGTAACCAGGCAGACACAGGGGTGACTATAGATAAGGAGGGTATAATACCTTAGGAGTAAGAAAGATGTAAGCAAGGAGACACAGGGGTGACTATAGCTTAGTACGGTAAAATGTCTTAGAAGTAACCAGGCAGAAATGAGGCAGACATGGGGTGGCTATAGATATGTGGGAAAAAAGGCTTAGGATTAATGAGGAAGTAAACAGGCAGACAAGGTGTGACTATAGATAAGTAGGGCAAAATATCTTAGGTATAAGGTGGAAGTAAACAGGCTGCCACAGGGGTGACTATCAATAAGTAGGGTAAAATGTTTAAGGAATAAGGAGGAGGGGGTAAACAGGTAGGCATATGGATGACTCTAGATAATAAGTAAAATGTCTTAGGAGTAAAGAGGAAGTAAGCAGACAGACAAAGGGGTGACTATAGATTTCTAGGGTAAAATGTCTTAGGAGTAATGAGGTAGTAAGCAGGCAGACACATGGGTGACTATAGATAAGTAGGGTAAAATGTCTTAAGAGTAAGGAGGAAGTAAGCAGGCAGACACAAGGGTGACTATAGATAAGTAGGGTAAAATATCTTAGTTATAAGGTGGAAGTAAACAGGCTGCCACAGGGGTGACTATCGATAAGTAGGGTAAAATGTTTAAGGAGTAAGGAGGAGGGGGTAAACAGGCAGGCATATGGATGACTCTATAATAAGTAAAAATGTCTTAGGAGTAAGGAGGAAGTAAGCAGACAGACAAAGGGGTGACTATAGATTTCTAGGTTAAAATGTCTTAGGAGTAATGAGGTAGTAAGCAGGCAGACACAGGGGTGACTATAGATAAGTAGGGTAAAATGTCTAAGGAGTAACATGGAAGTAAGCAGGCAGACACAGAGGAGACTATAGATAAGTAGGGTAAAATGTCTTAAGAGTAAGGAGGAAGTAAGCAGGCAGACACGAGGATGACTATAGATAAGTAGGGTAAAATGTCTTAGGAGTAGCCAGTCACAAATCAGGCAGACATGGGGTGACTGTAGATAAGAAGGGTAAAAATGGCATTGGAGCAATGAGGAAGTATAAAAATGGCATCGGAGCAATGAGGAAATACGAAAATGTAAACACCAAAACCTAAATATTTTGGAAGTAAACAGCCAGGCACAGTGGTGACTATAGGTAAGGAGGCTAAGATGTTTTAGTAGTAAGGAGGAAGCAAGCAGGCAGGCACAGGATTGACTCTAGATAAATAGGGCAAACTATCTTAGGTGCAAGGAGGAAGTAGGCAGGCTTCTACAGGGATGACTATAAATAAGTAGGGTAAAATATTTTAGGAATAAGGAGGAGGAGGTAAACAGGCAGAAATAAAGATGACTCTAAAGAGGAAGGGTAAAATGTCTTAGGAGTAAGGAGGAAGAATGCAGGCCGACATAGGGGTGACAATAGATTAGTAGGGAAAATGTCTTAGGGGTAATTAAGAAGTAAACAGGCCGACACAGGGGTGACTATAGATAAATACGGTAAAATCACTTAGGAGTAAGGAGGAAGAAAGCAGTCAGACACACAGCTGACTATAGATAAGTAGGGCAAAATATCTTTGATGTAAGGAGGAAGAGGTAAACAGGCAGGTATATGGATAACTATAGATGAGAAAGGTAAAATGTCTTAGGAGTAAAGAGTAGGTAAGTAGGCAGTCTCAGGGGTAACAATAGATAAAGAGAGTAAAAATGTGCTAGGAGAAAGGAGGAAGTAAGAAGGCAGACACAAGGGAGTGGGAAGCATTGAGCTGCCTGTTGGTCCAGTTTTGTGAGGTTTCAGCCAGTAACTTGTAGTCTATTGGTCGTTTTGGGCCAGTTCCTAGCTTCTTTCAGCCCCCTGATATAAAACACTAATGGCGTTTGCGCCGATTTAAGCGTTTTTAAGCGGAGTTGCCACTGTTGCACACTAGGGCAGCGCCGGTTAAGCAGGTTTAAACTATTCGGGCTACCTAAAGTCCACTCTTCAAATTTTCCCTTAAAACTACCTTCCCCGAACTATACTACTGATCTAATCAGCGTATCCTATAACTAAAAAGATCATCTCTACCTGACTCCAAGTAGACTATTCTCTATCTGTTAAACCTAGCACTTGCTCCTACAGTACTTATCACCTTGATACAGCACTCTTGTTATAGATAGTACCCCAAAAAGGCAAACCCCATTTCTCGGTCACCCACATCCCTCGGAATCTCTTTTAAAGTTTTTTTGTCTATTCCTTCTAGCATGTCGAGGGATCAGTTGCTAGTGTCCTCTCCTGCTCAGCTGGTGAACCTGGGAATATTGAGGCAATGTTACAATTGCCTCATGTACACAGACAACCCTCTCCTCCTCCCACAAAACACAAATACATGCGAGAGATGCAACTATATGGCCAAACTGGAGGCTGAGCTCTCTCAACATAGGACTGGCAAGACCAGACAGGAGGAGAAGGTTACCACACACACTATAGACCCAGTTTCACATAGTACCATCACAACCTCAAATCATACACATAAACACACAAAGACATACTCAGAGGCTCTGATCAAAAATCTACCAAAACAGCAGAGGCCACCAAAGCAGACACCCAAATAACTACCACCTCAGAACACAACACCTGCAACACATAGACCTCACAGTCAGAGTGTCAAACAGTCACAGCCCTTAAGGCCAAACACAATGCCAGACACACTAGTCATTGGTGACTCCATAGTCAGACACACTGATGCCCCGCTCACCAGACTGAGTAAGGAAAGGGTTACAGTAAGCTGCCTGTCGGGCGCTAGAATCCGCCACATAACGCAAGCACTCAGGTCTCTCAACAGCAAGTACAAATACGACTCAGTCATTGTCCACGCTGGTGTAAACGACCTGAGACGTACCTCCTTGGACTACATGAAAAGAGACATTGAGGAGCTCTCTGATTATGTAGCCCAGGCAGGTATGACCCTGACCTTGAGCAGTATCCTACCTTCACCAAGAATGATGCCACAATACAGAGATAAGATGATCAGCTTTAACAATTGGCTTAAACTCTGGTGTCATTCAAAGGGGATCCAATGTCTGTCTGCCTGGGATGACATGCTGGACAAGCCACGCTGCTTGAGGGATGGCTTGCACCTGTCACCCTGGGATTCAGGATATTGGCAAAGGCTCTTGCCACCCCATAGTGCCTTTTAGGCAAGGCTCAAATTCTAAACCTACCACCCTAGAACACAAAAAAGGAAAAAAACTAAGGGTAATGCTGCTCAATGCCAGAAGTCTCAATCTCAAAATGCACGCACTCGAGGCCCTTCTCAGTATGGAGAACATCGATGTCTGTGCTGTGACAGAAACCTGGTTCAAGGCTCCTGAGAGTACCCCAGCACTATCAGGTTTTACCTCATATCATGCGTTCCGGCCCCAAAATCCGGACAATACCAAGAAAGGGGGGGGGGTATCCATATTCATCAAGGACACCCACAGCTCAAGATTGGTGGCAACGCACGATGCATCGGAGACCATCCAGGTGCAATTAACCATAGGCAAGACTGCTCTGCAAATTGTAGCATGTTACAGGCCACCCTCACAAACTCAGGAACCTCACATGGCTTTCCTGAAAACACTGGAGGGGATAAATGTATCTCCAAACACCATCATACTAGGTGACTTCAATTACCCTAATATAGACTGGGAACACTACTCAAGCCCAAACACCCTAGCCCAAAAGTTCCTGGAATTCATAAACTCAAATGCCATGGAACAACTAGTCACCATCCCACAAGAGGAGAAAACATACTTGATCTCATCATCACGAACATGGGAGCACAATGTTCAACACCGAAGTATACCCCTCACTGGTGAGATCAGATCACAAACTAATCTCGCTGGAAGTCCTCATCCCACCCCACCTGAAATAAAAGACCACAGTAAAGAACTTCTTGAAAGCCGACTTCACACTTCTAAAGACTAGTGTGGTCTCCTTTAAGGCCCCGAGCCGGAGGAAACAGTACTCAAGCCGCTGAATCACTTACAAATGCCTTCTACCAGCACCTGCAGGACTGCATGGATAAGGCAATCCCAAGCAAAACAAAGACTCTTTGTACCAAAGGCAAGCGTCCAGTCTGGTGGACCCCAGCCATAAACAAACTCTACAACAAAAGGAGGAAGCTAATACAAGATAGAGCAAAATCCTCAAAAGGTAAGACACCTTTGATCACTATAAGTAAAAAACTAAGAGCTCTCATAAAATCATCCAAAGCAAATTCTGAGAGAAAAATAGCTAAAGACTCAAAAGACAATCATAAGGCCTTCTTTAGCTATGTTAGAAACCTGGGAGGAAACTCCCAGATATGCTCAGAACTAGTTCAAAATGATGTGAAGATTACTGATCCTACAGACATTGCCAACATACTGGCTGACAGGTTCAGTGCAAACTTCTCCCCACCCGCGCAAAGGAGATATCTATACCAAACGATTGCAGCCCCCCAAACATCTCTAACGCCCAAGTGAGAACTGCTCTCTCCTAAGCAAAAAACGCAGCATCCATGGGACCTGATGGTGTCCCCGGCTGTGTGCTCCACGAACTCAATGAGGAATTAAACCCACAGCTAGGACAGCTGTTTAATCATAGTCTCACCTCTGGATACGTACCCAGGGAGTGGCGCACTGCGACTGTGGTCCCACTTCACAAAGGCGGTGCCTCCACCGACCCTGGAAATTACCGGTCCATTAGCTTGACAAGCCTTATCTGCAAAGCCATGGAGAGGATCATAATGGATCTCATAAATAAAGACATAGGGAATTTGCAGACTTTGGATCCAACCCAGTTTGGCTTTGTCAAAGGCAGATCATGCCTTTTAAACTTGATTGACTTTTTCGAAACAGTCACCAAAGCCATTGATGAGGGAAAGGCAGTCCATACAGCCTACCTCGATCTGGCGAAAGCCTTCGATACAATACCCCACTCGGGTATCATTGAAAAACTCATCAGCTTAAATGTAAACCCATACATCACAAGATGGGTTGCAAACTGGCTGAGTGACAGAACCCACAGGGTCAGAGTTGCTGGCGCCATGTCAGACTCAAAGCCTGTCACAAGTGGTGTCCCACAGGGCTCAGTCCTGGGCCCACTCTTGTTCAGCATCTACTTTTCCGAAGTACAAGCAAACACAGGAGGGTTATGGCTGACAAAGTTTGCAGATGACTGCAAACTGGGCGTGGTCGAAAACACATCTGACACAGATATCCTTCAGAAGGGTCTCACAGAAATGGATAACTGGTGCCAGAGCCATGGCCTAAAGTTAAATGCCAAAAAATGCATAGTCATACCCTTCGGGAAAAACAAGGTTACCCCTAACTACCATATAGGTGGCAATCCACTGAGCACAGAAGAAGTTATCAGGGACCTAGGGACCCAGGTTGACAGTAGCCTTTCATTCGACACCCATGTAGCTAAAGTAGTTAGGAAGACCTTCTACATTGCCCACCTTATCATGAAGGGATTCACATCTAGATCAAGGGAGGTCATAGTCTCCCTATACTCATCACTCATCAGACCAATGATTGAGTACAATGCCCCATTCGGAATGTATCTGGCCCGACACTTGCAGCAGCTGGAGAGGCCACAAAAGTTCCTCACCAAAAGGATAAAGGGTCTCAAAAATCTGTCCTATGCTGCCCGACTGAAAGAACTCCAGCTCTATTCAGTCACTTACCGCTTGCTCAGAGGTGACCTGTGCCTGACATACAAGGCCATGTCAAACCCAGATTTGATGAATATGCTTCACCTCAAAAAATCTAGATCCGTCAGAGCCACAAGGGCGGGAGACTTAAACCTCGACACGGCTATTAATAGGACGTGCTGGAGGGATAGATTCATCACCCAAAGACTCCCTATGCTGTGGAACAGAATCCCGGTATATGTGAGGCAGAGCACCTCGCTGGCCTTGTTCAAGAGAAATCTTGACCAATGGATGGGAGATCACAGATATACCCCAGGGATTACCTCAGTGTCACTGCTCGACAGAGGCACAGCAAAATAATGGGTATAGTTCCCCATACTAAAGGGGTGGCGTAAGCCACAAAACTATGGGCTAGGCTTGTAAATGCCCTCGGGCAGATAGCCTAGTATGAACCTATGAACCTATGAACCTAATTTATGCAAAGAGGTTAAAAATGTCTTAGGAGCAAGGAGGAAGTAAGAAGGCAGACACAGGGGTGAGTATAGATAACTAGGATAAAATGTCTTAGGAGTAATGAGAAACTAAGCAGGCAGACACAGGCATGACTATAGATGAGTTCATATTAAAAACATGAATGTTTACTTACCCGAACACCTAAACACCGACACATATTCTGTGAACCACAAATACACCGAACGCCCTAAACCGCGAAATTCAAAAACTCGAAATGTCATTCTTATCCCATCCCACTGCCTGCTACATACTACCTACACAAACAAACTAAATACACCACATACATACACTAACCAAAACCCTACTTCTATCCCTAAACTAAGCCCTACTTCTAACCCTACACTAAATCTTGCATATACCACCTTGTATGCACTTAACTTAACCCACACCCTAACCCTAATGTCCGTAACTATTGCACACTTACCTTAAAAAGCTATATCCAAACAAATTAAATAATCCACACACATACACTTAATAAAACCCTACTTCTAAGCCTACACTAAATCTAACATACATTACCATCTATGCATTTACCTTAACCTGCACCCTAACACTAAGGTCTGTAACTATCACACACTTACCTTATGAAGCTGTACCGCAGAAGGGCCAACCATTACAATTCGACATTTCAGATTTCACGCTTCGGGACGATCAATGGTTTCGCAGTTCGATGAAGATGTGTCGGCGTTTAGGTGTTTGGGTAAGTAAACATTCGTGTTTTTAATATGAAACCCTACAGATTAGAAGGGTAAAATGTTTTAACAGCAAGTCTAGATCAGAAGGATAAAATGTCTTAGGAGTAAGTAGGAAGAATGCAGGCTGACATAAGGATGACAATAGATTAGTAGGGTAAAATGTCTTAGGAGTAAGGAGGAAGTAAGAAGGCAGACACAGGGGTGAGTATAGATAAGTAGGGTAAAATGTCTTAAGTAGTAATGAGAAACTAAGCAGGCAGACACAGGCACAACTATAGATTAGTAGGGAAAAATGTCTTAGGTGTAAGGAGGAAATAAGCAGTCAGACACAGGGCTGACTATAGATAAGTAGGGCAGAATATCTTTGGTGTAAGGAAGGGGAGGTAAACAGGCAGGCATAGGCATGACAACAGGTAAAAAAGGTAAAATGTCTTTGGAGTAAGGAGGAAGTAAGCAGGCAGACATGAGTGACTATAGATTAGTAGGGTGAAATGCCTAACGAGTAAAGAGAAAGGAGGCAGACAGACACAGGTTTGAATATAGATAAGCAGGGTAAAAGGTCTTAAGTCAAAGGTGTAAGTAACCCGGCAGACACAGGGCTGACTAGAGATAAGGAGGTTAAAATGCCTTTGGAGTAAGAAAGATAAAAGCAAGGAGACACAGAGGTGACTATAGATTAGTATGGTAAAATGTCTTATGAGTAACCAGGCAGATATCAGGCAGACACAGTGGTGACTGTAGATAAGGGAAAACAACTTGGGATTAACAGGAAGTAAACAGGCAGGCACAGTGCTGACTCTAAATAAGTAGGGAAAATATCTTAGGTGTAAGGAGGAATTAAGCAGGCTGCCACAGTGGTGACTATAGATAAGTAGGGTACAATGTTTGAGTAAGATAAAATGTCTTTGGAGTAAAGAGGAAGTAAGCAGGCAGACACGGGTGGCTGTAGATAAGTAGGGTAAAATGTCTTTGGAGTAAGGAGGAAGTAAGTAGCAAACAAAGGGGTGACTATAGATTAGTAGGGTAAAATGTCTTAGGAGTAAGGAGGAAGGAAGCAGGCAGACACAGGTTTGACTATAGATAAGCAGAGTAAAATGCCTTTAGACAAAGGCAGAAGTAACCTGGCAGACACAGGGCTGACTATAGATAAGGAGTTGAAAATGCCTTAGGACTAAGAAGGCTGAAAGCATTGAGACACGGGGTTAACTATAGTTTAGTACAGTAAAATGTCTTACGAGTAACCAGGCAGAAATCGGGCAGACATAGGGGTGAGTGTAGATAAGAAGGGAAAATAACTTGGGATTAAGTGGAAGCAAACAGGCAGGCATAAGGCTGACTATAAATAAGTAGGGAAAATATCTTGGGTGTAAGGAGGAAGTAAGCAGGTTGCCACAGGGGTGACTATAGTTAAGTAGGGCAAAATGTTTTAGCAGTAAGTCTAGATAAGAAGGGTTAAATGTCTTAGGAATAAGGAGGAAGAAAGCTGGAAGACAGAGGGGTGAAAATAAATAATGATGGTAAAATGTCCTAGGTGAAAGCAGGAAGTAATAAGGCAGATGCAGGGGTGACAATATGCAAGGAGGGTAAAATGTATTAGGAATAAGGAAGAAGTACGCAGGCAGACACAGGGGTGACTATAAATAAGTAGGTTAACATGTCTTAGGAGTAAGGAGGAAGTAAGCAGTCAGACACAGGTCTGACTATAGATAAGTAGGTCAAAATATATTTGGTTTAAGGAGGAGGAGGGAAACAGGCAGACATACAGTTGACTATAGATAAGAAAGGTGAAATGTCTTAGGAGCAAAGTTGAAGGAAGCAGGCAGACACAGGGGTGACTATAGATAATGAGGGTAAATGTGCTAGGAGTAAGTAATGAATTAAGCAAGCAGGTACAATGGTGACTATATGCAAGGAGGGTAAAATGTCTTAGGAGTAAGGAGGAAATGAACAGGCAGATACAGGTTTGACTATAAATAAGTAGGGTAAAATGTTTTAGGAATAAGGCGGAACTAAGCAGGCAGACACAGGAGTGACTATACATAAGCAGGGTAAAAGGCATAAAGACAAAGGCAGAGGTAACACGGCAGACACAGGGCTGACTATAAAAAAGGAGGTTAAAATACCATAGGACTAAGAAGGATGAAAGCAAGGAGACACAGGGGTGACTATAGATTAGTACGGTAAAATGTCTTAGGAGTAAGGCAGAAATCAAGCAGACATAGGGGTGACTGTAGATAAAAAGGGAAAATAGCTTGGGGTTGAGAGAAAGTAAACAGGCAGACACAGTGCTGACTATAAATAAATAGGATTAAGGAGGAACTAAGCAGTCAGACACAGGGGTGACTATAGATAAATATGATAAAATATATTATGAGAAAGTTGGAAGTATGCATCCAGACAAAGGGGAGACTATAGATTAGTAAGGCAAAATGTCTTATGAGTGAGGAGGAAGAAAGCAGGCAGACACAGGTTTGACTATGGAAAAGTAGGGTAAAATGTCTCAGGAGAAAAGAGGAAGTAACCAAGCAGACACAGGGTTGACTATAGATAAGGAGGAAAATACCTTAGGAGTAAGAAGGATGTAAACAGGGCCACACGGGGGGACTATAGATTAGTAGAGTAAAATGTCTTAGGAGTAACCAGGCAAAAATGAGGCAGACATACAGTTGACTGTAGATATGAAGGGAAAAATGGCTTAGGATTAATGAGGAAGTAAACAGGTAGACACATGGGTGACTATAGATTTGTAGGGTAACATTCCTTAGGAGTAAGGAGGAAGTAAGTAGAGACAGACACAGGGTTGACTATATGTAAGCAGTGTAAAAGGTCCTAAGATAAAGAAGGAAGTAACCCGGCAAACACATGGCTGACTATAGATAAGGAGGGTAAAATGTGTTAGGAGTAAGAAGTATGTAAGCAAGGAGACACAGGGGTGACTATAGATAAGGAGGTTAAAATGTCTTAGGACTAAGAAGGATGTAAGCAAGAAGACACAGGGGTGACTACAGATTAGTCTGGTAAAATGTCTTAGGTGTAATCAGGCAGAAATCATGCAGACATATGGGGGTGACTGTAGATAAAAATGGAAAATAGCTTGGGATTAAGAGAAAGCAAACAGGCAGACACAGGGCTGGCTATAAATAAGTAGGGAAAATATCTTAGGTGTAAGGACTAAGTAAGGAGGCTGCCACAGGGGTGACTATAGATAAGTAGGGTAAAATATTTTAGCAGTAAATCTTGATCAGAAGGATAAAATGTCTTAGGAGTAAGGAGGAAGAATGTAAGCTGACATAAGGGTGATAATAGATTAGTGGGGTAAAATGTATTAGGAGTAATTAAGAAGCAAGCAGGCTGCCACAGGGGGGACTATAGATAAGTAGGGCAAAATATCTTTGGTGTAAGGAGGAGGAGGTAAACAGGCAGGCATAAGGATGACTATAGATAAGAAAGGTAAAATGTCTTAGGAGTAAAGAGGAGGCAATTAAGCAGACACAGGGGTAACAATAGATAATAAGGGTAAAATGTGCTAGGAGAAAAATGGAAGTAAGAATGCAGACACAAGTGTGACTTTATACAACAGTGGGGAATAGGCCATATATATCTTTCAACAAAATGAGTTTCAGTGAAATGGGTTTTCAGTGGTGAGCTTTCAGTGAATTGGGTTTTCAGTGATGTGAGCTTTCAGTGAATATGTGTCAATGAATTAAGCTTCAATGAAATGAGTTTTCAATGAAATGATATAGACCTGGGTGACTATAGATAAGTTGGGTAAAATGTCTTAGGAGTAAGAAGGAAGTAAGCAGGCAGACACAGGAGTGACTATTGATTCGTAGGGTAAAATGTCTTAGGTGTAAGGAGGTAGTAAGCAGTCAGACATAGGTCTGACTATAGATAAGTAGGGCAAAATATCTTTGGTGTAAGGAGGAGGAGGTAAATAGGCTGGCATAGACGTGACTATAGGTCAGAAAGGTAAAATGTCTTTGGAGTAAAGAGGAAGCAAGCAGGCAGACACAGGGTTAACTCTAGATAGGCAGTGTAAAAGGTCCTAAGATAAAGGAGGAAGTAACCTGATAGACACAGGGCTGATTATAGATATGGAGGGTAAAATGCCTTAGGGTTAAGAAAGATATAAGCAAGGAGACACAAAGGTGACTATTGATTAGCACTGTAAAATGTCTTAGGAGTAACCAGACAGAAATCAGGCAGACATAGGGGTGATTGTAAATAACAAGGGAAAATAGGTTAGGATTAAGAAGAAGTAAACAGGCAGAAGCAGGACTGTCTATAAATAAGTAGGGCAAAATGTATTAAGTGTTAGGAGGAAGTAAGCAGGCTGCCACAGGGGAGACTATAGATAAGTATGGGAAAATGTTTTAGCAGTAAGTCTGGATAAGAAGAGTAAAATTTCTTAGGAATAAAGAGGAAGAAAGCAGGCACACACAGGGCTGACTTTTTGCAAGAAGGGTAAAATGTCATAGGAGTAAGGAGGAAATTAGCAGGTAGACACAGCGGTAACTATAGATAAGTAGGGTAAAATGTCTTAGGTGTAAGGAGGAAGTAAACAGGCAGACACAACGGTTGCTATAGACAAGTAGAGAAAAATGTCTTGGGAGTAACCAGGCAAAAATCAGGCAGACATAGGGGTGACTGTAGATAAGAAGGGAAAAACGGCTATAGATAAGTATGGTAAAATGTCTTAGGAATAAGGATGAAGTAAGCAGGCTTCACAAGGGTGACTACAGATAAGTATGGTAAAATCTCTTAGGAGTAAGGAGGAAGTAATCGGTCAGACACACAGCTGACTATAGATAAGTAGGGTGAAATATCTTTGGAATAAAGAGAAAGGCATACGGATGAACTATAGATAAGAAAGGTAAAATGTCTTTGGAGTAAAGAGGAGGTAAACAGGCAGACACAGGGGTAACTCTAGATAATGAGGGTAAATGTGCTAGGAGAAAGGAGGAAGTAAGAAGGCAGTCACAAGGGTGACTTTATACAAGGAGGGTAAAATGTCTTAAAAATAAGTAGGAAGTAAGCAGGCACACACACAGGGCTGATTACAGATAAGTAGGGTAAAATGTCTTAGGAGTTCAGAGGAAGTAAGAAGGCAGACACAAGGGTGACTATAGATAAATAGGGTAAAATATCTTCGGAGTAAGGAGGAAGTAAGCAGGCAGACACAGGGCTGACTCTAGATAAGGAGGGTAAAATGCATCAAGTCTAATAAAGATGGAAGCAAGGAGACACAGGTGTGACCATATATTGGTACAGTAAAACGTCTTAGGAGTAACCAGGCAGAAATCAGGCAGACATAGGGGTGACTGTAGATAAGAAGGGAACATAGCTTGGGATTAAGAGGAACTAAACAGGCAGACACAGGGCTGACTATAAATAAGTAGGGAAATATCTTAGGCATAAGGAGGAAGTAAGAAGGCTGACACAGGGATGAAAATGTTTTAGCAATAAGTCTAAAGAAGTGTAAAATGTATTAGAAGTAAGGAGGAAGTAAGCAAGCAGACACAGGGGTGACTATAGATAAGTAGGGTAAAATGTCTTAGGAGTAAGAAGGAAGTAAGCAGGCAGACACAGAGGTGACTATAGATTAGTAGGGGAAAATGTCTTAGGAGTAAGGAGAAAGTAAGCTGTCAGACATAGGGCTATACATAAGTATGGTAAAATGTCTTAGAATTAAGGAGGAAGTACACAGGAAGACACAGAGGTGACTATAGGTAAGAAGGATAAAACATGTTATGAGTAAGGAGGAGGTAAGCAGGCAGACAAAGGGGTGACTACAGATTAGTAAGGCAAATGGCTTAGGAGTAAGGTATAAGAAAGCAGGCAGAGATGGAGTTGACTATAGAAAAGTAGGGGAAAATGTCCCAGGAGAAAGCAGGAAGTAACCAGACAGACACAGGGTGACTATAGATATGTAGGGTAAAATGTCTTAGGAGTAGCCGGGTTCAAATCAGGCAGACATGGGGGTGACTGTAGATAAGAATGGACAAAATGGCTTAGAAGTAATGAGGAAGAAAACAGGCAGGTACACAGGTGAATATAGATAAGTAGGGCAAACTATGTTAGGTGTAAAGAGGAAGTATGCAGGCTTCCACAGCAATGACTACAGATAAGTAATTTAACATGTTTCAGGAGTAAAGAAAAGGAGGAGGTAAAAAGGCAGCCATAGGGATGACTCCAGATAAGAAGGGTAAAATGTCTTAGGAGTAAGGAGGAAGTAAGCAGGCCAACATGGGTGTGACTATAAATTAGTAGTGGAAAATGGCTTAGGAGTAATTAGGAAGTAAGCAGGCAGACACAGATATAACTATAGATAAGTATGGTAAAATCTCTTAGGAGTAAGGAGGAAGTAAGCAGTCAAACACAAGGTTGACTATAGAGAAGTAGGGCAAAATATCTTTGATGTTAGGCGGTGGAGGTAAACAGACAGGCATAGGCATGACTATAAGTAAGAAATGTAAAATGTCTTAGGAGTAAAGTGGAAGTAAGCAGGCAGGCACAGGTGTGACTAAATAATGAGAGTAATATGTGACAGGAGTAATGAGGAAGTAAGCAGGCAGACACAAAGGTGATTATATGCAAGGAGGTTAAAATATCTTTGGAGTAAGGAGGAAGTTAGCAGGCAGACAGCGGGGTGACTCTACATAAGTAGGGTAAAATGTTTTAGCAGTAAAGAGGAAGTAAGCAGACTGACACAGGCATGACTATAGATAAGTAGGGTAAAATGTCTTAGGAGTAAGGAGGAAGTAGGAAGGCAGACAAATGGTTGACTATAGATTAGTAGGGTAAAATATCTTAGGAGTAAGGAGGAAGTAAGCAGGCAGACACAGGGCTGACTATAGATAAGTAGGATAAAATGGCCCAGGAGAAAGGAGGAAGAAACCTGACAGACACAAGGATGACTATAGATAAGCAGGGAAAAATACTTTAGGAGTAAGAACAATGTAAGCAGGGAGACTCAGGTGGACTATAGACTAGCATGGTAAAATGTCATTGGAGTATCCAGACATGAATGAGGCAGACATACAGGTGACTGTAGATAAGAAGTGAAAAGTGGCTTAGGAGTAATGAAGAAGTAAACAGGAAGGCACAGCGGTGAGTATACATAATGGCAGTAAAATTTCTTAGGAGTAAGAAGGAAGTAAGCAAGCAGATGCTGGTGTGACTATAGATAAGTAGCACAAAATATCTTAGATGTGAGGAGGAAGTAAACAGGCTTCAACAGGGGTGACTATACATAAGTATGGTAAAATGTTTTAGGAATAAGGAGGAGAAAGTTAACAGGCAGGCATAGGAATGACTAGATAAGAAGGGTAACGTGTCTTAGGAGTAAGGAGGAAATAGGCAGGCAGACATAGGGGTGACTATGGATTAGTAGGGAAAAATGTCTTAGGATTAATGAGAAACTAAGCAGGTAGGCACAGTGCTGACAATAGATAAGTAGGGCAAAATGTCTCAGGTGTAAGGAGGAGGTAAACAGACAGGCATAGGGATGACTAAAGATAAGAAAGGTAAAATGTCATAGGAGTAAGGAGAAAGTAAGCAGACAGACACAGGTTTGACTATAGATAAGGAGAGTAAAATGTTTTAGGAGTAAGGAGGAAGCATCAGGCAGACACAGGGGTGACAATAGGCAAGGAAGGTAAATTGATATAGGAGTAAGGAGGAACTAAGCAGCCAGACAGAGGCCTGACAATAGATCAGTAGGGAAAAATATCTCAGTAAGGAGTAGGAGGTAGACAGGCAGGCAAAGGGATGACTATAGACAAGAAAGGTAAAATGTCATAGGAGTAAGGAGGAAGTAAACAGGGAGACACAGTGGTGACTACAAGTAAGGACCCTAAAATGTTTTAGGAGAAAGGAGGAAGTAAGGAGGCAGGCACAGGGGTGACTATAGATAAGTAGAGCAAACTATCTTAGATGTAAGGAAGAAGTAGGCAGGCTTCCACAGGGATGACTATAGATATGTAGGGTAAAATGTTTTAGGAGTAAGGAGGAGTAAGTAAACAGGCAGCCATAAGGATGACTGTAGAGAAGAAGGGTAAAAAGTCTTAGGAGTAAGGAGGAAGAAAGCAGGCCAACATATGGGTGACTATAGATTAGTAGGGTAACATGTCTTAGGAGTAATTAGGAAGTAAGGAGGCAGACACAGGGATGACTATAAATAAGTACGTTAAAAATCTCTTAAGAGTAAGGAGGAAGAAATCAGTCAGACACATGGATAAATATAGATAAGTAGAGTGAAATATCTTTGGTGTAAGGAGGAGGAGGTAAACAGGCAGGCATAGGCATGAAAACAGGTAAGAAAGGTAAAATGTCTTTGAAGTAAAGAGGAAATAAGTAGGCAGACACAGTTGACTATAGATAAGTTGGGTAAAACTTCTTAGGAGTAAGGAGGAAGTAAGCAGGCAGACAGATGGTTGACTACAGATAAGCAGGGTAAAAGGTCTTAAGATAAAGGAGTAAGTAACCTGGCAGACACAGGGCTGACTATAGATAAGGAGAGTAAAATGCCTTAGGTCTAAGAAGGATGTAAGCAAAGAGACATAGGGGTGACCATAGATAAAGTAACCAGACAGAAATCAGGCAGACATAGGGTTGACTGTAGAAAAGAAGAGAAAATAGCTTAGGATTAAATGGAAGTAAACAGGCAGACACAGGGCTGACTATAAATAAGTACGGAAAATATCCTAAAGGTAAAGAGGAAGTAAGCAGGCTGCGACAGGGTTGACTATAGATAAGTAGGGTAAATTTTTAAGAATTAAGTCTAGATAAGAAGGGTAAAATGTCTTAGGTGTAAGAAAGAAGAAAGCAGGCAGACACAGGGGTGAATATAGATAATGAGGGTAAAATATTCTAGGAGAAAGCAGGAAGTCATAAGGCAGATGCAGGGGAGACTATATGCAAGGAGGGTAAAATGTTTTAGGAATAAGGAAGAAGTAAGCAGGCAGACATAGGGGTGACTATAGATAAGTAGAGTAAAATGTCTTAGGAGTAAGAAGAAAGTAAGCAGGCAGACACAGGGGTGACTATAGATTAGTAGGGTAAAATGTCTTAGGAGTAAGGAGGAAGTAAGCAGTCAGACATAGGGCTGACTATAGATAAGAAGGGCAAAATATATTTGATGTAAGGAGGAGGAGGGAAACAAGCAGGCATACGGATGACTATGCATAAGAAAGGTAATATGTCTTAGGTGTATAGATGAGCCAAGCAGGCAGACGCAGGGGTGACTATGGATAATAAGGATAAAATGTGCTAGTAGTAAGTAATAAAGTAAGCAGACAGGCACAAGGGTGACTATATGCAAGGAGGGTAAATTGTCTTAGGATTAAGGAG
This sequence comes from Protopterus annectens, assembly GCF_019279795.1. NCBI lineage: Eukaryota > Metazoa > Chordata > Ceratodontiformes > Protopteridae > Protopterus > Protopterus annectens. The sequence continues at coordinate 760,496,390 of NC_056746.1, forward strand.
GACATAAACAGGCAGATACATGGTTGACTATAGATAAGTATGGTAAAATGGCTTAGGATTAAGGAGAAAGTAAGCAGGCAGATAGCAGTGACTATAGATAAGTAGGATAAAATATTTTATGAGTAAGGAGAAGTAAGCAGGCAGACAAAGGGGTGACTACAGATTAGTAAGGCAAAATGTCCTAGGAGTGAGGAGGAAGAAAGCAGACATTGAGGGAGATGACGATAGAAAAGTAGGGTAAAATGTCCCAGGAGAAAGAAGAAAGTATCCAAGCAGACACAGGGGTGACTATAGATAAGGAGGGAAAAATACCTTAGGAGTAAGAAGGATGCAAGCAGGGCGACACATGGGGACTATAGATTAGTACAGTAAAATGCCTTAGGAGTAACCAGGCAAAAATGAGGCAGACATAGGAGTGACTGTAGATATGAAGGGAAAAATGGCTTATGATTAATGAGCAAGTAAACAGGTAGACACAGGGATGACTATAAATAAGTAGGGCAACATATCTTTGGTGTAAGGCAGAAGTAAGCAGGCTGCTACAGGGGTGACCGTATATAAGAAGGGTAAATGTTTTAGGAGTAAGGAGGAATAGGTAAACAAGCAGCTATAAGGATGACTCTAGCTAAGAAGGGAAAAGTGTCTTAGGATTAAAATGGAAGTAAGCAGGGAGACACAGGGGTGACTACAGATTTATAGTGTTAAATGTCTACGGAGTAATGAGGAAGTAAGCAGGCAGACACAGGGGTGACTATTAATAAGTAGGGTAAAATGTCTTAGGAGTAGCCAGGCACAAATCAGGCAGACATAGGAGTGACTATATATGAAGGGAAAAATGGCTTAGGAGTAATAAAGAAGTAAACAGGCAGGCACTGCTGTGACTATTGATAAGGAGAGTAAAATGTTTCAGGAGTAAGGGACGAAGCAAGCAGGCAGGCAGGCACAGGGGTGACTATAGATAAGTAAGGCAATCTTAGTTGTAAGGCAGAAGTATGCAGGCTTCTACAGGGATGACTATAGATAAGTAAGGTAAAATGTTTTAGGAGTAAGGAGGAGGAGGTAAACAGGCAGCCATAGGGATGACTCTAGCTAAGAAGGGTAAAATGTCTTAGGAGTAAGGCGGAAGTAAGCAGGCTAATTTAGGGGTGACTATATATTAGAAGGGTAAAATGTCTTAGGAGTAATTAGGAATTAAGCAGGCAAACACAGGGGTGACTATAGATAAGTACAGTAAAATTTCTTAGGTGTAAGGAGGGAGTAAGCAGTAAGACACATGGATGACTATAGATAGATAAGTAGGTCAAAATATCTTTGGTGTAAGTAGGGGGAGGTAAACAGGCAGGCATGCGGATGACTATAGATAAGAAAGATAAAATGTATTAGGAGTAAAGAGGAGGTAAGCAGGCAGACACAGGAGTGTCTATAGATAATGAGGGTAAAATGTGCTAGGAGAAAGGAGAAAGTAAGAAGGCAGACACAAGGGTGACTTTATGCAAGGAGGGTAAAATGTCTTAGGAATAAGCAGGATGTAAGCAGGCATACACGCGGCTGGCTATATATAAGTAGGGTAAAATGTCTTAGGAGTAAGGAGGAAGTAATCAGGCCGACACAGCCATGACTATAGATTAGTAGGGTAAAATGTCATAGGTGTAAGTAGGAAGAAAGCAGTCAGACACAGGGCTGACTATAGATAAGTAAGGCAAAATATCTTTGGTGTAAGGAGGAGGAGGTAAACATTCAGGCGTAGGCATGACAATAGGAAAGAAAGGTAAAATGTCTTTGGAGTAAAGAGGAAGTAAGCAGCCAGACACGGGTGACTATAGACAAGTTTGGTAAAATGTCTTAGGAGTAAGGAGGATGTAAGCAGGCAGACAATGGGGTGACTATAGATTAGTAGGATAAAATGTCTTAGGAGTAAGCAGGAAGTAAGCAGGCAGACACAGGGCTGACTATAGGTAAGAGGGATAAAATGCCTTAGGAGTAAGAAGCATGCAAGCAAGGAGAAACATAGGTGTCCATAGATTAGTATGGTAAAATGTCTTAGGAGTAACCAGGCAGATATCAGGCGGACATAGGGGTGAATGTAGATAAGAAGTGAAAATGGCTTAGGATTAAGGGGAAGTAAACAAGCAGACACAGGGGTGACTATAAATAAGTAGGGCAAAATATCTTAGGTGTAAGGAGGAAGTAAACAGGCTGCCACAGAGGTGACTATAGACAGGTAGGGTAAAAAGTTTTAGTAGTAAGTCTATATAAGAAGGGTACAATGTCTTAGGAGTAAGGAGGACGTAAGAAGGCAGACACAGGGGTGACTATATATATATATAAGTAGGGTAAATGTCTTAAGAGTAAGGAGGAAGTAAGCAGGCAGACACAGACATGACTATAGATTAGAAGGGTAAAATGTCAGGTGGAAGGAGGAAGTCAGCAGTCAAATACAGGGCTGACTATAGATAAGAAGGGCAAAATATATTGGTGTAAGAAGGAGGGGGTAAACAGGAAGGCATAGGCATGACAATAGGTAAGAAAGGAAAAATGTCTTTGATGTAAAGAGGAAGTAAACAGGCAGACACAGGGGTGACTATAGATAAGTAGGGTAAAATGTCTTAAGAGTAAGGAGAAAGTAAGCAGGCAGACACAGACATGACTATAGATTAGAAGGGTAAAATGTCAGGTGGAAGGAGGAAGTCAGCAGTCAAATATAGGGCTGACTATAGATAAGAAGGGCAAAATATATTTGGTGTAAGAAGGAGGAGGTAAACAGGCAGGCATAGGCATGACAATAGGCAAGAAAGGCAAAATGTCTTTGATGTAAAGAGGAAGTAAACAGGCAGACACAGAGGTGACTATAGATAAGTAGGGTAAACTACCTTAGATGTAAGGAGGAAGTAGGCAGGCTTCCACATGACTATAGATAAGTAGGATAAAATGTTTTAGGAGTGAGGAAGAGGAAGAGGTAAACAGGCAGCCATTGGGATGTCTCTAGATAATAAAGGTAAAATGTAGGAAGTAAGCAAGCTGACATAGGGGTGACTATAGATTAGTAGGGTAAAATCTCTAAGAAGTAATTAGGAGATAAGCAGGCAGACACAGAGGTGACTTTAGATAAGTACAGTAACATGTCTTAGGAGTAAGGAGGAAGTTAGCAGTCAGACACAGGGCTGACAATAGATAAGCAGGGAAAATATCTTTGGTGTAAGGAGGAGGAGGTAAACATGCAGGCATATGGATGACTATAGATAAGAAAGGTAAAATATCTTAGGAGTAAAGAGGTGGTAAGTAGGCAGACAGCAGGGTGACTATAGATAATGAGGGTAAAATGTGCTAGCAGAAAGGAGGAAGTAAGAAGGCAGATACAGGGGCAACTTTATGCAAGGAAGGTAAAATGTTTTAGGAATAAGGAGGAAGTAAGCAGGCACATACAGGGCTAGTTATAGATAAGTATTGTAAAATGTCTTAGGAGTATGGAGGAAGGAAGCAGGCAGACACAGGCCTTTCCTGTAACTAGTCTAGCCCAGATACAGACTTGCTGTATCCAGGGCTGCTGGTAAGCTTCTGAGCCCTCCAAGCCTTTCTGTGTTGGAGGGAAGCCTTCTAGCTTATCAGTGTGAGTGGTAAGCAGTAGGTAGCATATCTACCACAAGAGAAGTGGGTTTTGGCCCAGAAATTGTAGTTTATTGTCCATTTGGGCAATTTTTGCATCTCTTTCAACTTTCTGGTTTAATAGCCCACATTCGCATTTGTCCCTCGCCTTTCCTGTAACTAGTCTAGTCCAGGTACATATTTGCTGTATCCAGGACTCTTTGTAAGCTTCTGAGCCCCCAAAGCCTTTCTGTTTTGGAGGGAAGACTTCTAGCTTATCAGTGGGAGTGGTAAGTACTAGGTAGTCTATCTACCATAATAGGAGTTGTTCCTGGCCCAGAAATTGTAGCTTATTGGCCATTTGGGCAGTTATTTCCATCTCTTTCAACTTGCTGGTTTAATAGCCCACATTTACGCTTGTTTCCTGCCTTTCCTGTAAATAGTCTAGTCCAGATAAAGATTTGCTGTATCCAGGACTGTTGGTAAGCTTCTGAACCCCCCCCCCCAAGCTTTTCTGTGTTGGAGGGAAGCCTTCTAGCTTATCAGTGGGACTGGTAAGCACTAGCTAGCCTATCTACCACAAAATGAGACTTTTCTGGCCCAGAAATTGTAGTTTATTGGCTGTTTGGGCAGTTTTTCCATCTCTTTCAACTTTATTGTTTAAAAGCCCACATTTGTGCTTGTTCCCCACCTTTCCTGTAACTAGTCTAGTCCAGGTACAGATTTGCTGTATCCAGTACTGTTTGTAAGCTTCTGAGCCCCCCCCCCAAGCTTTTCTGTGTTTGGAGGGAAGCCTTCTAGCTTATCAGTGGGAGTGGTAAGTACTAGGTAGCCTACCTACCACAAGAGGAGTGGTTTTTGGCCCCCAGAAATTGTAGTTTATTGACCCTTTTGGCAGTTTTTCCATCTCTTTCAAGTTTCTGGTTTAAAAGCCCACATCTGTGCTTATGTCCCACCTTTCCTGTAACTGATATAGTCCAGATACAGATTTGCTGTATCCAAGACTGTTTGTAAGCCTCTGAGCAGTGCCAAAGTCTGCTCTTCAATTTTTCCCATAGATCTGCTAGTTCTCTCCTCTCCTGCTCTTGTACTAGCTTGTTAGTTTAGCACTTTACCAAACTTCTTGTAGCAAGTACTGTAGTACACAAAAGTGCTACCAGGACTAAACGTTCTATAAGGAAACAGCTCCAGTACTTATTAATGTCCACCTCTCCATGCATGTCTAAAGGTCAGTTCCCTGTGCTTTCTCCTATTAACATGGTGAACTTTGGCATCCTGAGGCAATGTAGAATCTGTCTCATGTACACTGACAACCCCTCTCCTCTTACCCCCAAACACTCAGACTTGGGAAAGATGCACTTATATATCCAAATTGGAAGCCACACACTCTCCAGCCAAGACCAGACTAGCTAGTCAAGAGGAGAAGGTCAACACTTGCACCGCACCACATAGAACACAAACACATAACCCTCCAGAACACACACTAGCATTGCCTTCACATAAAAACATGAACCACATACCCACTTTCATGGAGGCTCTCAATAAAAATCTAACCAAACAGCAGAGACCTCCAAGGCATTAATGCACTCGACCATCACAACACAACACTAATCATGAGACACATAACTCTCCTAAACAGTGTGCCACTCAACCAATGCCCCTGAGGCAAAACAGCATGCCCAACACACTAGTCATAGCTGACTCGATAGTGAGGCACACTGATGTCCCACTCACTAGGTTGAATAAGGAGAAAGTAACAGTCAGCTGCCTGTCAGGCGCTAGGATCTGCCACATAATGCACACACTCAGGTCCCACAACTATAGGTATAAATATGACTCTGTCATTGTACATGTGGGTGTGAATGACTTGAGACATACCTCACAAGACTACATGAAAAGAGTCATGGAGGAGCTCTCGGATTATGTAACCCAGGCGGGTATGACCCTAGCCCTGAGCAGTATCCTACCATCACCCAGAATGATACCACAGTACAAGCAAAAAATGATTGAATTCAACAGTTGGTTAAGTTTCTGGTGTCATTCTAAGGGGATCCAGTATCTGTCTGCCTGGGATGACATGATTGACAGACATTGATGCTTTTCTAGAGATGGCCTGCATCTGTCACCCCTGGCCTTCTGGATACTGAGCAAGGCTCTTAGCACCCCTATAGTGCCTTTTTAGGCGGTGTTCCAAAGACCAAATTACCACTGTAACAGTTACAAACAAATGCAATTTGAGGGTCATGCTGCTCAACGCTAGAAGTCTAAATCTCAAAATGCACTTGCTCAAAGTACTCCTTAAAATGGAGAACATCGACATTTGTGCTGTAACAGAGACCTGGTTCAAGGCAGCAGAAAGCAGCCCTGCACTACCAGGCTACAACTCATTCCACACCTTTCGGCCTCAGAACTTGAACCAAAACTCCAAAGGTCGTGGTGTTTCCATATTCATAAAGGATGCGCACACCTCCAGACTGGCAGCCCAAGATAACGCATCTGAGATACTTCAGGTGCAGCTAACATTGGGTAAGACAGTGATTCAGGTTGTAGCCTGCTATAGGTCCCCAACCATGTCCCAAGATTCATAATCCACATTCCTAAGCACCCTGGAGAATATTAGGGTCCAACCTAACACTCTCATACTGGGCGACTTCAGCTACCCCTCCATTAACTAGGAAAACTACTCATGTATCAGTACACTTGCCCAAAGCTTTTTGGAATTCATTAATTTCAGTGCTCTGGACCAGCTCATTCTTACCCCCACTAGAGGTAGCAACATCCTTGAACTGGTCATTACTAACATGGGTGACCGTTGCTCTACAACACGCTTTCCTGGTTAGATCTGATCACAAGCTAATCACCTTGGAAATCTACATCCCTCCCACCCCCAACAAAGGTAACCACCATGAAAAACTTCTGCAAAGCTAACTTTGGGCTCCTAAAAACAGAGGTGGCTAACTTCGCAACACCCATGCAAATGGAGAATAGTTGCATGACCACCAAATCAGACACCAATGCACTGTACGAACACGTACACAAATGCATGGATCTTGCCATACCCAATGATGCTGTCCTCAAAAAAGGAAGCCAATCTTGTGGTCCCCTGCCATAAACAAACTCTACAACAGAAGAAAGAAACTGATGCGGAATAAGGTGAAGTCCCAAGACTGGAAAAACTCCCTTATCAGTCTCAACAAAAGGTTGAGATCTCTCATCAAATCCTCTAAAGCTAGCTATGACAATAGAATTGCAGCAGATTATAAAGACAACCACAAGGCCTTCTATAGTTATGTAAAGAATCTCCATGGCAATACCCAGATTTGTTCTGAGCTACCGCACAATGGTACCTCCTATACTGAGCCAACAAATATTGCAAATATACTGGCAGACAGATTCAGTGCTAACTTTACCCCTCTCTTCTCCCCAAAGAACCAATCACAATATCAGTAGCTTGCCAAGCACCCAGTATTACTGCTGCACAAATTAAAACAGCACTGTCCAAAGCCAAGAATACAGCTTCTGTGGGACCTGACAGCATCCCTGGCTGTGTTCTACATGAACTACAGAGTGAACTTGCACCTCACCTGTGTGCCCTGTTCAATCACAGCCTCATCTCAGGCTTTGTCCCTACTGAATGGCGCACTGCTACAGTCATCCCTCTGCACAAAGGAGGAGCAATTACAGACCCCAGGAACTATCGCCCCATTAGCCTAATGAGTCTCATATGCAAAGCTATGGAACACATCATCATGGATCTAATAAACAAGGATATAGGGAATCTCCAAACTCTGTATCCTACACAGTTTGGTTTTGTGAAGGGTAGATCATGCCTGCTCAACTTGGTTGACTTCTATAAGTCAATCACCAGAGCTGTGGATGAAGATAATGTGGTTCATACAGCCTACTTTGATCTGGCCAAGGCCTTTGATACCATTCCCCACTCAGGAATCATAGAAAAATTAGCTAGGCATCAACCCCTATATCACTAGGTGGGTTGCAAACTGGCTCACAGATAGAACCCACAGTGTGAAAGTACCTGACTCCAAGTAAGACTGCTGACCAGTCATGAGTGGAGTCCCACAGGGTTTGGTTCTGGGTCCTCTCCTGTTTGGTATCTACTTCTCTGAAGTCCAGGCCAACACAAAGGGACTCTGGCTGACAAAGTTTGCAGATGAGTGCAAGTTGGGAGCTATTATTAACTCCCCAAGTGATGCTGACATCCTACAGAAAGGCCTCAATGAGACCAACGACTGGTGTCAGAGCCATGGCCTTAAGCTCAATGCCAAAAAAATGTGTCTTCATCCCCTTTGGGAAAAACTCAGTTCCCTTGAATTACCACATTGATGGCAGTCCACTGAACACAGAAGGCATTATAAGAGATCTGGCAACACAGGTTGACAGCAACCTCTCTTTTGACCACCACATTGCCACTGTTGTCAGAAAGTCCTTCTATGTGGCACATATCATTACTAAGGGTTTTGCATCCAGGAAAAAAGAAGTCATTGTCTCCCTCTACTCTTCCTTCATTAGGCCAATCATCGAGTACAATGCCTCATTTGGCATGTACCTCACTAGACACCTGCAACAACTGGAGAGGTCGCAAAAGTACCTGACAAAGAGGATCCTAGACCTTAAACACTTGTCCTATATGGACAAACTCAAAAAACTACAACTATTCTCTGTCTCATATCGCCTAATTAGAGGCGATCTCTGCTTGACTTACAAAGCCATGTCTGACCTAGGTCTGTTAGAAATGCTACATCTAAAGAAATCTCAATCCCTCCACACCACATGGTCCAGAGACCTCAACCTCATTACCACAATCAAAAGAACATGCTGGAGGAACAGGTTTATAACCCAGAGACTGTCCATGCTATGGAATAGACTTCCCATACATGTCAAGCAGAGCACCTCACTGGCCCTCTTCAAGAGAAATCTTGATGAGTGGATGGGAAATATAAAATTCACTGTGAGGATCACTCCAGTGGCTCTACTAGACAGAAGCACTAGGAACTAAGGTTGGGTGACATGATGCCAGGGTAATCCTATGGGCTAGGCTTGTAAAGGCTCCAGAGCCATTATCCTAGTACACACCTATGAACCAATGACTACAGTTTAGTAGGGCAAAATGTCTTAGGTGTAAGTAACCAGTCAGACACATGGCTGACTATAGATAAGTAGGACAAAATATCTTTTGAGTAAGGAGGAGGAGGTAAACAAGCAGGCGTACGCATGACTATAAATAAGAAAGGTAAAATGTCTTTGGAGTAAAGAGGAAGTAACCAGGCAGACACAGTGGTAACTGTAGATAAGTAGGTAAAATATCTTAGGAGTAAGGTGCAATTAAGCAGGCAGACAAAGGAGTTACTTTAGATAAGTAGGGTAATAGGTCCTAAGATAAAGGAGAAAGTAACCCGGCAGACACAGGGCTGACTATAGATAATGAGGGTAAAATGCCTTAGGAGTAAGAAGGTTGTAAGCAAGTAGACACAGGGGTAACAATAGATTAGTATGGTAAAATGTCTTAAGAGTAACCAGGCAGAAATCAAGGAGACATAGGGGTGACTGTAGATAAGAAGGAAACATATCTTAGGATTCAGATGAAGTAAGCAGCCTGCCACAGGTGTGACTATGGATAAGTAGGGTAAGATGTTTTAGCAGTAAGTCTAGATAAGAAGGGTAATATGTCTTAGGGGTAAGGAGGAAGAAAGCAGGTAGACACAAGACTGGCTATAGATAACGAGGGTAACATGTGCTAGGAGAAAGCAGGAAGTAATAAGGCAGATTCAGTGGTGACTATATGCAAGGAGGGTAAAATGTCTTAGGAATAAGGAACAAGTAAGCAGGCAGACACAGGGTGACTATAGATAAGTAGGGTAAAATATCTTAAGAGTAAAGAGGAAGTAAGCAGGCAGACACAGGGGTGACTACAGATAAGTAGGGTAAAATGTCTTAGGAGTACCCAGGCACAAATTAGGCAGAGAGAGGGATGACTGTATATAACAAGGGAAAAAACAGATTAGGTATAATGAGGAAGTAAACAGGTCAGCACAGTGGTGACTATATATAAGGAGGCTAAAATGTTTTAGGAGTAAAGAGGATGTAAGCAGGCAGTGACAGGGGTACTATAGATAAGTAGGGAAAACTATCTTAGGTGTAAGAAGGAAGTAGGCAGGCTTCCACAGGGATGACTGTAGATAAGTAGGGCAAAATGTTTTTGGTGTAAGGAGGAGATAAATAGGCAGGCATAGGCAAGACTATAGTTATGAAAGGTAAACTGTGTTAGGAGTAAAGAGGAAGTAAGCAGGCAGTCACAGGGGTGACTATAGATAATGACAGCAAAATGTGCTAGGAGTAAGGAAGAAGTAAGCAGACAGACACAAGGGTGACTATTTGCAAGAAAGGTAAAATGTCTTAGGAGTAAAGAGAAAGTAATAAGGCAGACACAGGTGTGGCTACAGATAAGTAGGGTAAAGTAACATAGGAGTAACCTAGCACAAATCAGGCAGATACAGGGGTGACTGTAGATAAGAAGGGAAAATGGCTTATGACTAATGAGGAAATAAACAGGCAGGCACCACTGTGACTACAGATAAGGAGGGTAAAATGTCTTGGGAGTAGGGATGAAGTAAGAAGGCAGACACAGGGTTGACTAAAGACAAGGAGGGTAAAATGTTTTAGCTGTATGGAGGAAGTAAGCAGGCAGATGCTGGCGTGGCTTTAGCTAAGTAGGACAAAATATCTTAGGTGTAAGGAGGAAGTAAAAAGGCAGCCATAGGGATGACTCTAGATACGAAGGGTAAAATGTCTTATGAGTAAGGAGGAAGTAAGCAGGCCAGCATATGGGTGACTAAAGATTAGTACGGTAAAATGTCTTAGGAGTAATTAAGAGGTAAATATGTAGACACAGAGGCGACAACAGATAAGTCCTGCAAAATATCTTTGGTCTAAGGAGGAGGTGGTAAACAGGTAGGAATACAGATGACTATAGATAAGAAAGGTAAAATGTCTTAGGAGGAAAGAGGAGGTAAGCAGGTAGACACAGGGGTGACTATAGATAAGTAGGGTAAAATGTCTTAGGAGTAAGGAGGAAGTAAGCAGTCAGACACAGGGCTGACTATAGATAAGTAAGGCAAAATAGCCTTGGTGCAAGGAGGAGGAGGACGTAAACAGGCAGGCATAGTCATGACTATGGGTAAGTAAGGTAAAATGTCTTAGGAGTAAGGAGGAAGTACGCAAGCAGACAAACGGATGACTGTATGTTAGTAGGGTAAAATGTCTTAGGAGTAAGAGGAAGTAAGCAGGCAGAAATAGTGTTGACTATAGATAAGCAGAGTAAAATTTCCTAAGATAAAGGAGGAAGTAACCCGGCCGACACAGGGATGATTATAGATAAGATGGGCAAACTGCCTTAGGTGTAAGAAGGATGTAAGCAAGGAGACACATGGGTGACTATAGATTAGTAGGGCAAAATGTCTTATGAGTAACCAGGCAGAATCAGGCAGACATAGGGGTGACTGTAGATAAGAAGGAAAAAATGCATTAGGAATAATGAGGAAGTAAACAGGCAGGCACAGCTGCGACTATAGATAAGAGGGTAAAAAGTCTTACGAGTAAGGATGAAGTAAGGAGGCAGACACAGGCTTGACTATTGATAACTAGGGCAAACTATTTTAGGTGTAAGGAGGAAGTAAGCAGGCTTCCACAGGTATGACTATAGATAAGTAGGGTAAAATGCTTTAGGAGTAAGGAGGAGGAGGTAAACAGGATGGCTCTAGATAAGAAGTGTAAAATGTCTTAGGAGTAAAGAGGAAGTAAGCAGGCAGACACAGGGGTGACCATAGATAAGTAGGGCAAAATATCATTGATGTAAGGAGGAGGAGGTAAGCAGGCAGGCATACGGATGACTGTTGATATGAAATGTAAAATGTTTGATGACTAAAGAGGAAGTAATAGGTAGACACAGGGGTGACTATAGATAATGAGGGAAAAATGTGCAAGGAGAAAGGAAGAAGGAAGAAGGCAGACACAGGGGTGTCTATATGCAAGCAGGGTAAAATGTCTTAAGAATAAGGAAGAAGTTAGCAGACAGACACAGGGGTGACTATAGATAAGTGGAATAAAATGTTTGAGGAGTAAGGAGGAATTAAGCATGCAGACAGATTAGTAGGGTAAAATGTCTTAGGAGTAATTAAAAGGTAAGCAGGCAGATAGAGGGGTGACTATAGAAAAGGTAAATGTTTTAGTAGTTTGGAGGAAGTAAGCAGTCAGACACAGGGTTGACTATAGATAACTAGGGCAAAATATCTTTGTTATAAGGAGGAGGAGGTAAACAGGCAGGCATACTGATGGCTATAGATAAGAAGGGTAACGTGTCTTAGGGGTAAAGATCAGTTAAGCAGACAGACACAGGGATGACTATAGATTATGAGGGTAAAATGTGCCAGGAGAAAGGCGGAAGCAAGCAGGCAGACACAAAGGTGACTACATTCAAGGAGGGTAAAATTTCTTAGGAGTAAGGAAGAAGTAAGCAGACAGACACAGGGCTGACTATAGATAAATAGTGTAAAAGGTAATAGGAGAAAGGAGGAAGCAACCAGGCAGATACAGGGGTGACTATAGATAAGAAGGGTAAAAAAATCTTAGGAGTAAGAAGAATGTAAGCAAGGAGACAGATTAGTATAATAAAATTTCTTAGAAATAACCACGCAGAAATCAGGCAGACATAGGGGTGACTGTAGATAAGTAGGGGAAAATATCTTTGGTGAAAGGGAGAGGAGGTAAACAGGCAGGCATAGTCATGACAATAGGTAAGAAAAGTAAAATGTCTTAGGAGTAAACAGGAAATAAGCTAGCAGACAGGGGTGGCTATAGACAGTGAGGGTAAAATGTGCTGGGAGTAAGGAGGAAGTAAGCAGGCAGGCACAGGGTGACTGTAAATAAGTAGGGTAAAATAACTTAGGAGTAATCAGGCAGAAATAAGGCAGACATAGGAGTGACTGTAGATAATAAGGGAAAAATGTTTTAGGAGTAATGAGGAAATAAACAGGCAGGCACAGCAGTGACTATAGATAAGGATGGTAAAATGTCTTAGGAGTAAGTAAGAAGTAAGCAGGCAGACACAGGGTTGACTAATAGATAAGTAGGGTAAAATGTCCCAGGAGAAAGGAGAAAGTAACCAGGAAAACACAGGGGTGACTGTAGATAAGGATGAAGAAATACCTTAGGAGAAAGAAGGATGTAAGCATGGAGACAAAGGGGAACTACAGATTAGTACGGTAAAATGTCTTAGGAGTAACCAGGTATAAATCAGGCAGACATACCGGTGACTGTAAATAAGAAGTGAAAAATGGCTTAGGAGTAATTAAGAAATAAACAGGAAGGCATAGCGGTGACTATAGATAATGAGGGTAAAATGTCTTAGGAGTAAGGAAGAAGTAAGCAGGCAGGCACAGTGGTGTCTTTACATAATGAGGGTAAAATATCTTAGCAGTAAGGAGGAAGTAAGCAGGCAGACGCTGGCATGACTATAGATAAAAAGGGCAAAATATCTTAGGTGTAAGGAGGAAATAAAGAGGCTGAAATAGGAGTGACTATAGATACTTAGGGTAAAATGTTTTTGGAGTAAGGAGGAGGACCTAAACAGGTAGCCATAGGGATTACTATAGATAAGAAAGGTAAAATGTCTTAGGAGTAATTAGGAGGTAAGCAGGCAGACACAGGGGTGACTATAGATAAGTAGGGTAATATGTCTTAGGAGTAAGGAGGAAGTAAGCAGGCAGACACAGGGCTGACTACAGAGAAGTATGGCAAAATATCTTAGGTGTAAGGAGGAGCAGGTAAACAGGCAGGTATAGGGATGACTATTGTTCAGAAAGGAAAATGTCTTAGGAGTAAGGAGTAAGTAAGCAGGCAGACACAGGGGTGAGAAGAGTATTTAGGAGGTAAGCAGGCAGACAGAGAGGTGAATATAGATAAGTATGGTAAAATGTATTAGGTGTCTGGAGGCAGTAAGCAGGAATACATAGGGCTGACTATAGAGAAGTAGGGCAAAATATCTTAGGTGTAAAGAGGAAAAGGTTTAACAGCAAGCATAGGGATGAATATAGAAAAGAAAGGTAAAATGTCTTAGGAGTAAGGAGGAAGTGAGCAGAAGACACAGGGGTGACTACAGATAAGGAAGGTAAAATACATTAGGCATAAAAAGGTGTAATCAAGTAGACACAGGTGTGACTATAGATTAGTAAGGTAAAATGTCTTTTGAGTAACCAGGCAGAAATAAGGCAGATGTAGGGGTAACATTACATAAGAAGGGAAAAAATTGCTTAGGGTTAATGATGAAGTAAACAGGCAGTCACAGCGGGTACTATAGATAGGGAGGGTAAAATGTCTTAGGAGTAAGGAGGAAGTAAACAGGCAGAAATAGGGGTGACTTTAGATAAGTAGGGCAAAATATCTTAGGTGTAAGGAGGAAGTAAGCAGGGTGCCACAGGGGTGACAATAGATAAGTAGAGTAAAATGTTTTAGGAGAAAGGAGAAGGAGGTAAACAGGCTGCCATCTAGATAAGAAAGGAAACATTTCTTAGTAGAAAGGAGGATGTAAGCAGGCAGACACAGGGGTGAATCTAGATAAGTAGGCTAAAATGTCTTAGGAGTAAGGAGGAAGTAAACCGTCAGACACAGGCTGACTAAAGATAAGTAGGGGAAATATCTTTGGTGTAAGGAGGAGGAGGTAAACAGGCAGGCATAGTCATGACTATAGGTAATAAAAGTAAAATGTCTTAGGAGTAAAGAGGAAGTAAGCAGGCAGGCACAGCAGTGACTATAGATAAGGATGGTAAAATGTCTTAGGAGTAAGTAAGAAGTAAGCAGGCAGACACAGGGTTGACTAATAGATAAGTAGGGTAAAATGTCCCAGGAGAAAGGAGAAAGTAACCAGGCAAACACAGGGGTGACTGTAGATAAGGATGAAGAAATACCTTAGGAGAAAGAAAGATGTAAGCATGGAGACAAAGGGGAACTACAGATTAGTATGGTAAAATGTCTTAGGAGTCACCAGGTATAAATCAGGCAGACATAGGGGTGACTGTAGATAAAAAGGGAAAAATGGCTTAGGAGTAATGGAGAAATAATCAGGAAGGCACAGCGGTGACTATAGATAATGAGGGTAAAATGTCTTAGGAGTAAGGAAGAAGTAAGCAGGCAGGCACAGTGGTGTCTTTACATAATGAGGGTAAAATATCTTAGCAGTAAGGAGGAAGTAAGCAGGCAGACGCTGGCATGACTATAGATAAAAAGGGCAAAATATCTTAGGTGTAAGGAGGAAATAAACAGGCTGATATAGGAGTGACTATAGATACTTAGGGTAAAATGTTTTTGGAGTAAGGAGGAGGACCTAAACAGGTAGCCATAGGGATTACTATAGATAAGAAAGGTAAAATGTCTTAGGAGTAATTAGGAGGTAAGCAGGCAGACACAGGGGTGACTATAGATAAGTAGGGTAAAATGTCTTAGGAGTAAGGAGGAAGTAAGCAGGCAGACACAGGGCTGACTACAGAGAAGTACGGCAAAATATCTTAGGTGTAAGGAGGAGCAGGTAAACAGGCAGGTATAGGGATGACTATTGTTCAGAAAGGAAAATGTCTTAGGAGTAAGGAGTAAGCAGGCAGACACAGGGGTGAGAAGAGTATTTAGGAGGTAAGCAGGCAGACAGAGAGGTGAATATAGATAAGTAGGGTAAAATGTATTAGGAGTCTGGAGGCAGTAAGCAGGAATACATAGGGCTGACTATAGAGAAGTAGGGCAAAATATCTTAGGTGTAAAGAGGAAAAGGTTTAACAGCAAGCATAGGGATGAATATAGAAAAGAAAGGTAAAATGTCTTAGGAGTAAGGAGGAAGTGGGCAGAAGACACAGGGGTGACTACAGATAAGGAAGGTAAAATACATTAGGCGTAAAAAGGTGTAAACAAGTAGACACAGGTGTGACTATAGATTAGTAAGGTAAAATGTCTTTTGAGTAACCAAGCAGAAATAAGGCAGATGTAGGGATAACATTACATAAGAAGGGAAAAAGTTGCTTAGGGTTAACAATGAAGTAAACAGGCAGTCACAGCGGGTACTATAGATAGGGAGGGTAAAATGTCTTAGGAGTAAGGAGGAAGTAAACAGGCAGAAATAGGGGTGACTTTAGATAAGTAGGGCAAAATATCTTAGGTGTAAGGAGGAAGTAAGCAGGGTGCCACAGGGGTGACAATAGATAAGTAGAGTAAAATGTTTTAGGAGAAAGGAGAAGGAGGTAAACAGGCTGCCATCTAGATAAGAAAGGAAAAATGTCTTAGTAGAAAGGAGGATGTAAGCAGGCAGACACAGGGGTGAATCTAGATAAGTAGGCTAAAATGTCTCAGGAGTAAGGAGGAAGTAAACCGTCAGACACAGGCTGACTAAAGATAAGTAGAGGAAATATCTTTGTTGTAAGGAGGAGGAGTTAAACAGGCAGGCATAGTCATGACTATAGGTAATAAAAGTAAAATGTCTTAGGAGTAAAGAGGAAGTAAGCAGGCAGACACAGGGGTGACAATATATAGTGAGGGTAAAATGTGCTTGGAGTAAGGAGGAAGTAAGCAGGCAGACACAGGGTGACTGTAGATAAGTAGGGTGAAATATTTCAGGAGTAAGCAGGCAGAAATAAGGCAGAAATAAGGCAGACATAGGGCTGATTGTAGATAAGAAGGGAAAAATGTTTTAGGAGTAATGAGGAAATAAACAGGCAGGCACAGCAGTGACTATAGATAAGGAGGGTAAAGAACCTTAGGAGTAAGAAGAATGTAAGCAAGGAGACACGGGGGTGACTATAGACTAGTATACTAAAATGTTTCAGTAGTAACCAGGCAGAAATCAGGCAGACATAAGGGTGAGTATAGATAAGAAGGGAAAAAATGTCTTAGGAGTAATGATGAAATAAACAGGCAGGCACAGCGGTGACTATAAATAAGGAAGGTAAAATATCTTAGGAGTAAGGAAGAAATAAACAGGCAGACACAGGTGTGACTACAGATAAGTAGGTCAAAATATCTTAAGTGTAAGGAGGAAGTAAGCAGGCTTCTACAGGGGTGACTATAGCTAAGTAGGGTAAAATGTTTGAGTAGTAAGGAGGAGGAGCTAAACAGGCAGCCAATGGCTGAATCTATACAAAAAGGATCACATGTCCTAGGAGTAAGGAGGAAGTAAGCAGGTAGACAGAGTGGTGACTGTAGATAAGGTAAAATGTTTTATGAGTATGGAGGAAGTAAGCATAGATAAGTAGGGCAAAATATCTTTGCTGTAAGGAGGAGGAGGTAAACAAAGCAGACATACTGATGACTATAGATAAGAAGGGTAAAATGTCTTAGGAGTAAAGATCAAGTAAGCAGACAGACAGAGGGGTGACTTTAGATCATGAGGGTAAAATGTGCTAGGAGAAGGGGGGAAGTAGGCAGGGAGACACAAGGGTGACTACATGCAAGGAGGGTAAAATGTCTTAGGAGTGAGGAGGAAGTAAGCACACAGTCATGGGGTGACTATAGATAAGTTGTGTAAAATATCTTAGGAGTAAGAAGGAAGTAAGCAGGCAGACAAATGAGGTGACTATAGATTATAGGTTAAAATGTCTTATGAGTAAGGAGGAAGTAAGCAGGCAGACACAGGGTGGACTCTAGATAAGTAGTGTAAAAGGTACTAGGAGAAAGGAGGAAGTAACCAGGCAGACACATGGGTGACTATAGATAAAGAGGGTAAAAAACCTTAATAGTAAGAAGGATGTAAGCAAGGAGACATATGGGTGATTATATATTAGTATACTAAAATGTCTTAGTAGTAACCAGGCAGAAATCAGGCATACATAGGGGTGACTGTAGATAAGAAGGGAAAAATGGAGTTGGATTAATGAGAAATTAAAACAGCAGGCATAGCGGTGACTATAGATGAGGAGGGTAAACTTTTTAGGAGTATGGAGGAAGTAAGCAGGCAGACACTGAGGTGAATATAGATGCGTAGGGCAAAATATCTTAGGTGTAAGGAGGAAGTAAACAGGAAGCCACAGGGGTGACTATAGATAAGTATGGTAAAATGTTTTAGGAGTAAGGAGGAGGAGGTAAACAGGCAGCCATAAAGATGACTCTAGATAACAATGGTAATATGTCTTAGGAGTAAGGAGGGAATATGGAGGCAAACACAGGGGTGACTATAGATTTGTAGGTTAAAATGTCTTAGGAGTAAATAGGAAGCAAGCAGGCAAACACAGGGGGGATTATGAATAAGTCAGGTAAAATGCCTTAGGAGTAAGGATGAAGTAATCAGTCAGACACAGGGCTGACTATTGATTAGAGTGCAAAGTATCTTTGGTGTAGGGAGGAGGAGCTAAACAGGCAGGCATCGACATGACTATAGGTAAGAAAAGTAAAATGTCTTAGGAGTAAAGAGGAAGTAAGCAGGCATACACAGGGGTGAGTATAGATAATGAGGGTAACATGTGGAATGAGTAAGGATGAAGTAAGCAGGCAGACACAGGTGTGACTATAGAGTAGTAGGGTAAAATGTCTTAGGAGTAAGGAGGAAGTAAACAGGCAAACACAGGTTGGCTATAGATAGGTAGGGTAACATTTTCCAGAAGAAAGGAGGAAGTAACCAGGCAGACACAGGGGTGACTATAGATAAGGAAGGAAAAATACATTAGGAATAAAAATGATGTAAGCAGGGAGACACAGGGGGACTAGAGATCAGTAGGATAACATATCTTAGGAGTAACCAGGAATAAATCAGACAGATGTAGGGGTGACTGTAGATAAGAAGGGAAAATGGCTTAGAAGTAATGAAGAAGTAAACAGGCAGGCACAGTGGTGACTATAGATAATAAGAGTAAAATGTCTTAGTAGTAAGGAGGAAGTAAACATGCAGATGCAGGCATGACTATAGATAAGTAGGGCAAAATATATTAGGTGTAAGGAGAAGTAAACAGACTGCCACATGGGTGACTATAGATTAGGGTAAAATGTTTTAGAAGTAAGGAGGAGGATGTAGACAGGCAGCCATATGGATGACTGTTGATAAGAAGTGTAAATGTCTTAAAGTAAACAGGCTGGCACAGTGATAACAATAGATAAGGAGGGTAAAATGCCTTAGGAGTAAGGAGGATGTAAGCAGGCAGACACAATGGTGACTATAAATAAGGAGGGTAACATGTCATAAGAGTACTGAGGAAGTAGGCAGGCAAACATAGGGGTGACTACAGATAAGTTGGGTAAAATGTCATAGGAGTAATGAGGAGGTAAGGTGGCAGGCATACAGGTGACTATAGATAAGTATGGGAAATTATCTTAGGAGTAAGAAGGATGTAACAGGCAGACACAGAGTTGGCTATAGATAAGAATGGTAAAATGTCTTAGGAGTAATTGGGAGGTAAGGAGGCTGGCACAGTGGTAACTATAAATAAGTAAGGTAAAATGTCTTAGGAGTAAGGAGGAAGGCAGATACAGGTATGACTATAGAGAAGTAGGGTAAAATATCTTAGGTGTAAGCAGGAGGAGGTAACCGGGCAGGCATAGGGATAACTGTTGATAAAAAAGGAAAAATCTCTTAGGAGTCAGAAGGAAGTAAGCAGGCAGAGACAGGGTTAATTATAGATTCATAGGGTAAAATGTGTTAGGATTAATGAAAATGTGAACAGGCATACAAAGGGTTGACTATAGATAAGTATGATAAAATCTGTTAAGAGTAATTAGGAGGTGAGCAGGCAGACACAGGGGTGAATATAGATAAGTAGGATTAAATGTCTTAGGAGTATGGAGGAAGTAAGCATGAAGACACACGGCTGACTATAGAAAAGTAGTGCAAAATATCTTAGGTGTAAGGAGGAGGAGGTAAACAGACAGGCATAGGGATGACTATAGATAAGAAAGGTAAAATGTCTAAGGAGTAAGGAGGAAGTAAGTAGGACGACACAGGGGTGACTATAGATAAGGATAGAAAATGTCTTAGCAGTAAGCAGGAAGTCAGCAGGCAGACATAATGGTGACTATATGCAAGGAGGGTAAAATGTCTTAGGAGTAAGGATGAAGTAAGCAGGGAGACACATGGGGTAACTAGAAATAAGTAAGGGAAAATGTTTTAGGAGTAAAGAGGAAGTAAGCAGACAGATACAGGGGTGACTATAGATTACTAGGGTAAAACATCTTAGCAGTAAGGAAGAAGTAAGCAGGCAGACACCAGGTTCAGTATAGATAAGTAGGGTAAAATGTCTTAGCAGAAAAGAGGAAATAACCTGGCAAACAAAGGGGAGACTATAGATAAGGAGGTTAAATTACCTTAGGAGTAAGAAGGGTGTAAGCAGGAGGAGACTATTAGTACAGTAAAATGTCTTAGGAGTAAGCAGGCAGAAATCAGGCAGACATAAGGGTGATTGTAGATAAGAAGGGAAACTGGTTTGTGAATAATGAGAAAGTAAACAGGTAGGCACAGCGATGACTATAGATAAGGAGGGGTAAAATATCTTAGGAGTAATGAGGAAGTAAGCATGCAGACACAGGGGTGACTATAGATAAGTAGGGGAAAATATCTTAGGTGTAAGAAGAAGTAAGCAGGCTGCCACAGGGTTGACTATACATAAGTAGATTAAAATAAAAAAGAAAAAATAAAGTGGCAAAACACGGACCAGTCCAAAAAGATTTAATGTAAACATTAGCGCTTTCATGCACCACACCTTAGTGCACTTCTTCAGACAAAACAGCATTAAAAAACCTCAAATAAATAGGTTACACAATTAAGGAACCGTAATTTATAATTAACCACAATTGATACAATTAAGAAACTTAACCTAGCTTTTAAAGCAACCTACTAATCAGAAAATTCTAACTATACACAACCAACAAACATCATAAATAACATAATTCCATTCTTACTTAAAATTTGTTGGATTGAATTCAATTTGATCCTATAAAAAATATTAATAAATATATTACCAACCACATACATAATGTTACAATTAATAACAGAATACTAAAAAAAAAAATTATATACATTTAACGCTCTAAAGCTTTTAGTTTAAGTAAACATTTGATTGAACAAACATCATTGATGCCTGGATATGCATAGGCATTAGTTTTTAGTTGCCATAATAATTCTTGTTCTTCTAGTTTTAAGTGCCAAGGTCCCCCTCTGGGATTTTTAAGAACTTGCTGAACTACTACAAACTTAAAACTGTGTATATTAAATTCTAATATGTGCCTTGCCAGGGCATTAGTATTAACACCTCTGGATATAGCATAAATATGTTTGTAGATCTGCACACACGATTTTAAGTTTGTAGAGCGTTAAATGCATATAAAAAAAAAAAATTATAATTCTGTTATTAATTGTAACATTATGTATGTGGTAGTTGGGGATTGAAGGAAGTACTGCTAGTAAAAGGGCCCATGACAGAATTTTCTGTTCTGGCAGTGTTTCTTTCATTTCCTGTATTTGCCTGCTTTACAAATTTGGTATTGATAATCTTATTGAAATGTAATAATTCCTCTCAGTTGTTTTGAGGTAAGTGGCATGCATTTTTTTCTTTCCTCTCTGCTATTGATTGTGCAGTATGAGAGTGGGTTAAAACAAAACACTGGCGACATAAGAGTGAAAAGAGATACGAGAGTGGGGAAAACAACATTTACAAAATGTCATAGCTACCACTGTAAAATACAGAATAGCTTATCGTGTGAAAATGGGAGCGAGTATGGGAACAATAAAAGAACCAGAAAGAGGTACACTAGCTGGTTATATGTATTTTCATGTGACCCGGGACAGCTGTATGTTTATAAGTCAGTGGATTGCCCTCACTGAGGGCGATGGTAAACTCTCCTTTCCAGAAAATGGTAGTTTTAATAAAAATATTTTGCTTATTCTCCAAGGGAAATTAAAGAGAAAAGGGAGAAGAATACCAGGGTTGTCCTAGGCAGCATTTAATGATTGGATGATAGAGGCGAAAGAAAGAGAAACGTATTTGGTTATTAGTAGTCTAAAGGATAATCAGCAGAAATTAAAAGAGCAGCTGAGGGAATTATAACAAACTGCTAGTAATTTAGATGTAGTAAACGGTTACTGTTTGAAGGACCCACCCTTTAAGGGGCTTTATCCTGTGAAGGAATTAGCTAAATTACAGATAACTGAATCGTCGGAAGACGATAATGCTTGGCTCCTCCCATCACCAACTGCACCACCGATTGCACCCCCACAGTATCAGCCCCCACTCGCTCAGCAAGGAGCAGAAGCACAGCAGCCAGATTCCACCACTAAAGACACCACCCCTAGAGAAAGAGAACGAGCTGTGGACAGTCACTCTAGTGACTCAGATCCAGACGCAAGCGATAGAAAAAAGGGACCAAAAACTCGTAGTAAGACTCATAAAGAAGCAAAAGCCGTAATGTATTTTAAAGCTAAACCCTACTATAAAGGTAAAGGAAAATGACATTTACACCGACAAAGGCATTTTGGTCAGTTCCCCGCTATAATTGATAGTGGGGATGGGTATTTTAGACCAGATAAATTTAATCCATATTCAGGGTCGGAGTTGTCAGACGATGACAGATTGTTACCTTTGAGGGAGGTACCTAACCCAGCTCATGCTAATAGTGCACAGGAACCACCGACCATTGTAGTACCTAGGGCATGGTCAGCGGTTGATTTTAAAGCCATTACTAAATTGTTACCACCTATTCGTACTAATCCAGCTAAGTTCCAGCATGTGCTGGCAGGACATATTTGTTTACAAAATCCTACTATAAAAGAAGTTAAGGCAGTTCTTCAGTACGCCATACCAGCTGATCTGATGAAATGGATTTGGGACCATGCCAATGTCCCTACTCCATTTCCAAAACATGATGCACATGAAGATAATGGGTTCGAAGTGGTCAGACAGTGTATAGTAGATGCTATCACAGTAATAGTTCCAGCCACACCCAACTGGTCCAAAATCAAGTCAGTTCTTCAAAAAGGAGACGAACCTGTGGATGAGTATTTAAATTGTCTCACTGAAGCCTTTGAGGCTTATTCTGGGTACCCCAAACCCACCGAAGGGCTGGCACAAAGTGGATTGTCGGCTGATTTTGTAGATGGGTTACTCCCACAAGTGTGGGATAAGCAAAAGGAAGTGTGTCTAAACTGGCCTAGTCTTGGATTGCACAAATTAGTTACACAAGTGCAATATCTCTCCGACCACTTAGCACAGGAAAAAAGGACTTACAAGAGAAATTGGTTAAAGCACAGATTCAGATGTGCGCTGCCTTTGGGCAGCATGGACGGGGAGGATGTGGATGGGGAAGAGGGAGAGGTGGATGCCAAGGGGAAACCAAAACAGACAAAAACTGGCAGGAAAATTGATCAGCCACACCCCAAAATCAAACGGAGTGTTTCAATTGTGGCCAAGTAGGCCATTGGAGAAATAAATGTCCATACTTGGCTGAGCAACCTGCCCCACCCACTGATACATCACCTCAGTGGAATTCTAATTGGACTCCATCCAATCGGCAGTCATCACAATGAAGGTTCCCTGAACAAAGAAAACAGCAGTTGTGCCCTTTCATACCTGTGGATCAAGATGGACCACGTGTTATGTTACTTGTCAAAAATAAACCGTACCCCTTCTTGATTGATACTGGAGCATCTAAGTCTATGTTAGCCGTCGAAGCAGCGATAAATGTCCCCCTCTCCAATAACGTAACTAGACGGGTAGGTATCTCTGGCATCCCTGTTGAATATTCTGAAGCCATCCCAGTTCCAGTAACTTTGGGACCTTTACGAGACAATCATGCATTTTTAGTAGGACCTTCAGCACCTTTAAATTTATTGGGAAGAGATTTGCTCTGTAAGATGGAAGCAACTATCTTCTGTACCACTAAAGGAGTATATTTACAAGTACCTTCAGATAAACAAGATAGTATTTTGGTTACTTTAGATGAAAATGTCACTCTGCAAACAATGTGTATGCAGTCCGACCTTGATAAGAATAAACATTTAACCTCATTACCCTCTCATCTATGGACTACTCATGATAATGATGTTGGGTTTCTAATTTCAGCCACTCCTGTTAAAATAACCTTAAAACCTGGAGCAAAGTTACCTTGGGTACCACAGTACCCTTTGATGGTAGGGGCCACATCTGGTATTGCCCCCGTCATTTCTGCCCTGGTACAACAAGGAATTATAGTACCTACAACAAGTCCATGTAATACTCCAATTCTACCAGAAAAGAAACCTGGTAAACAAGCTTACAGGTTTGTGCAAGACTTGCGAGAAGTCAATAAAGCTGCCTTTCCTGTTTTCCCAATCGTACCAAACCCAGCTATGATTTTAAGCTGTATCCCATCTACAGCACGTTGTTTTATGGTTATAGATATTTCATCAGCTTTCTTCTCTATCCCAGTACATGCAGATAGTCAGTATTTGTTTGCATTCACTTATAAAGGCCAACAGTATACTTGGACCCGACTACCCCAAGGGTATGTAGAATCTCCAACCCTGTTCTCCAGAGAGATAAACAGACAACTGCAGGATTTACAATTACCACCATGTTCAGTATTGGTTCAGCATGTAGATGATATTCTTATTGCTTCACAAGATACCCAGTCTTGTATAGAGGACTCACTTCTAGTTTTGAGGTTTTTAGCCGAATGAGGTTTTAAGGTAAATAAATCTAAATTGCAGTTTGCTCAAGAAAAAGTACAATACCTGGGACACATCATTTCTATGGGTTCACATCAAATACTTCCAAGTAGAATCACCTCCATTCAGACTGCCCCCCACCCTGTAACTCAGAGACATCTCAGGGGATTCCTCGGCCTAGCAGGTTATTGTAGACAGTGGGTGCCCAATTTTTCAGAAATTTCGGCCCTTCTGTTACAGCTTCTAAAAAAGGAGGTCACAGACCCTCAGCCTTGGTCCCCTGAACATGAAAACGACTTTCAGGCTATTCAAATGACATTGATAAACCCACCTGCCCTGGGGCAACCAGTTTATTCTAAACCTTTTGTTTTCTTCTGTTGTGAAAGAAATAAAACTGCCCTGGGCCTGCTGGTGCAAGCGTGCACAGGAGGCTATCAATCTATAGCATATTGCAGTACTCAGTTAGACCCTGTTGCTTCTGGCTACCCACCCTGTTTATGAGCAGTGGCAGCCACTGCTGTTTTGATTGATATGGCAGCACCATTGACATTAGGACATGACACTATATTAGCAGTACCTCATGCAGTACAAGCATTACTTTTAAAAGCAAAAACTCAATATCTTTCTAATGCTCGTCTCACTAAATATGAGTTAAGTTTATTAAGTAACCCTGCTGTTCAAATTACACGTTGCCTACAACTAAACCCTTCTTTATTAATCCCAACTAGTGACAAGGGTGAACCACATGACTGTGTGCTTGTAGTTAACAATGTTCTGTCTCCTAGATTAGATTTGCAAGATGTTCCTTTGCTTAATCCTGATTTAGTTATTTTTGTAGATGGATCCTGTTTATGAAATAATTTTGGTGAACTTCAGGCTGCATGGTCAGTCTGCTTGCCATCTGAGGTTTTACAAACTGGACAATTACCACCTGGCACTTCCGCACAAGCCGTGGAATTAGTGGCACTT
The DNA here is from genome assembly GCF_019279795.1 of Protopterus annectens. Classification (NCBI taxonomy): domain Eukaryota; kingdom Metazoa; phylum Chordata; order Ceratodontiformes; family Protopteridae; genus Protopterus; species Protopterus annectens. The sequence continues at coordinate 760,521,612 of NC_056746.1, forward strand.
TTGCATGCATGTAAAATGGCCAAAGACAGATTTGTTACTATCTATACTGATTCACGTTATGCCCATGGTGTTGCTCATGATTTTGGTACCCTATGAAAGGAAAGGGAGTTTTTGACATCCTCTGGGACACCAATTAAAAATTACCTGTATATCGATCACCTCTTACAGGATTTATTATTACCTTCCAAAATTGCTGTTGTCAAGTGTGCAGCTCACCAGTCTACTCCCTAGTAGCTAAGGGAAATAATTTAGCTGACTGGGCTGCCAAGCAGGCTGCTCTTTTAAATTCTGTTCAGGGAAAATTTCTGCAGCCTATCTTACAAACAGTCACTTTTGACAGTACTATATTGAAAGCTTTACAAAGTGAAGCATCGGAATCAGAAAGAAAAACATGGCTGGCCCACAACTGTTTCCAGTGCTCTGATTCAATTTGGCAGCACCCTGATGGCAGATTAATTTGCCCTACATCCATGTTAAATTCTCTTATAAAAGTGTATCATTTGCCAGCTCATGTAGGGGTACAAGCATTTATCAAACAAATCCAGAAGGATTGGTTTGCCCCAGGACTTTCTGCTTCTGTGCAACATTTTCTGAGCACGTGCTCCATTTGTTTACAGCATAACATTTCAAAGGGGACTCTGGCTCCCGCTCAACCTGTGCCAAAATGAATGGGACCATTTTGTGCTTTACAATGGGACTTTATTGAACCTCCACCTTGTGCTCATTTTAAATATGTTTTGACTGTTGTTGATATTTTTCGGGGTGGTTAGAAGCCTACCCATGTGCTACAAATGATGCTATTTCAGTTGGAAAAGAATTGTGCTATGAACTGATACCTCGTTTTGGTGTTCCTTGTCAAATATATTCTGACCAAGGAACACATTTTACTGCTAAGTTAGTTGAATCATTGTGTACAATGTTAGGCATTACTTTGAAATTTCATTGTCGTACAGACCACAGGCATCAGGTATTATTGAACATATGAACCAGACCTTGAAAACCAGACTTGTTAAAGTCACTTCAGAAACAGGCCTAACTTGGGTACAGGCCTTACCACTAGCCTTACTTTCTATGCAGTCACAACCACATCCTACTAAGGGTCTTTCTCCACATGAAATTCTCATGGGTCACCCTTTGCGTATGCCCATGACACCACCACCACCTTTTTTCTGAATATGATGCATTTGATAATGATATTCTTTTGTATTGCAAATCTTTTGTTTCTTTCTTACAGTTTCACCACCGACAAGTAGCAGCTGCTCAACATCTTCCTGATCCTTTTTTAGCATCCGCTTTGCAACCAGTGGATTGGGTCTACATTAAGTCCTTCTCTAGAAAAAGTGCTGCAGCCACGCTGGAAGGGTCCCTTCCTGGTTCTTCTAACAATGTCATCTGCTGTGCGACTGCAGGGATCCACAACTTGGACCCACATTTCACACGTCAAAAAAGTTGTGCCGTCTGAAGATCAACAGCCTTTACCTTTTTCAACTCTAGATTCTCCTCCCATTGCTGCACATACTCGCAATAGAACTGTTCCAGTACCTGACAATGCCTAATATTTACCCTTTTGGAAAACTCCAAGCTTCTGACACTACACAGACTCAACCACCATTTCCACAAAAATATTGGACAATCATTTTGGTGGTCATTCTTGTTGTACTATTATTTTTGCTGTGACCATTTTTATTTTCTGCTCCATTGACACATCACACCAAGCGAGCTATTTGGCACCCTCCTTTCAACACCTATCAAGCCATCAAATATGTTTATGCTTCTACATTCAACGTCTCTAACTGCTGGATTTGCACTTCCATTCCCTCCGTACATGGAGGATTGTCATTGGCTGCGGCTCCACTAAGTATCATTGATACATGGACTAGTCTACCTGACAACACTGCTAACATTACATCCAGTAAATCTATTACATTACAACTTTCCCTCCGTCGCAATGGCACTTTGTGTTTCTGACGGAATTACTCAAGTCAACATCATTGGACTCGAAAAATGGGACAAAGTATCTGCAACACGACAATCGAATACCAGTGCAATTATACAGAAGGAAAATGCCTAGCCTCGGGCTGTCAAGTTTCATTTGATACCATCCAGCTGACATTGAGAAATGCTTCATTATTGGTTCTCACAATATCATATTTCTTGCCATATTCCATGGCATAACTATGGGCAGTGACCATTCTTCAAATGTTACCACTCTGGTGCAGGACTGTTATTTTATATGCGGAAGAAAGGCCTATAAATTGCTACCAGAAAACTGGTCTGGTAGCTGTTTCTTAGGTTATTTAGTCCCAGCCATCCGACAAACATCTGCCTTACCTCAAGGAAAAATTTGGAACATGTGAGAGGTTAAAAAGCCTGCCAATCCATTAGGCCAAATTGACGTATCATGGATTTTTATCATCATGACTTAGCTCATGCTGGCACCAAAGGACTATCTCATATGGTCTTGGGTGATGATGTCATATCATGGGCTGGTATAATTCCAGCATACGGAGCAGCAAAATCAATCTGGGAACTGCGAAAACTGTCTAAATTGCTTGAAGTATTAAGCAATGCTACATTTTCTGCTTTAGAATTAGTGACTGATGAACTAACTGCTATGAGAGATGTAGTCCTTCAAAACCATATGGCTCTCGATTTCACCCTAGTGGCGAAAGGTGGAACTTGCACTTTAATCCAGGAGGAGTGCTGTACATTTATTCCTGACAATCAGCACAAAATTGAAAGTCATCTCAAATTCATTTAGAGAGTCTCTGAACTCTCTAAGGCCAAGGAGGCCAATAACTCAATGTGGGCATGGCTAACTAACCTGTTCTCAGGTTGGGGAGGTGGACTTTTAAAGTTAATTCTATTAATCACATTATTATCTCTTATTGCTTTTCTTGTTGTGTTTTTAATCAAAGCATTGGTTTTGAAATTAATGTCTTTTGAGACTACTAAAAAGGTGCCAAAGTTTTATATGCCTGCAGTTATGAATAGGGATGATGAAATAAAAATATGTGATAATGTTGAAGGAACTAGCCACATGGTTATGTTAGACTTAGGGCAAATGTATGATAGACTAAATGGTGATGCTCACACAGCATCAAATAGGGGATTGTAGAATATGAATGGTCAAAGCATGCGTTCAAGGCGATTGAGTATGGGAAAACCTGTATGTATTGAGATGAACTTTGTACTACAAACTATTGAGTAAACTGTGAATAGTGGAAAAGTACTGAAAAACAAGAGCCTGTTTGAAAGCAGGAAATGTGCCTTATATGGAAGTGTATCCGATTTTCTTTTTCTGCCTAGAGATGTAGTAATGTGAACTGCTTTAAGCCTACGGGTAAACCACTGATTGGTTAATTGTCTTTTGTACTATTTTAATTGGTCTAGTTTATATTTTTGTACTGTCAGCAATATCACCCGCATATAAGCTTATGCATTCCTTTGTTCAGGGAGTCTCCTTGGTGCTTTCCAGTAGGCTCACACACGTGTGTAATAAATACCACTGAAAGAGAGGAAGAAGTGTCTTGTCTTCATTTAAGGTAAAATATTAAACACAACAAGGTAAACAGGCAGCCATAGAGATGACTATAGAGAAGAATGGCAAAATGGCTTAGGAGTAAGGAGGAAGTAAGAAGGCAGACACAGGGATTGCTATAGATAAGTAGGGTAAATTATCATAGGAGTCAGGAGGAGGTAAGCAGGCAGACACAAGGGGGACTATAGATGAGTAGGGTAAAATATTTTAGGATTAAGGAGGAAGTAATCAGGCAGACACAGGGATGGCTATAGATAAGTAGGGTAAAATATCTTAGAAATCAGGAGGAAGTAAACGGAGACACAGGATTGACTACAGATAAGAGTAGGATAAAATGACTTAGCAGTAATGAGGAAGTAATCAGGCAGACACACGGGAGACTGTATGTTCATAGGTTCATAGGTTGGTACTAGGCTATCAGCCCTAGGGCCTATACAAGACTAGCTATAACAATTTCTTGGATATTTCTTCCCACAATAATTACTTCTCTGGACCCTTATCTAGCAGGGTGACTGACATGATCCCCAGGGTGAATTTCCTATCTCTCATCCAGTTATCAAGGTTCCTTTTGAAGAGGGCCAAGGAGGCGCTCTGCTTGACATGTATGGGAAGTCTATTCCAGAGTATGAGGAGTCTCTGTGTCAGGAACCTATCCCTCCACCATGTTTTGCTCATTGTGATGACAAGGTTTAGATCCCTGAAGAGAGTGGCTCTGAGGGATTGGGATCTCTTTAAGTGGAGCATGTCCAACAGCTCAGGGTTTGACATGGCCTTGTATATTAAACAGAGATCGCCTCTGAGTAGACAATATGCCACAGAGTATAGCTGGAGTTTTTTTAGATGGTCAGCATATGGCATCTGCTTTAGGCCTGTGATTCCTTTAGTGAGATATTTCTGTGGCCTTTCCAGCTGTTGCAGATGTCTTGTAAAGTACATACCAAATGGGGCATTATACTCTATAATGGGTCTAGTGAGGGAAGAGTACAGTGGGACAATGACCTCCTTTTTTTCTGGATGAAAAGCCCTTAGTGATGAGGTGTGCCACATAGAAGGATTTCCTGACTGTTGTGGCGATCTGGTTATCGAAAGTGAGACCACTGTCCACCTGTGTCCCTAAGTCTCTCATCACACTTTCGATGTTTAGTGCACTGACACCTATGTGGTAATTCATGGGTACATGTTTTTTTCCAAAGAGGATAACTATACATTTCTTGGCATTAAGCTTGAGCCCATGGCTCTGGCACTAGGCATCTGTTTCTGTAAGGCCCTATTGTAGAATATCCACATCATTTGGGGATTCAATAATGGCTCCCAGTTTGCAGTCATCTGCGAACTTTGTTAGCCAGAGTCCCTTAGTGTTGGCCTGTAATTCAGAGAAGTAGATGCCAAACAAGAGTGGTCCCAGGACTGAACCCTGAGGTACTCCACTTGTCACTTGTCTGGAGCTGGATTTGGAGTCAGCTACTTTTACACTCTGGGCTCAGTCAGTAAGCCAGTTGGGAACCCATTGAGTGATGTAGGGATTTATGCCCATCTTAGTAAGTTTATCTATGATTCCAGAGTAGGGGATGGTGTCGTAGGCCTTTTTAAGGTCCAGATAGGCTGTGTGGGCCACCTTACCCTTGTCCACAGCTCTGGAGACTGATTTGAAGAAGTCAGTCAGGTTCAGGAGACAAGATCGGCCCTTCACAAACCCAAATTAGGTAGGGTTCAATGTTTGAAGGTTGCCAATGTTTTTGTTTATAAGTTCCATGATAATGCATTCCATGCCATTGCAGATCTGGCTCATCAGACTGATGGGACGGTAGTTCCCGGGATCCAAGGTGGATCCCCCCTTGTGGAGTGGGATAACTGTAGCTGTGCGCCACTCAGTGGGCACAAAGCCTGAGGTGAGGCTATGATTAAACATGACACTTACGTGAGGTGCCAGTTCATTTTGTAGTTCATGTAGTACATAGCCTGGGATGTCATCTGGTCCCATGCTGCATTCTTAGCTTTAGAGAGTGCAGTTTCTACCTGTGTGGCCATGATTGCCAGAATTTGGCAATCTTTTGGTATTGAGATGGGCCCTTTAGGGGGTGAGAGGGGGGGTGAAGTTGGCACTAAATCAGTCTACCAGAACATTGGCAATATCCGTGGGATCAGTATATTTAATGCCACTCTGTTGAAGCTCAGAGCAGATCTGACATAACTACAGAATGCTTTGTGGTTGTCTTTGGAATCTTTGGCAATTTTATTTTCGTAACTAGCTTTTGAGGATTTTATGAGGGATCTCAGCTTATTATTGAGGCTAGTGAGGGAGTTTTTTGCATCCTGAGTTTTTCCTCTTTTCCGCAACACTTTCTTCCTTCTGTTGTATAGTTTGTTTATAGCAGGGGACCACCAGATTGGCTTCTTTTTTTTTGGAGGAGAGCATCCTGGTTCTATTTGGGATGGCTCAATTCATGCATGAGTGGATGTGCTCGTACAGTGCCTTAGTGTAGGATTCTGCAGTCGAACTTTCAGATCCCGTCTGCATGGGTGTCATGAAGTTTGTCACGTCTGATGTCAGTAGCATGAAGTTGGCTTTGGAGAAGTTTTTTAAGGAGGTTTCCTTACTGGGGGGGTGGGGTTGGGATGTGGATGTCAAGGGTGATTTGCTTATGGTCAGACCTGACCAATGAGGGGGTGACCACTGGTGTGGAGCATCTATCTCCCATGTTGGTAATGACCAGGTCTAAGATATTGGAGCCCCTGGTGGGACAATGGATTAGTTGATCCAAGGCATTGGAATGTATGAATTCCAAGAACTGTTGGGAAAAGGAGTTGGTACCTGAGTAGTTTTCCCAGTTAATGGCAGGGTAGTTGAAATCACCCAGTATTATGGTGTTTGGTTGTATCTTAATATTTTCCAGTATGTTTAGAAAGGTGTAGTGAGAATCTTGGGGCATGGTGGGGGATCTGTAGCAAGTTACAATATGGACTGCAGTCTTATCTAGTGTTAGTTGCACCTGGAGAATTTCAGATGCATTGTGTAGGGCAACTAGCCTGGAGGTGTGAATATCCTTGGTGAATATGGACACTCCTCCACCTTTAGTTTTTCGGTCATGGTTTTGTGGCAGAAAAGTATGGTAATAGTTGTAGCCTGGTATTGCAGGGGTGCTCTCTGGAGCCTTGAACCAAGTCTCAGTTACTGTACAGATATCACTGTTCTCTATTTTTAGGAGTGCATCGAGAGAGTGCATTTTGAAGTTTAGACTTCTAGCATTGAGTAGCATTACCTTCAGATTTGGCATGCTTGTATCTGTTACGGTGGTGGTTTTGTCCTTTGAACCTTGCCTTAAAAAGGCACTATAGGGGTGGCAAGAGCTTTAGCCAGTAACCTGAATCCCAGGGGTGACAGGTACAGACCATCTCTGGCAAAGCATTGTGGTCTGTCAATCATGTTGTCCCAGGCAGACAGATACTGGATCCCCTTTGAATGACACCAGAAGCTTAGCCAATTGTTGAAGTCAATCATTTTGTCCTTATACTGTGGTATCATTCTGGGTGAAGGCAGGATGCTAGTCAGGGCTAGGGTCTCATCTGCCTGGGCCACATGATCCTAGAGATCCTCCATGTCTCTTTTCATGTAGTCCACGGAGGTACGTCTCAAGTCATTCACTCCAGCATGGACAATGACAGAGTCACATTTGTACTTGTTGTGGACTGACTTGAGTGCATGCGTTATGTGGCAGATCCTGACACCCGACAGGCAGCTGACTGTAATTTTCTCCTTGTTCAGCCTGGTGAGTAGGACATCAGTGTGCCTGACTATAGAGCCACCTATGGCTAAAGTGTTAGGTACATTGTCTTGCCTTAGGGGCTGTTGTTGGGTGGCACACTGGTGTTGTGAGCTATGTGTCACTTTGGTTGTGACTGGTGTTTGTTTGCGTTTCAGCTTTGGAGGTCCTTGTTGCTTGGGCAGGTTAATGTTAAGGGCTTCCGCATATGTGGGCTTAGTGTTGCTATGTGTGGGTGTTGATGGTGTGGGTTTTGAAGGGCTATAAGTTGCTTGAGGTGTAGTGCAGGTGTTAACCTTCTCCTCTTGACTGTCTAGCACAATCTTGGCCGGAGAGAGCTTTGCTTACAGTTTGGATATGTAAGTGTATCTCTCGCAGGTTGTAGTGGTGGGTGGTAGGAGGAGAGGGTTGTCTGTATACATGAGGCAGTTGCCACATTGCCCCAGTATGCCCAGATTCACCAGGTCACACCCGTGTCTGCCTGCTTGCATCCTCCTTACTCCTGAGACATTTTCTCTTACTAATCTACAGCCATCCCTAGGAGTCCGGAGGAAGTAAGCAGGCATACACAGGGATGACTATAGATAAGTAGGGTAGAAATGTCTTAGAATTTAGGAGGAAGTTAGCAGGCAGACATAGGGATGGCTGTAGACTAGTAAGAGAAAATGTCTCAGGAGTAAGGAGGATGCAAGCAGGCAGACACAGGTGTGACTATAGATTACTTAGGTAAAATGTCTTAGGAGTAAGAAGGAAGTACCCAGGCAGAGACGGGGTTCAGTATAGATACCTTGGGTAAAATGTCCTAGGAGAAAGTATGAAGTAACCTGGCAGACACATGGGTGACTATAGATAAGGAGGGTAATACAGCTTAAGAGTAAGAAGGATGAAAGCAGGCAGACATAGGGGTGACTATAGATTAATACTGTAAAATGTCTTAGGAATAAGCAGGCAGCAATCAGGCAGACAATGGGCTGATTGTAGATAAGAAGGAAAAATGACTTGTGAGTAATGAGGAAGTAAACAGGTAGGCACAGCGGTGACTATAGATAAGTAGGAAGAAATATGTTAGGTGTAACGAAGAATTAAGCAGGCAGACACAGGGGTGACTATAGATAAGTAGGGTAAAATATTTTAGAAGTAAGGAGGAGGAGATAACATACAACCATTGGGATGACTATAGATAAGAAGGGTAAAATGGCTTAGTTGTAAGGAAAAAGTAAGCAGTCAGTGACAGGGCTGTCAATAGATATGGAGGGTAAAATGTCTTAGGAGTAAAGAGCAAGTAAGCAGTCAGACACATGGTTGACTTTAGATAATTAGGGTAATGATGAGTAGAACAAAACCACGGACTCACCACGAGGTGACTGTAGATCAGAAGGGTAAAATGTATTAGCAGTAAGGAGGACGTAAACAGGCAGGCTTTGGGATAACTGCAGATAAGTAAGGGAAAATATCTTAGGAGTAAGGGGGAAGTAAGCAGGCAGACACAGGGGTGACTATAGATAATTAGACTAAAATGTCTTAGTAGTAATAATAGGTAAGCAGGTAGACACATTGGTGACTATAGATATGTAGGGAAAAGTGTCTTAGGAATAACAAGGAAGTAAGCAGGCAAACCCAGGGCTAACTTCAGATAAGTAGGGCAAAATATCTTAGGTGTAAGGAGGAGGAGGTAAACAGGCAGGCAAAGGGACGAGCATAGATAAGAAATGTAAAATGTCTTTGCAATAAGGAAGAAGTAAGCAGACAGACACAGGGGATGACTATTGATTAGTAGTGTAAAAAGAGTAAGGAGGGAAGTAAGCAGGAAGACATATGGTTGACTATAGATAAGTCAGTTAAAATGTCCTAGGAAAAAGGAGAGAGTAAGCAGGCAGACACAGTGGTGTTTATAGTTAAGGAGTGTAAAATAACTTAGGAGTAAGAAGGATGTAAGCAGTGAGACACAGGGGTGACTATAGATTAGTAAGGTAAATTGTCTTAGGAGTAATCAGGCAGAAGTCAGGGAGACATAGTGGTGACTGTAGATAAGAACAGAAAAAATGGCTTTGGACTAATGAGGAAGTAAACAAGTGGACACAGCAGTGACTATAGATAAGGAGGGTAAACTGTATAAGGAGTAAAGAGGAGGTAAGAAGGCAGGCACAGGGTTGACTATAGATAAGTAGGGTAAAATGTTTTAGGAGTAAGAAGGAAGTAATCACGCAGACCCAGAGATGGGTATAAGTAGTGAAAAGTATCTTAGGAGTCAGGAGGAATTAAGCAGGCAGAAATAGGGGTGACTATAGATAAGGAGGATAAAATCTCTTAAGAGTAAGGAGGAAGTAAGCAGACAGACAATGTGCTGACTATAGATAGGTAGAATAAAATCTCATACGAGTAAGGTGGAAGTAAGTAGGCAGACAGAGGGATGACTGCAGATAAGTAGGGTAAAATGTCAGCAGTAAGGCTGAAGTAAGCAGGCAGATACGGTTGACTATAGATAAGTAGGATAAAATGTCTTAGAAGGAAGGGGGAAGTAAGCAGAGAGACACAGGGTTGACTACAGATAAGTAGGGTAAAATGTCTTAAGCAGTAATGAGGAAGTAATTAGGTATACATAGGGGTAACTGAATGTAAGTAGGGTAAAAGGGCTTAGGAGTCCAGAGAAAGTAAGCAGGCAGACACAGGGATGACTATAGATAAGTTGGGTAAAATATTTTCGGAGTAAGGAGGAATTAAGCAGGCAGACAGTGGATTGACTCTAGGGAGTTAGAATAAAATGTCCTAGGAGTCAGGAGGAAATAAACAGGCAGACAAACGATTGAATATAGATACAGAGGGTAAAATGTCTAAGAATTCCTACTCATCCTATCTCTACACCTAGGCTTTTTTTCCCTTCCCTCTATCACATCAACTCCTTCTGCTGACACGTAGCCAGTGCCATCTCTACTCTTTTTTCCTTTAATACAATCTCCTCTGCCAGCTAACAATTTTACCTACCATCTAAACCTTCTAATTCTATGTCTACCATGAGTTTAACAATTCTTTACTGATATTACTAAGTTATATAATGTTATTACCATACTACTGTATGTAACTCTTAACATATTATTGGATGGTGTTATTTACTTATCTGATGTACTACCTCTACCTGATATATTCTGCATTATATGTTCTTTTTTATGTAATTACATGTGGAGATTTTCTCCTCGGGCCGCGGCTAAAAATGGGCTCATTTCTGGCCCAGTGGACTTTCCTGGTAAACAAATGCAATAAATAAATAAATAAATAAATAAATAAATAAATAAGCAGGTAGACATAGGGAAGCCTATAGATACGTAGGGCAAAATATCTTAAGAGTAAGGAGGAAGTAAGCAAGCAGACTCAGTGGTGGGTATAGATAAGGAGGATTAAATTTCTTAGGAGTAAATCGGAAGAAAGCAGGCAGACCAGGGTTGACTACAGATAAGTAGGGTAAAATGTCTTAGCATTAAGCAGGAAGTAAGCAGGCAGACAAAGGGTTGTGTATATATAAGTAGGGTAAAATGTTTTGGCAGGAAGGAGGAAGTAAGCAGACAGACAGAGGGCTGACTATAGGTAAGTAGGGTAAATGCTTTAGGAGTAACCGGGAAGAAATCAGGCAGACATAGGGGCGACTACAGATAAGAAGGGTAAAATGACTTAGTAATAAGGAAGAACTAAGCAAGCAGACACAGGGCTGACTATACATAAGGAGCGAAAATATCTTAGAAGTAAGGAGGAAGTAAACAGACAAACACAGGAGTGACTACAGATTAGTAGGGTAAAATGTCTTGGGAGTTTCCAGGAAGAAATCAAGCAGACATAGTTTACCATAGATAAGAAGGGAACAATGGCTTAGGAGTAATGAGGAAGTAAACAGGCAGACACATTCGTGACTATAGATAAGGAGGGTAAAATGGATTAGGAGTAAAGAGGAAGTAAGCAGGCAGACAAAGGGCTGACTATAGATAAGCAGGCAAAATATGTTAGGTGTAAGAGGAAGTAAAGAGGCTGCCTCAAGGTGACTATAGGTAAGTAGGGCAAAATGTCTTAGCTGTATGGAGGAGGAGGTAAACAGGCAGGCATAGGGATGATAAGAAGGGTAAAACAGCTTAGGAATAAGGATAAAGTAAACAAGCAGACACAAGGGTGTCTATATATATGTTGGGTAAAATGTGTTAGGAGTAATGAGGAGGAAAACAGGCTGGCATAGGGATGACTATAGATAAGGAGCGAAAAATATCTTACGAGTTCGGAGGAAGTAAGCAGGCAGACACGGGTGACTATAGATTAGTAGGGTAAAATGTCTTTGGAGTAGTGAGGAAGTAAGCAGGCAGACAGTGGGGTGACTACAGAGAAGTAGGGTAAAATGTCTTAGGAGTAATTTGGAGGTAATCCGGCATACACAGTGGTGACTATAGATTAGAAGGGTAAAATGTCTTAGGTGTAAAAAAGAAGTAGGCAGGCAGACACAGGGTTGACTATAGATTAGTAGGGTAAAATGTCTTTGGAGTAGTGAGGAAGTAAGCAGGCAGACACAGGGGTGACTACAGAGAAGTAGGGTAAAATGTCTTAGGAGTAATTTGGAGGTAATCCGGCGTACACAGTGGTGACTATAGATTAGAAGGATAAATGCTTTAGGAGTAACCGGGAGGAAATCAGGCAGACATAGGGGTGACAACAGATAAGAAGGGTAAAATGACTTAGTAATAAGGAGGAACTATGCAGGCTGACACAGGGCTGACTATACATAAGGAGGAAAATATCTTAGGAGTAAGGAGGAAGTAAGCAGGCAAACATAGGAGTGACTATAGATTAGTAGGGTAAAATATCTTAGGAATAAGGAGGAAGTAATCAGGCAGACACAGGGTGACTATAGATAAGGAGGGTAAAATCTCTTAGGAGTAAGGAAGAAGTAAGCAGGCAGACACAGGGAGAAAAGAGGAAGTAAGCAGGCAGGGAGAGGGTTGACTACAGAAAAGTATGGTGAAATGACATTGAAGTATGGAGGAAGTAAGCAGCAGACAAAGAGCTGACTATAGATAAGTAGGGTAAAATGTTTTTGGAATAAGGAGGAACTAAGCAGGGAGACACAGGGGTAACTATAGATAAGTAGGTTAAAAATGTCAGCATTCTGGAGGAAGTAAGCAGAGTGACATAGGGATGACTGTAGATAAGTAAAAGAAAATGTCTTAGGAGTAAGAAGGAAGTAAGCAGGCATACATAGGGTTGGCTATAGAAAAGAAGGGTAAAATATCTTAGGAGTAAAGAAGAATTAAGCAGGCAAAATCAGGGGTGACTATAGATAAGGAAAGTAAAATTTCTTAGGAGTAAGGAGGAAGTAAGAAGGCAGACACAGGGTTGACTGTGGTTAAGTAGGGTAAAATATCTTAGGAGTAAGGAGAAAGTAAGCAGCACACACAGGGGTGACTATAGATAAATTTGGTAAAATGTCTTAGCAGTAAGGAGGAAGCAAGCAGGCAGACATAGGGTTGACTACAGATAAGAAGGGTAAAATGACTTAGGAGTAAGGAGGAAGTAATTATGTATACACTGGTGTAACTGAATGTAAGTAGAGTAAAATGTTTTAGGAGCCCAGAGAAAGTAAGCAGGCAGACACATGGATGACTGTAGATAAGTAGGGTAAAATGTCTTAATAATAAGTAGGAAGTAAGCAGGCAGACATAGGGTTCACTATAGATAAGTAGGGTAAAATATTTTCGGGGTAAGGAGGAATTAAGCAGGCAGACAGTGGATTGACTCTAGGTAGTTAGAATAAAATGTCCTAGGAGTCAGGAGGAAATAACCAGGCAGACAAACGGTTGAATATAGATCTTCTTTCGGCTTTTTCCCAGTTAGGGGTCACCACAGCGGCTCATGATTGGCAGTGGAGTTTTACAGTGTCGCGTTGCCAGCCCAGTGCCCAACCTTCCACAGAAGGCACACACACATGCACACACATACCTAGGGCCAATTTAGAGTGTCCAATCCACCTACTCCATGTCTTTGGGATGTGGGAGGAAACCAGAGCACTCGGAGGAAACCCATGTGACCACAGGGAGGACATGCAGACTCCACACAGAAGGCACCCCAGCCGAGAATCAGACTGGAGAACCTCTTGCTGTGAGGTGGCAATGCTAACCGCTGCACCACCGCGGCTGCCCCAAACGGTTGAATATAGATACATAGGGTAAAATGTCTAAGGATTCCTACTTATCCTATCTCTACACCTAGGCTTTTTTTTCCCTTCCCTCTATCACATCAACTCCTTCTGCTGACACTTAGCCAGTGCCATCCCTACTCTAAGCCTTCTGCCTCCTTCTTTTTTTCTTTAATACAATCTCCTCTCTCAGCTAACAATCTTACCTACCATCTAAACCTTCTATTCCTATACTTCTGCTATGAGTTTAACAATTCTTTACTGATATTACTAAGTTATATAATGTTATTACCATACTACTGTATGTAACTCTTACCATATTATTGGATGCTATTATTTACTTATCTGCTGTACTACCTGTGCCTGATATATTCTGCATTATATGTTCTTTTTTATGTAATTACATGTGGAGCTTTTCTCCCCAGGCCTCCACTAGAAATGGGCTCATTTCTGGCCAACTGGACTTTCCCAGTAAACAAATGCACTAAATAAATAAATAAATAAATAAATAAGCAGGTAGACATAGGGATGCCTATAGATATGGAGGGTAAAATATCTTAAGAGTAACGAGGAAGTAAGCAAGCACACTCAGGGGTGAGTATAGATAAGGAGGATTACATTTCTTAGGAGTAAGTAGGAAGCAAGCAGGCAGACCAGGGCTGACTACAGATAAGTAGGATAAAATGTCTTATCAGTAAGCAGGAAGTAAACAGGCAGACATAGGGTTGAGTATAGATAAGTAAAGTAAAATGTCTTAGTAGTATTGATGAAGTAATCAGACACAGGGGTGACTGTAGGTAAGTAGGGTAAAATGTCTTAGGAGTTTGGAGGAAGTAAGCAGGCAGACACAGGGGTGACTATAGATAAGTAGGGTTAACATGTCTTTGGATTCAGGAGGATGTAAGCAGGCAGACATAGGGATGACTGTAGATAAGTAAAAAATGTCTTGGGAGTAAGAAGGATGTAAGCAGGCAGACACAGGGTGACTATAGATTAGTAGGGTAAAATGTCTTGGGAGTTTCCAGGAAGAAATCAGGCAGACATAGAGTTGGCCATAGATAAGAAGGGAAAAAATGGCTTAGGAGTAATGAGGAAGTAAACAGGCAGACACGCTAGTGACTATAAATAAGGAGAGTAAAATGGCTTAGGAGTAAAGAGAAAGTAAGCAGGCAGACAAAGGGCTGACTATAGATCAGCGGGCAAAATATGTTAGGTGTAAGAGGAAGTAAAGAGGCTGCCGCAAGGTGACTATAGATAAGTAGGTCAAAATGTCTTAGCTGTATGGAGGGGGAGGTAAACAGGTAGGCATACGGGTGACTATAGGTAAGAAGGGAAAAATGGCTTAGGATTAAGGAGAATGTAAGCAGGCAGACACAGGGGTGACTATAGATAAGTAGAGTAAAATGCCTTATGAGTAGGGAGGAGGAAAACAGGTAGGCATAGTGATGACTATAGATAAGTAGGGGGAATATCTTAGGAGTCCAGAGGAAGTAAGCAGGCAGAAACAGGGGTGACTATAGATAAGTAGGGTAGAAATGTCTTAGGATTCAGGAGGAATTAAGCAGGCAGACATAGGGATGGCTGTAGATAAGTAAGAGTAAATGTCTCAGCAGAAAGGATGATGTAAGCAGGCAAACACAGGGGTTACTATAGATTAGTGGGGTAAAATGTCTTGGGAGAAATCAGGCAGACATAGGGATGACCACAGATAAGAAGGGGAAAAGGGTTAGGAGTAATGAGGTACTATACAGGCAAAGCAGTGACTATAGATAATTTATTCATTTATTTATTTTATATTTGTTAAATGGGTTAGTCTGGCTGAGCTTTTGGCTCATTTTCAGCAGAGACCCGGGGAGAAAAGCTCCTCAGTTCTAGAAACATAGTAGTAACAATCAGCTGTAGGATCTTACAAGCAGAGACATGGAGAGAAAAAAAGCTCCTCAGGCCATTCAATTATACAGAGTATTAACAATTGGCAGACAAGTATGTGAGTTGTTACAAACAAGGTTTTAAACAATTAGCAGAAGAAAATGTGACTAGTTACAATATTATTTAAGCTGCTTAGAGCAAAATGAGTTAATAGTTAGACAGATGCTTATTTAAAGTGGATAGGATCTAGTTGTATAGGTGTTTGAAAACAAGAAAGGAAAGTAAGAATGGCTAGTAGGAGATGTAGGGGAGGAGGGGTATAAGAGACAGACTAGACAGGTAGGTTGTTTTGAGACTGTAAGAATTAAGAGTGGTTGGAGACAGAGGAAGGGAGGAGGTGGAAGAGGCAGGGGAATAGTGTTAGAGATGCATTAAGAGTGAGGTGGTGAAATAGGTGAAAGGATGGTGGTTTCAGGTTGGTTGGCTACAGTGGCAAGACTACTTTGTTTTTAGGGATTTCCTTGTGGCTAATTTGAAACTTTTGCTATGCTGGAGGGATTTTATTTCCAAGGGGAGTTGGTTCCAGGATGTAGCCGGGATATAGTTATACAGAAGGCAGCCTATTTTGGTTTTGGGTTTGTAGATGTCTAATCATTCTTGATTTGAGCTGCGTAGCATCCTAGCAGGGGAATATTTGGATATAATAGTGGAGAGGCTGGGGCAGAAGGAGGGTAGATAGAGAATAGAGTGGATGATTCGTAGTTGGTATAGTTGGAGCAGCTGAGGGAATTCTAACCAGTCTAGTTGCTGTAGTGCTAAGCAGTGGTGTGACTTGTAGGTTAAGTTAGCTGCAAATCTGGTGCTCTTATTATAGGTAGTTTCAAGCTTGAAAATAAGTGTAGAACTTAGGTTTGTGAATATGTGGCATCTGTACAGGAGTGCTGGGAGTAATGAAGCCTGGGAGAGAGTTATTCAGGCAGTGATAGTTAAGTATTTCTTGCTATGGAAAAGGTGTCCAAGTTTCTGATGAGTTCTTTTTACCAAGTTAGTAATATGGAGATCAAACTTAAGCTGATCATTTATTGTAACACCTAGCAATTTAGTACTAGATTCAGCTGAGATGGTAGTGTTTTTGCAGGATAAGATGGTAAATGTACTTTTGAGTGTGGTGATGTTTTATGGAGGAAGAGTAGAAGCTTAGTGTTTTTGGATTAAGTATTAGTTTGTTATTACCAAGCCAAGTTTCAGTGGTGTGGAAGGATGCCTGGGTAGTTGAGTTGAGGTCAGTTGGATTGTCAGCAATGGTTATAACAGGTGAGTCATCAGCATATTGCACAAGAGATGACTGGGGACAAGAGGAGTAGAGCAAGTTGGTGAAAATATTAAAGAGTAGTGGTCCAAGTATGGACCCTTGGGGGATTCCCATTTGTACAGTGAGAGGGGAGGATAGTGCAGAGAGCCATTTAACTGATTGCTGGTGGGTACAGACATAGCTGGAGAACAAGGAGATAGTAGGGGGAGAGAAATGTAAGTTAGTGAGTTTATCTAGAAGGAGTGGGTGAGAGACAGTGTCAAAGGCTTTAGAAAGGTCAAGGAACAGGCATGATACAAGTTTATTGTTATCATGAGCTAGGAAGACTATGTTGATGAATTATATGAGTGCAGTAGTTGTACTATGCTTGAGACGGAAACCATGCTGTGTGGGTGTGTGAAGGTTTTCCTGGTGAAGATAATGCATTACCTACTTGTGAATGCATTTCTCTAGTATTTTTGAGAGTGGATAGAGTATGGCAATCGGTCTGACGTTAGATATGTCTGAGGAGTTTACCCCTTTGTGAATGGGTAGAGTAAAGAAAGTCTTCCATACAGTGGGGACATAGGATTCAGAAATGGATCGGTTGATTAAGATGGATACAGGATAGGCAAGAGGTTCTGAGGCAATCTGCAGGAAGTAAGAGGGTAGCTTGTCAACAGATGGGGAGCAAGGTTTAAGTTTAGAGAGTAATGACTTTACATAGTTAGTTGATACTGCTTTTAGAGAGAAGGAGTTATGAGGGTTTGGAAGAGGTATAGAGTTTGTGGGGGTGATAGTGTTGTTTCTGGGGGGACAGAATGTATTATGGAAGTTACTGAGTTTATAAAATGATTGTTAAATTTGTTGGCTATGTCTTCAGGTGTTGCATTGGGACATGGGTTAGGAGAGGAAGGATTTCCTGGATGAAGAGTCTGTTTAACAGAGCTCCAAAATTTCTTTGGGTCTGATTTAAGAGTAGAGGGAGGACTGGCATAGAAGTTTATTTTGTTATAATGGATGATTTTTTTTTTTTATTTTATTTCTGAGTTCTTTATATTTCTGAAGAAGAGAAGGGGTCCTAGTTTTAGTCCACATTTTCCAAATCCTATCCTAATTCCAAATCCTATCCCGGTCTTTCATAAGGGTACTTGTAGATTTAGTGAGCCAGGGAACAGTATTTGATTTGATTCTAATTGTGCAAAGAGGAGCAAGGGAGTTAAGAATGTAATGTAGTGCTGAAGGAGTGGACAGCTTCATCTAAAGGAAGAGTGGTGAGGTAAGACCAGTTAATTTTGAAGAGTTGGTGAATAAAGGAGTTAGGACATAAATGAGAAAGTGAGTGGGTGGCAATAAATTTGTTAGGTTTGGTAAGGTGGGGAGTATGTCTGGTAACTCTTATAGGGCAGTGGTCACTGAGGGCATTTGGAAGGGTTTGGGAGTTATGATAGTTTTGAGGGTGGGAGACCAATAATCAGTCAAGAAGAGAGCTAGGTAGTTGAGATTAGCTGCTCAAAACCATGTAGGTTTATATAGGAAGTAGTGTTGGGAGCTTGTATTGTAAGCCAATCAATATTTACATATCCCAGTATAATTATTTCATTGTGGATGGTATGTGAAAGGTGAGATATGATGTTCCCAAGTATGTTAATATTATCACCAGGGGGAATATAGACAGTTATCGTGTTGAAACTGTTAAGTTTGAAGTTGGTCAGTAGGAGTTCAGCTGGTGAGAAGGAGGGTAAGTCTAGTGTGGGACTGATATGGGAGAGACAATTGGAGTACAGTATGGAAACTCCTCCTCCTTTTCTTTTAGGTCAATCTAATCTAAGAATATTATAGCCAGGAAGGATGATTTCACTGTCCAGATGGTGTGGTTTTAACCATGTTTTAGTTAGGGTAACTATGTCAGGAGTATAGTTAGCTATCCAAGCATAGAGTTCTTGAACTTTATTTACAAGGCTCCTGACATTGATAGAGCAGAAATGTACTATTTGTGGGTTGGAGGGGTTGGCAGTATTAGATACAGGGGAGTTATTGTTCAGGGTAGTGTCTGTAGGGCCTGGGTTAGGATGAATGTCACCTTATAGAAGTAGAGGTTTCTAATGGGGTTTTAATTTGAGTAAGTAGACTTTGTTTTTTAGTTTTAAAGGGGAGGGGGGAGATATTTTTATTTTAGGAATTAGAGTGGTGGAGGGAAGGATGGAGGGACAAATTAGTAGATAGGGTTGTGGTGTAGTACTTGAGTTAAGAGTGGTGTTTGAAGGATGGAAATAGGAGTAGGTAATTCTGAGTGATATAAGGTGAGGTGATAGAGTATAAGGAGTAGAGAAGGTAAACGTATAGTTTGAGTTGTAAGAGACATGTCACTTTATGGGATGTAGAACAGAGGATGAGAGGAAGGGGTGGGAGTAAGGTATAGTAGTCATTGATAGTGGATAGTAGGTAAGTGTGGGGAGGAGCAAAAAAGTTAGGTAGTATGAAAACAGGAAGTAAAAGGGTGGGGGGTTTGGGAGGAAGTGAGGGGGTGTGGTTGTATGGATAGGTATAAAGGTAATGATATGGGGGTGGGAGGAGAGCGACGCGAGCGAAGCAAATGGAGTGGAGCTTCACCTTCTAGATAGAACTTAGCTAAAAAAACCTACCAGCTAGTCCAGGGACACTTACTAGAGATGCTACACCTGGAGCGCTTTCAGCTGCAATTAGAGCAAATATGGCATCCATTGTTTTTAAAACCTTTGACGTGTTGTACCTGAGCAATCACTTGGGGGGTGGGGGAAAGGAGGGAAACCATAAATTGAAATTTAAAGTAGCAGGGGAGAATCCAAGGCACTCTGCTAACCTAGCTAATTATCAAAGGACAGCCAAGGAAATAAGGTAAACACACACAGGCACTCTTGTTCAAGGACTGGAAGGTTTCTCCAAGAAAAACTATGTGTAGGAGTACACCACAGGTAGAAGTTGTATGCTGCTTACTAGTCTGCAATGGCAGATTTTATTCTCTTTTATATTTGTATTCCCCTTTGTTCATTGTTTGCTGCACACAATGTAGCTAAAGATAAAAGCAGCTGGAGACTTTGCACCTCTGTTTGGTGTTTAGTGAAGAACAAGTATTGAGGAGGAGGGACTGAAGGCTATGGCTATTGAGGGGGGGGCTAAATACCTTACACAACAAATTATCAAAAGTGAAATGGATGAAAGGGGTAGGGGTGGGCTAAGACGAAGACGGTTTGGGTAAAATGCCTTAGGAGTCAAGACAAAGTAAGCCGGCAGACAAAGGGCTGATTATACATGAGGGCAAAATATGTTAGGTGTAAGGAGGAAGTAAACAGGCTGCTGCAAGGTGACTATAGATAAGTAGAGCAAAATGTCTTAGCTGTATGGAGGAGGAGGTAAACAGGCAGGCATAGGGATGATAAGAAGGGTAAAACAGCTTAGGAATAAGGATAAAGTAAACAAGCAGACACAAGGGTGTCTATATATATGTTGGGTAAAATGTGTTAGGAGTAATGAGGAGGAAAACAGGCTGGCATAGGGATGACTATAGATAAGGAGCGAAAAATATCTTACGAGTTCGGAGGAAGTAAGCAGGCAGACACGGGTGACTATAGATTAGTAGGGTAAAATGTCTTTGGAGTAGTGAGGAAGTAAGCAGGCAGACAGGGGGTTGACTACAGAGAAGTAGGGTAAAATGTCTTAGGAGTAATTAGGAGGTAATCTGGCATACACAGTGGTGACTATAGATTAGAAGGG
Source organism: Protopterus annectens (assembly GCF_019279795.1). NCBI lineage: Eukaryota > Metazoa > Chordata > Ceratodontiformes > Protopteridae > Protopterus > Protopterus annectens. Next base: position 760,541,990 of record NC_056746.1, read on the forward strand.
TAAAATGTCTTAGGAGTAAAAAAGAAGTAGGCAGGCAGACACAGGGTTGACTATAGATAAGTAGGGCAAAATGTCCTAGGAGTAAGTAGGGAGTAAGCAGGCAGACACAGGGGTGATTATAGATTAGGAGGGTAAATTGCTGTAGAAGTAAGTAGGATGTAGGAAGGCAGACACAGGGGTGACTATAGATTAATAGGGTAAATGCTTTAGGAGTAACTGGGAAGAAATCAGGAAGACAACAGATAAGAAGGGTAAAATTACTTAGTAATAAGGAGGAACTAAGCAGGCAGACACAGGGCTGACTATACATAAGAAGGGAAAATGTCTTAGGAGTAAGGAGGAAGTAAGCATGCAGACATAGGGTTGACTATAGATAAGAAGAGTAAAATATCTTAGGAGTAAGGAGAAATTAAGCAGGCAGAAACAGGGGTGACTATAGATAACGAGGGTAAAATTTTGTAGGAGTATGGGGGAAGTAAGAAGGCAGACACAGGGTTGACAATAGATAGGTAGAGTAAAATGTCTTATGAGTAAGGAGGAAGTCAGCAGCAGACACTGGACCAGTGTGACTACAGGCAAGGAGGGTTAAATCTCTTAGGGGTAAGGAGGACCTAAGCAGGCAGAAACAGGGGTGACTATAGATAAGGAGAGTAAAATTTCTTAGGAGCAAGGGGGAAGTAAGAAAGCAGACACAGGGTTGACTATAGACAGGTAGAGTAAAATAACTTAGGAGTGAGGAGGAAGTAAGCAGCAGACACAGGGGTGACTATAGATAAATAGAGCAAAATGTCTTAGCAGTAAGGAGGAAGTAAGCAGGCAGACACAGGGTTGAATATAGATACGCAGGGTCAAGTGTTTTGCAGGAAGGAGAGTAAAATTTCTTAGGAGTAAGGGGGAAGTAAGAAAGCAGACACAGGGTTGACTATAGATAGGTAGAGTAAAATAACTTAGGAGTGAGGAGGAAGTAAGCAGGCAGACATAGGGTTGAATATAGATAAGCAGGGTCAAGTGTTTTGGAGGAAGGAGAGTAAAATTTCTTAGGAGTAAGGGGGAAGTAAGAAAGCAGACACAGGGTTGACTATAGATAGGTAGAGTAAAATAACTTAGGAGTGAGGAGGAAGTAAGCAGGCAGACATAGGGTTGACTACAGATAAGTAGGGTAAAATGACTTAGGAGTAAGGAGAAAGTAAGCAGCAGACACAGGATTGACTGCTGATACGTTGGGTGAGATATTTAGGAGTAAGGAGGAAGTAAGCAGGCAGACACAGGTATGGCTTTAGAAAAGTAGGGTAAAATGTCTTAGGAGTAATGAGGACGTAATTAGGCAGACACAAGGGTTACTATAGATAAGTAGGGTAAACTTTCTTAGGAGTCCGGAGGAAGTCAGCAGGCTGACACATGGGTGACTATAGATAAGTAGGGCAAAAATGTCTTAGGATTCAGGAGGAAGTAAGCAAGCAGACATACGGATGACTGTAGATAAGTAGGAGAAAATGTCTTAGGAGTAAGTAGGAGGTTGCAGGCAGACACACAATTGACTGCATATACGTGGGGAAAAATACCTTAGGAGTAAGGAGGATGTAAGCAGGCAGACTCAGGTATAACTATAGATAATTAGTGTAAAATGTCTTAGGAGTAAGTAGGAGGTATCAGGTGGACACAGTGGTGACTGCTTATAAGTAGGGAAAATACCTTAAGAGTAAGGAGGATGTAAGCAGGCAGGCACATGGGTGACTATAGATAAGGAGGGTAAAATCTCATAGGAGTAACAAGGAAGTAAGCAGACAGACTCTAGATTGACTATAGATAGGTAGGGTAAAATGTATTAGGAGTAAGGAGGAAGTAACAGGCAGACATAAGGGTGACTATAGATAAGCAGGGTACAATGTCTTAAGAGTAAGAAGGAAGTAAGCAGGCAGGCACAGGCGTTACTATAGATAAGGAGCTTAAAATGTACTTGATGTAGTGAATAGACCACTTTGTTTTAGATACTTAGTTTAATATAAAATATGTTTTTTTAATTGAGTAAACATTACCACTCTTGAACCCTATTCTAATAATTGAACCTACCTGATATGATAAAAGTTCTAACAGACACACTATTCTTGATTGGCTCATAACTACCAAAGACAACTGTGTGCTCTGTTAGTGACTATCTACTCACATGCATATTATGAAGGAAAGCAAGAAAGCATATAGCTACCTCATTTGCTTAGACTAGATTTAAAAAAAAGTTTTTCTGATACTTATTTCAACTCTCTTATTCTACCGTGCAACTTGAACTCCCTTAGATACCACCTGCACATGCAGCTGCTTACTGCTTTAATCAGACATTCCTTATCACTTCAAACTTAGTCACTCCCCTTAGGAAAAGCAAAGCATTGGTAGTCGGAGTGGAATTAAACAGGTATAAGCAGAATGTGAGTGTATGTCATCACATAACAAAAAGAACCCTAATACAACTTTGTAGTAATTTCATTAGCATTGTTGTTCTTATGCTTGTTTGTATATGGTAGTCTAGTTGAAGCCATTGTTACATGTTTGAGTCTGTTAGTATAGTGGGTTTTAGTTGAGGAAGTGTAATGCAATGGATATTTGATGAATGGTAGGCCAGGAAGAAGGGGAAATAAAAAAGTGAGTATTAGCTGAAAAAGCAACAATTTAAGCAATATTATATTAGCAGATTTTTAAGTGCAGTAATGCAGTCCCTAATGGTAGGTTTAATTAGTGATAATGCATGCCGGTATAGCATGTGGGTAGATGTTATAAGAAGTTTATTTGAAAAGGTTACTGAGATGGCAAATTTAACATATGTTAATGTGTTATAGTTGTTAGAGGGTTATGTGGGTGGAGGACCTGGAGTCTTAAATTAGGTCCTGGGGTGACAGGGTTTAGGATGGGAGATAAGCAAATGAGCAACCAGAATGGTAGTCATGCTGTATGCTGATGTGCATTGAAAAACACAGTGTATGGAAGATGAAAACTCATAATAATAAAAACACAAATGAAACTGTACACAAGGATACGTTTCACTAGTAATGCCATGGACTAGTTAAGAAGGATTTTTAATTTTTTGGGGGCAGTACAAAAAGACTGATTACAAGTTTACAATAACATCCAACTCTGAAGGTGTTCATGCAACTATCAGTGGTATTGTTAGTGAGGTACACTTCTTGCTATAACCACTGAAACGTGATCTTTACAAGTTTAGTACAAGGTATTTAATAATTGAAATAACAGAGGAAAAAATGGACATAACATATTAAGACTAGGAGGGTAAGAGGTGGCCATTATCTACAAAAATAATTGCTACCTTTCCCAATAATACATTTCCTCTTCCCAAATTTGAGATCCAGAAATTCTTGCAAGTCCCTCAAAATTAACATATACAAAAGTTTATGTATAATTGGAGTTTACATGGCCTGTGGAAATAGTGGATACATTGCTGATGAATTTCTCTCTTGGTCATCATTCAAACTCTCACATAAGAGTATAATATTAGTAGATCTGAACATTGATTTGCATACCATAGGCGCTGATAGCCCTTCAAGTGCCATTAACTCATATGGGTTTACTCGGTGCATTTCCATAAAACTGCTAGTAGAACATCTGCTTTTGACCGAACTCTCACCAATACCCCAAATAAAATCATTTCTAGTAGTTCCCTTCCTGGTACCTAAGTGATCACCTGTATACTATTGCAATTAAAGATCACAAACCTAAACAAAACAACATCCCTATAACCTTGCTTATCATCTCTCTTCTTGCAATAAAGTCCTATGTATCTCAAACTTAAACTGTGAATTACAGAGTGCTACAAACACTTCAACTCAACTTTTCTTAACATACTAAATGAACATGCACCAATCAGAGCTAAAGGCATCAAATCTAATGTAGCAAACTGCCTTTAAAACTAACTAAACAGCTTACAAAGGATAGAGACAATGCTTGTAACACATGGAAGCAAAAACTAAACTGTAGCTAAATATCAATACTATAAACATCTTTACAGCATCACAAAAATCAAATACAATTTTGAAAAAAAATACTATACTAAACTGCTGACAACAAATTAACATAATCACAAAGCATTTGATTTACAATAAGCCAACTACTAAATCATAGCACCACTCCCCATCCTTCCCCATGACTAAATCATGGCACCACTCACTATCATTCCCCACTACTAAATCACAGCACAAGTACCCATCATTTCTCAAACTAAATAATGGCACCATTCCCCATCCTTCCTCCCTACTAAACCATAGCATCACTCCCCATCCTTCCTAACAACTAAATCATGGCACCAATTCCCATTGTTCCCCACTACTAGATCATACCACCATTCCCCATCTTTTCCCACTACTAAATCATGGCACCATCCCCCATCCTTCCTGAATACTAAACTATGGCATCAGCCCCATCCTTCCCCACTACTAAATCACGGCACCAATACCCATCCTTTTCTACTACTAAATCATAGCACCACTCTGCATCTTACCCACTACTAAATCATGGCACTACTACCCATCCATCCCCACTACTAAATCAAGGCACCAACACACATCCCTCCCCACTACTAAATTATGGCACCAATACACATTCTTCCCCACCACTAGATAATGACACCAACACTGATTCTTCCACACCAACACCCATCATTCTCTACTACCAAATCATGGCACTGTTCCCCATCCTTCCCACTACTAAATCATGGCACCAATACCCATCCTTCCCCAGCAGTAAATCAAGGCACCAATAACCATCCTTCCCACAACTAAATAATGGCACCAACTCCATCCTTACCCACTACTAAATAATGGCGCCAACAACTATCCTTCCTCATTACAAAACCATAGCACCAATCCCAATCCTTCCCCATTACTAAATCATGGCACCAACACCAATCCTTCCTCATTCTAAAATCATTGCAGCAACACCAATCCTTCCCCACTACTAAATAATGGCATAATTCCCCATCCTTCACAACTACTAAATCATGGTATCATTCCCCATCATTCCCCACTACTAAATCATTGCACCAATACCCATCCATCCCCACTACTAAATCATGGCACCAATACAAATAATTTCCAACTGCTAAATCATGGCACCAATACCCATAGCTCCCAACTACTAAATTATAGCACCATTCCCTATCATTCTGCACTATTAAATTATGGCACACTCCACATCTTTCCTCACAGCTAAATCATGACAACATTATCATGGCACCAATACCCACCTTCCCCACAACTAAATCAGGGCAACATTCACAATCCTTCCCCATTACTAAACCATGGCACCAATCCCCATCCTTCCCCGCTACTAAATCATGCTGTCATTCTCCATCATTCACCACTACTAAATCATGGCACCAATACAAATCTTACCCCACTACTAAATCATGGCACCAGTACCCGTCCTTCCCAACTACTAAATCATGGCACCATTCCCCATAATTTTTCACTACTGAATTATGGCACACTCCACATCCTTCCCAACTACTAAATCAAAGAACCACTCCCCATCCTTCCCCCCACTACTAAATTGTGGCATCAAAACCCATTCTTCCCCACTACTAAATGTTGGCACCATTCAAAATCCTTCCCCACTACTAAACCATGGCACCACTCCATATCATTGCCTACTACTAAATCACAGCACCAATACCCATCCTTCCCTACTACTAAATCATGACACAAACACCCATGCTTTCCCACTACTAAATTGTGGCATCAACACTCATCCTTCCCACTCCTAAATCATGGCACCAACACCCATCCTTTCCTACTACTAAATCATGGCACCATTCCCATCCTTCCCTACTACTAAATTATGGCTTTAGTACCCATCTTTCCCCAATAATAAATCATAGCACAATCCCCTGCCCTTCCCCACTAATAAATCATGGCACTACTCCCAATCCGTTCCTACAACTAAATCATAGTAACAGTACCTTTCCCTCTACTGAATCATGGCACCAATACCTATCCTTCCCCACTACTAAATCATGGCACCATTTCCGACTGATCCCAACTAATAAATCATGGTACTATTCCCCATCCTGCCCCACTAATAAATCATGAGACCAACCCCCATCCTTCCCCATTACTAAATTGTGGCACCAACACCCTTCCTTTCCCACTACTAAATCATGGCACCAATATCCATTCTTCCTCACTAATAAATCATGGCAACACTCTCCGTCCTTCCCCACTACTAAATTGTGGCACCACCACCCATCCTTCCCCACTACTAAATAATGGCACCAATCCCCATCCTTCCCCACTATTAAATCATGGCATCAGTACCCATCCTTCCCCACCGTAAATCAAGTCACCAACAGCCATACTTGCTCATTACTAAATCGTGGCATCAAATCCCATCCCTCTCCATTACTAAATCATGCCATCAACACCCATCCTTTAACATTACAGAATCATGGCAGGAACACCAATCCTTACCTACTACCAAATATTGGCACAAATCCCATTCCTTCTCCACTACTAAATCATGTATGATTCCCCATCATTACCCACTAATAAATGATGGCACCAATACCCACTTTCCCCAATACTAAATCATGGCACCATTTACAATCCTTCCCAGTTACTTAACCATGGCACCACTCCCCATCCTTCCCCACTACTAAATCATGGTATCATTCTCCTTCATTCCCCACTACTAAATTATGGCACCAATACCAATCCTACTCCACTACTAAATCATGACACCAGTACCCATCCTTGCCAACTACTAAATCATAGCATCATTATCCATCATTCCTCACTACTGAATTATGGCACATTCCACATCTTTCCCAAATACAAAATTATGGCACTACTCCTCATCCTTCTCTCACTACTAAGTCATGGCACCAATAACCATCTTTCCCCACTACTAAATCATGGGACCAACACCCATCCTTTCCCACTATTAAATCATGGCACCAACACCACCCTTCCCCAATACAAAATAATGGCACCAACAGTCACCCTTCCTCATTACTAAATCATGGCACCAATCCCCATGCTTCCGCATTGCTAAATAATGACACCAGCACCCATCCTTCCCCACTACTGAATCATGCCACAACCTACTACTAAATCATGGCACTGAAACCAATGCAACTCCACTATTAAATCATGGCACCAGAAGCCATCCTTCCCCACTAGTAAACCATAACACCATTACCCATCATTCACCACTACTAAATGATTGCACATCCCACATATTTCCCGACTACTTAATCATGGCACCACTCCCCATCCTTACCCAACTTCTAAATCATGGCACTAATACCCATCCTTCCCCACTATTAAACCATGGCACCATTTAAAATCCTTTCCACTACTAAACCATGCCACCACTCCCCATCCTTCCCCACTACTACATCATGGGATCATTCCCCATCATTGCCCACTATGAAATCATGGCAGCAATACCCATCCTTCCACTCTACTATGACACCAACACCCTTCCTTCCCCACTACTAACTCATGGCACCAATATCCACCCTTGCCAACTACTAACTCATGGCTCCACTCCCCATATTTCCCAAATACAAAATCACAGTTCCACTCCCCATCCTTGCCCACTACTAAATCATAGCACCACTCCACATCTTCCACACTAATAAATCATGGCACCAATACCCAATCTTTTCCACTACTAAATCATTCCACCAGTGCCCATCCTTCCCCACTACTAAATCATGGCACCAACACCCATCATTTCCCACTACTAAATCATGGTACCAATGCCCATCATTCTCACTACTAAATCATGGCACCCTCCCCACCCTTCCACACTAAAAATCAACACAATAAAATACATACTTCCTACTAATAATTCATGGCACAAATACCATCCTTCCCCACAACTAAATCAGGGCAACATTCACAATCCTTCCCCATTACTAAACCATGGCACCAATCCCCATCCTTCCCCGCTACTAAATCATGCTGTCATTCTCCATCATTCACCACTACTAAATCATGGCACCAATACAAATCTTACCCCACTACTAAATCATGGCACCAGTACCCGTCCTTCCCAACTACTAAATCATGGCACCATTCCCCATAATTTTTCACTACTGAATTATGGCACACCCACATCCTTCCCAACTACTAAATCAAAGAACCACTCCCATCCTTCCCCACTACTAAATTGTGGCATCAAAACCCATTCTTCCCCACTACTAAATGTTGGCACCATTCAAAATCCTTCCCCACTACTAAACCATGGCACCACTCCATATCATTGCCTACTACTAAATCACAGCACCAATACCCATCCTTCCCTACTACTAAATCATGACACAAACACCCATGCTTTCCCACTACTAAATTGTGGCATCAACACTCATCCTTCCCACTCCTAAATCATGGCACCAACACCCATCCTTTCCTACTACTAAATCATGGCACCATTCCCATCCTTCCCTACTACTAAATTATGGCTTTAGTACCCATCTTTCCCCAATAATAAATCATAGCACAATCCCCTGCCCTTCCCCACTAATAAATCATGGCACTACTCCCAATCCGTTCCTACAACTAAATCATAGTAACAGTACCTTTCCCTCTACTGAATCATGGCACCAATACCTATCCTTCCCCACTACTAAATCATGGCACCATTTCCGACTGATCCCAACTAATAAATCATGGTACTATTCCCCATCCTGCCCCACTAATAAATCATGAGACCAACCCCCATCCTTCCCCATTACTAAATTGTGGCACCAACACCCTTCCTTTCCCACTACTAAATCATGGCACCAATATCCATTCTTCCTCACTAATAAATCATGGCAACACTCTCCGTCCTTCCCCACTACTAAATTGTGGCACCACCACCCATCCTTCCCCCACTACTAAATAATGGCACCAATCCCCATCCTTCCCCACTATTAAATCATGGCATCAGTACCCATCCTTCCCCACCGGTAAATCAAGTCACCAACAGCCATACTTGCTCATTACTAAATCGTGGCATCAAATCCCATCCCTCTCCATTACTAAATCATGCCATCAACACCCATCCTTTAACATTACAGAATCATGGCAGGAACACCAATCCTTACCCACTACCAAATATTGGCACAAATCCCATTCCTTCTCCACTACTAAATCATGTATGATTCCCCATCATTACCCACTAATAAATGATGGCACCAATACCCACTTTCCCCAATACTAAATCATGGCACCATTTACAATCCTTCCCAGTTACTTAACCATGGCACCACTCCCCATCCTTCCCCACTACTAAATCATGGTATCATTCTCCTTCATTCCCCACTACTAAATTATGGCACCAATACCAATCCTACTCCACTACTAAATCATGACACCAGTACCCATCCTTGCCAACTACTAAATCATAGCATCATTATCCATCATTCCTCACTACTGAATTATGGCACATTCCACATCTTTCCCAAATACAAAATTATGGCACTACTCCTCATCCTTCTCTCACTACTAAGTCATGGCACCAATAACCATCTTTCCCCACTACTAAATCATGGGACCAATACCCATCCTTTCCCACTATTAAATCATGGCACCAACACCACCCTTCCCCAATACAAAATAATGGCACCAACAGTCACCCTTCCTCATTACTAAATCATGGCACCAATCCCCATGCTTCCGCATTGCTAAATAATGACACCAGCACCCATCCTTCCCCACTACTGAATCATGCCACAACCTACTACTAAATCATGGCACTGAAACCAATGCAACTCCACTATTAAATCATGGCACCAGAAGCCATCCTTCCCCACTAGTAAACCATAACACCATTACCCATCATTCACCACTACTAAATGATTGCACATCCCACATATTTCCCGACTACTTAATCATGGCACCACTCCCCATCCTTACCCAACTTCTAAATCATGGCACTAATACCCATCCTTCCCCACTATTAAACCATGGCACCATTTAAAATCCTTTCCACTACTAAACCATGCCACCACTCCCCATCCTTCCCCACTACTACATCATGGGATCATTCCCCATCATTGCCCACTATGAAATCATGGCAGCAATACCCATCCTTCCACTCTACTATGACACCAACACCCTTCCTTCCCCACTACTAACTCATGGCACCAATATCCACCCTTGCCAACTACTAACTCATGGCTCCACTCCCCATATTTCCCAAATACAAAATCACAGTTCCACTCCCCATCCTTGCCCACTACTAAATCATAGCACCACTCCACATCTTCCACACTAATAAATCATGGCACCAATACCCAATCTTTTCCACTACTAAATCATTCCACCAGTGCCCATCCTTCCCCACTACTAAATCATGGCACCAACACCCATCATTTCCCACTACTAAATCATGGTACCAATGCCCATCATTCTCACTACTAAATCATGGCACCCCTCCCCACCCTTCCACACTAAAAAATCAACACAATAAAATACATACTTCCTACTAATAATTCATGGCACAAATACCATCCTTCCCCACAACTAAATCAGGGCAACATTCACAATCCTTCCCCATTACTAAACCATGGCACCAATCCCCATCCTTCCCCGCTACTAAATCATGCTGTCATTCTCCATCATTCACCACTACTAAATCATGGCACCAATACAAATCTTACCCCACTACTAAATCATGGCACCAGTACCCGTCCTTCCCAACTACTAAATCATGGCACCATTCCCCATAATTTTTCACTACTGAATTATGGCACACTCCACATCCTTCCCAACTACTAAATCAAAGAACCACTCCCCATCCTTCCCCCCACTACTAAATTGTGGCATCAAAACCCATTCTTCCCCACTACTAAATGTTGGCACCATTCAAAATCCTTCCCCACTACTAAACCATGGCACCACTCCATATCATTGCCTACTACTAAATCACAGCACCAATACCCATCCTTCCCTACTACTAAATCATGACACAAACACCCATGCTTTCCCACTACTAAATTGTGGCATCAACACTCATCCTTCCCACTCCTAAATCATGGCACCAACACCCATCCTTTCCTACTACTAAATCATGGCACCATTCCCATCCTTCCCTACTACTAAATTATGGCTTTAGTACCCATCTTTCCCCAATAATAAATCATAGCACAATCCCCTGCCCTTCCCCACTAATAAATCATGGCACTACTCCCAATCCGTTCCTACAACTAAATCATAGTAACAGTACCTTTCCTCTACTGAATCATGGCACCAATACCTATCCTTCCCCACTACTAAATCATGGCACCATTTCCACTGATCCCAACTAATAAATCATGGTACTATTCCCCATCCTGCCCCACTAATAAATCATGAGACCAACCCCATCCTTCCCCATTACTAAATTGTGGCACCAACACCCTTCCTTTCCCACTACTAAATCATGGCACCAATATCCATTCTTCCTCACTAATAAATCATGGCAACACTCTCCGTCCTTCCCCACTACTAAATTGTGGCACCACCACCCATCCTTCCCCCACTACTAAATAATGGCACCAATCCCCATCCTTCCCCACTATTAAATCATGGCATCAGTACCCATCCTTCCCCACCGTAAATCAAGTCACCAACAGCCATACTTGCTCATTACTAAATCGTGGCATCAAATCCCATCCCTCTCCATTACTAAATCATGCCATCAACACCCATCCTTTAACATTACAGAATCATGGCAGGAACACCAATCCTTACCCACTACCAAATATTGGCACAAATCCCATTCCTTCTCCACTACTAAATCATGTATGATTCCCCATCATTACCCACTAATAAATGATGGCACCAATACCCACTTTCCCCAATACTAAATCATGGCACCATTTACAATCCTTCCCAGTTACTTAACCATGGCACCACTCCCCATCCTTCCCCACTACTAAATCATGGTATCATTCTCCTTCATTCCCCACTACTAAATTATGGCACCAATACCAATCCTACTCCACTACTAAATCATGACACCAGTACCCATCCTTGCCAACTACTAAATCATAGCATCATTATCCATCATTCCTCACTACTGAATTATGGCACATTCCACATCTTTCCCAAATACAAAATTATGGCACTACTCCTCATCCTTCTCTCACTACTAAGTCATGGCACCAATAACCATCTTTCCCCACTACTAAATCATGGGACCAACACCCATCCTTTCCCACTATTAAATCATGGCACCAACACCACCCTTCCCCAATACAAAATAATGGCACCAACAGTCACCCTTCCTCATTACTAAATCATGGCACCAATCCCCATGCTTCCGCATTGCTAAATAATGACACCAGCACCCATCCTTCCCCACTACTGAATCATGCCACAACCTACTACTAAATCATGGCACTGAAACCAATGCAACTCCACTATTAAATCATGGCACCAGAAGCCATCCTTCCCCACTAGTAAACCATAACACCATTACCCATCATTCACCACTACTAAATGATTGCACATCCCACATATTTCCGACTACTTAATCATGGCACCACTCCCCATCCTTACCCAACTTCTAAATCATGGCACTAATACCCATCCTTCCCCACTATTAAACCATGGCACCATTTAAAATCCTTTCCACTACTAAACCATGCCACCACTCCCCATCCTTCCCCACTACTACATCATGGGATCATTCCCCATCATTGCCCACTATGAAATCATGGCAGCAATACCCATCCTTCCACTCTACTATGACACCAACACCCTTCCTTCCCCACTACTAACTCATGGCACCAATATCCACCCTTGCCAACTACTAACTCATGGCTCCACTCCCCATATTTCCCAAATACAAAATCACAGTTCCACTCCCCATCCTTGCCCACTACTAAATCATAGCACCACTCCACATCTTCCACACTAATAAATCATGGCACCAATACCCAATCTTTTCCACTACTAAATCATTCCACCAGTGCCCATCCTTTCCCACTACTAAATCATGGCACCAACACCCATCATTTCCCACTACTAAATCATGGTACCAATGCCCATCATTCTCACTACTAAATCATGGCACCCCTCCCCACCCTTCCACACTAAAAAATCAACACAATAAAATACATACTTCCTACTAATAATTCATGGCACAAATACCATCCTTCCCCACTGCTAAACAATTCCCATCCTTCCCCACTAATAAATCATAGCACGAATACCCATCCTTCCCCACTACTAAATTGAGGCACAAACACCCATTGCTCTCCTCTATTAAATCATGACTCCAGTCCCCATTCTTCCCCACTACTAAATCATGGCATGATTTGCCATCTTACCCCACTACTAAATCATAGCACCAGAACCCATCCTTCCCCACTACTAAAGCATGGTATTAATCCCCATCATTCCTACAACTAAATTATGGTATCAATACCCATCCTTGTCCACTACTAAACAATGGTATCATCACCCATCCTTCCACACTACTAAATCATAGCACCAATGCCCAAAACCTCTCAACTGCTAAATCATGGCTCTACTCCCCATCTTTCCCAAATACTAAATGAGGGCTCCACTCCCCATCCTTCTCCACTAATAAATCATGGCACCACTCCACATCTCTCCCCACTTATAAATCATGGCACCATTCCCCATCCTTCCCACCACTACATTATGGCACCAATACCCATCCTTTCCCACTGCTAAATCATGGCACCAACACCCATCATTTCCAACTATGAAATCATGGCACCAATACCCATCCTTCCCACTACTAAATCATGGCACCACTACTCAACCTTCCCCACTACTAAATCATGGCACGGCTACCCATCCTTCCCCATTATTAAATCATTGCACCAAACCCCATCCTTCCTCATTACTAAATCATGGCATCAACACCCATCCTTCCCCATTACAAAATTATGGCAGACGCACCAATCCTTTCTCAATATTTAATAATGGCACAGCTCCCCATCCTTCCCCACTATGAAATCATGGTATCATTCCCCATCATTAACCACTACTATATCATGGCACCAATACAAATCCTTCCCCACTACTAAATCATGGCACCAATACCCATACATCCTCACTACTAAATCATAGCACCATTCCCCATAATACTGCACTATTAAATTATGGCACACTCCCCATCCTGCCCCACAGCTAAGTCATGGCACCACTACCCATCCTTTCCCCATTAATAAATCATGGCACTAATACCCACCTTCCCCACTACTAAATCACGGCACCATTCACAATCCTTCCCAGATACTAAATTATGGCACCACTTCCCAGCCTTTCCCACTACTAAATCATGGTATCATTCTCCATCATTCCCCACTACTAAATCATGGCACCAATATCCATCCTTCCCAACTACTAAATCATGGCACCACTCCCCATCTTTCCCAAATACTAAATATTGGCTCACTCCCCAACCTTCCCCTCTACTAAATCATGCCATCAATACCATTCCTTCCTCACTAGTAAATCATGACGCCAATACCCATCCTTCTCCACTACTAAATCATGGCATCAATACCCATCCTGCCTCACTACTAAATCATACCACCATTCTTTATCATTCTGCACTATTATTGTATAAACCCCATCCTTCCCCACAGAAAAATCATGGCAATACTCCCCATACTTCCCCACTACTAAATCATGGTATCATTCTCCATCATTCCCCACTACTAAATCATGGCACCAATACCAATCCAACACCACTACTAAATCATGGCACCAGTAACCGTCCTTTCCAACTACTAAATCATAGCACCATTCCTCATCATTCCTCACTACTGAATTATGGCACACTCCACATCATTTCCAACTAAAAAATCATGGCACCAAATCCCATCCTTCCCCACTACTAAATGTTGCCCCCATTCACTATCCTTCTCCACTACTAAACCATGGCATCACTCCTCATCATTGCCACTACTAAATCATGACATGAGTACCCATTCACCCCCACTACTAAGTCATAGCATCAACACCTATCCTTTCCCCACTACTAAATCATGGCTCCAGTACACATCCCTCCCAACTAATAATCACGGCATCACTCACATCCTTCCCTACTACTAAATCATGGCACCAGTCCCCATCCTTCCCCACTAATAAATCATGGAACTAGTCCCAACCCTTTCCCACTACTAAATCATAGTAACAATGCCCTTCCTTTTCCTCTACTAAATCTTGGCAGCAATACCCATCCTTCCCAACTAATAAATTATTGCATCATTCCTGATCCTTACTAACTAATATATCATGGCACTACTCCCCATCCTGACCCACTACTAAATCATGAGACCAACACCCATCCTTTCCCACTACTAAATCATGGCACTAATATCCACCTTCCCCACAAATCATAGCACCATTTACAATTCTTCCCCGTTACTAAACCATGGCACTACTCCCCATCCTTCCTCACTACTAAATCATGCTATGATTCCCCATTATTCCCAACTACTAAATCATGGCACCAATACAAATCCTACCCCACTACTAAATCATGGCAACAGTACCTGTCCTTCCCAACTACTAAATCATAGCACCATTCCCCAACATTGTTCACTATTGAATTATGGCATAGTCCACATCCTTCCCAACTACTAAATGATGGAACCACTCCTCATCCTTCCCCCACTACTAAATCATGGCACCAAAACCCATCCTTCCACACTACTAAATGTTGGCAACAGTCACAATCCTTTCCCACTACTAAACCATGGCACCACTCCATATCATTGCCTACTACTAAATCATGGCACTAATACACATTGTTCCCTACTACTAAATCATGACACCAACACCCACCCATTCCCACTACTAAATTGTGGCACCAAGACTCATCCATCCCCACTCCTAAATCAGGGCACCAACACCTATCCTTTCCTACTACTAAATCATGGCAACATTCCCATCCTTCTCTACTACTAAATTATGGCTCCAGTACCAATCTTTCCCCGGTAATAATTCATGGCACAATTCCCTATCCTTTCCCACTAATAAATCATGGCACAACTCCCAATCCTTTCCCACTACTAAATCATAGTAACGATACTCTTCCTTTCCCTCTACTAAATCATGGCACCAATACCCATCTTTCCCTACTAATAAATCATGGCACCATTCCCGACTGTTCCCAACTAATAAACCATGGTACTACTCCCGATCCTGCCCCACTAATAAATCATGAGACCAACCCCCATCCTTTCCCACTACTAAATCTTGGCACCAATATCCATCCTTCCCCACTAATAAATCATGTCAATACTCCCCATCCTTCCCCACTACTAAATTGTGCCACCAACACCAATTATTCCCCACTACTAAATAATTGCACCAATTCCCATCCTTCCCCACTACTAAATCATGGCATCAATACCCATCCTTCCCCACCAGTAAATCAAGTCACCAACAGCCATCCTTGCTCATTACTAAATCATACCATCAACACCCATCCTTCAACATTACAGAATCATGGCAGCAACACAAATCCTTACCCACTATCAAATATTGGCACACATCCCATTCATTCCTCACTACTAAATCATGTATCATTACCCATCATTACCCACTAATAAATCATGGCACCAGTACCCACTTTCCCACTACTAAATCATGGCACCATTCACAATCCTTCCCAGCAACTAAACCATGGCACAACTCCCCACCCTTCCCCACTTCTAAATCATGGTAGAATTCTCCATCATTCCCCACTACTAAATTATGGCACCAATACCAATCCTACCCCACTACTAAATCATGGCACCAGTAACCATCCTTCCCAACTACTAAATCATAGCATCATTATCCATCACCACTTCCCACTCCCCATCCTTCCCTCACTACTAAATTATGGCACTGAAACTCATCATTCCCCACTACTAAATGTTGACACCGTCCAGTATCCTTCCCCACTACTAAATGATGACACCACTCCCAATCATTGCCCACTACTAAATCATGGCACCAATAACCATCCTTTCCCACTACTAAATCATGGCTCCAATACACATCCCTGCCCACTAATAAATCATGACACCACTCAAATCCTTCCCTACTACTAAATAATGGTTCCAGTATCCATCTTTCCCCAATAATAAATCATGGCACCAGTCCCAATCCTTCCCCACTAATAAATCATGGCACTAGTCCCAATCATTTCCCACTACTAAATCATAATAACAATGCCCATCCTTTCCCTCTACTAAATTATGGCACCAATACCCATCTTTGCCCAGTAATAAATCATGGCACCAATACCCATCCTTCCCCACTAATAAATCATGGCAACAATCCCTATCCTTTCCCACTACTAAACTGTGGCACTAACACAGATCCTTCCCCACTACTAAATAATGGCATAACCCCATCCTTCCCCATTACTAACTCATGGCACCAATACCCATCCTTTCCCACCAGTAGTAAATAAAGGCACCAACAGCCATCATTTCCACTACTACATAATGGCACCAACACCATTCTTCCTCATTACTAAATCATAGGACCAACACCCATCCTTTCCCATTACTAAATCATGGCACCGGTACCCATCCCCCCACTAATAAATCATGACAATACTCCCCATCTTTCACCAGTACTAAATCATGGCTCCAGTACCCATCATTCTCCACTAATAAATCATGATACCATTCCCCATCCTTCCCCACTAATAAATCATGGCATCACTCCCAACCTTTTCCTACTACTAAATCATGGCAACAACAGCCTTCCTTTCCCTCTACTAAATCATGGCGCCAAATCCATCCCTCCCTACTATTGAACCATGGCACCAGTCTCCATCCTCCCTTCTTCTAAATCATGACATCAGTACTCATCCTTCCCCATTAACACATCATGGCACCATTCCCCATCCTTCCCCACTACTAAATTATGGGACCAACACCAATCCTTTCCCACTACTAAATCATGGCACAAACACCCATCCTTCCCCACTACTAAATCAAAGCAGTAACACCCATTATTCCCACTGCTAAATAATGGCACCATCACCATCCTTCCCCAATACTAAATAATGACACCAGCAGCCACCATTCCTCATTACTAAATCATGGCACCAACACCCATCCTTCCCCACTACTAAATCATGCCACAGCACCCCATCCTTCCCAGCTACTAAATCATGGCACCAAAACCAATGTTACCCCACTACTAAATCATGGCACCAGAAGCCATCCTTCCCCACTAGTAAATCATAACACCATTACACATCATTAACCACTACTAAATTATAGCACATCCCACATATTTCCTGACTACTTAATCATAACACCCCTCCCCATCCTTCCCCCACATTTAAAGCATGGCAGTAATACCAATCCTTCCACACTACTAAACCATGGCACCATTCAAAATCCTTTCCACTATGAAATCATGCCACCACTCCCCATACTCCCCACTACTATATCATGGGATCATTCCCCATCATTGTCCACTATGAAATCATAGCAGCAATACCCATCCTTCCACTCTACTATGACACCAATACCCTTCCTTTCCCACTACTAACTCATGGCACCAATATCCACCCTTCCCAACTACTAACCCATGGCTCCACTCCACATCTTCCCCACTACTAAATCATGGCACCAGTACCCAATCTTTTCCACTGCTAAATCATTCCACCAGTACCCGTCCTTCTCCACTACTAAATCATGGCACCAACACCAATCCTTCCTCAATACTAAATCATGGCACCTGTTCCCATTCTTCCACATGACTAAATCAGGGCAACAATCCCCATTCTTCCAGACACCCAAATAATGGTACAACTTCCCATCCTTTGCCACTGCCAAATCATGCCACTAATACCCATCATGCCCCACTACTAAATCACGGCATTAATCCCCATCATTTCCCACTACTAAATCATGGTACCAGTCCCCAGCATTCCTACTATTAAATCATAGCACCCCTCCCCACCCTTCCCCTCTACCAAATCAACACAATAAAACACATACTACCCACTAATAATTCATGGCACCAAAGCCATCCTTCCCCACTGCTAATCAATACCCATCCTTACCCACTAATAAATCATAGCACAAATACCCATCCTTCCCAACTACTAAATAGAGGCACAAACACCCATTCCTCTCCTCTACTAAATCATGACTCCAGTCCCCATCCTTCCCCACTACTAAATCATGGAACCAGAACCCATCCTTCCCCACTGCTAAAGCATGGTATTAATCCCCATCATTCCCTACTACTATATTATGGTATCAATACCCATCCTTCACCACTACTAAACCATGGCGCCATCACTACCATCAATACCCATCCTTCCCCACCAGTAAATCAGGGCACTAGCACCCATCCTTCCCCATTACAGAATCATGGCACCAATACTCATACCTCCCCATTACTAAATTATAGCACCATTCCTTATCATTCTGCACTACTAAATTATGGCACAATCCCCATCCTTCCCCACAGCTAAATCATAGCACCACTACCCATCCCTTCCCCACTACTAAATCATGCACCAATACCCACCTTCCCCACTACTAAATCATGGCATCATTCATAATCTTTCCCAGCTACTAAACCATGGCACCACTCCCTGTCCTTCCCCACTACTAAATCATGGTATCATTCTCCATCATTCCCCACTACTAAATTGTGGCACCAATAGCAATCCTACACCACTACTAAATCATGGCACCAGTACCCATCCTTTCCAACTACTAAACCATAGCACCATTATCCATCATTCCTCACTACTGAATTATGACACATTCCACATACTTCCCAACTACTAAATCAGGGCACCACTCCCCATCCTTCTCTCACTATTAAATCATGGCACCAAAACCCATACTTCCTTACTACTAAATGTTTGCACCATTCACTATCCTTCCCCACTATTAAATCATGGCACTACTCCCATCATTGCCCACTACTAAATCATGGCACAAATAACTATCCTTCCTCACGACTAAATCATGGCACCAATACCCATCTTTCCTCACTAATAAATCATGGCACCATTCCCAATCCTTCACAACTAATAAATCATGGCACTACTCCCCATCCTGCCCCACTACTAAATCATGAGACCAACACCCATCCTTTCCCACTACTAAATCATGGCACCAATACCCATCCTTCCCCACTAATAAATCATAGCAACACTCCCCATCCTTTCCCACTACTAAATTGTGGCACCAACACCCATCCTTTCCCACTACTAAATAATGGCACCAACCCCATCCTTCCCCAGTACTATGTCATGCCCCCAATACCCATACTCTCCCACCAGTAGTAAATCAAGGCACCAATAGCCATCCTTCCCACTACTAAATAATGGCACCAACACCATCCTTCCCCATTACTAAATCATGGCACCAACACTCATCCTTTCCCACTACTAAATCATGGCAACAGTACCCATCCCTCCACACCAATAAATTGTGACACTACTCCTGATCTTTCACCAGTACTAAATCATGGCACCATTCCCAATCCTTTCCCACTAATAAATCATGGCATCACTTTCAATCCTTTTCTACTACTAAATCATGGAAACAACACCCTTCCTTTCCCTCTACTAAATCATGGCACCAAATTGATCTTTCCCTAGGATTGAATCATGGTATCACTCCCCATCCTCCCGGCTACCAAATCATGGCATCAGTAATCATCCTTCCCCACTAACACATCATAGCACTATTCCCCATCCTTCCCCAATATCAAATAATGGCACCAACAGCCACCCTTCCTCATTACTAAATCATGGAACTAATCCCCATGCTTCCACATTGCTAAATAATGGCACCAAGACCCATCCTTCCCCACTACTAAATCATGCCACAACTCCCCATTCTTTCCTGCTACTAAATCATGACACCAAAACCAATGCTAACCCACTACTAAATCATGGCAGCAGTATCCATCCTTCCCCAACAGTAAATCATAACACCATTACCCATCATTCAGCACTACTAAATTATGGCACACCCCACATATTTCCCTACTACTTAATCATGGCACCACTCCTCATCCTTCCCTCACTACTAAATCATGGCACCAAAACCAATCCTTCCCCACTACTAAATGTTGCTAAATGTTGGCACCATTCACTATCCTTCCCCACTACTAAGCCATAGCACTACTCCCCATCATTGCCCACTACTTAAACATGGCACCAATAACCATCCTTCCCCACAACTAAATCATGGCACCAACACCTATCCTTTCCCACTACTAAACCATGGCTCAAGTACACATCCCTCCCTACTAATAAATCATGGAACCACTCACATCCTTCCCTATTACTAAATCATGGCTCCAGTACCCATATTTCCCCACTAAAGAATCATGGCACCAGTCCCCATCCTTCCTCACTAATAAATCATGGCATCATTCCCAATCCTTACCAACTAATAAATCATGGCACTACTCCCCATCCTGGCTCACTACTAAATCATGAGACCAACAACCATGCTTTCCCACTACTAAATCATGGCACCAATACCCACCTTCCCCAAAACTAAATCATGGCACCATTCACAATTATTCCCCGCTACTAAGGCACCACTCCCCATCCTTCCCCACTACTAAATAATGCTATCATTCTCCATCATTCCCCTTTACTAAATCATGGCACCTATACAAATCCTACCCCACTACTCAATAATGGCACCAATACCCATACCTCCCCATTACTAAAATATAGCACCATTCCTTATCATTCTGCACTATTTAATTATGGCACAATCCCCATCCTTCCCCACAGCTAAATCATAGCACCACTACCCATCCCTTCCCCACTACTAAATCAT
The DNA here is from genome assembly GCF_019279795.1 of Protopterus annectens. Classification (NCBI taxonomy): domain Eukaryota; kingdom Metazoa; phylum Chordata; order Ceratodontiformes; family Protopteridae; genus Protopterus; species Protopterus annectens. The sequence goes on from NC_056746.1 coordinate 760,563,789, forward strand.
GGCACCATTCACAATCTTTCCCAGCTACTAAACTATGGCACCACTCCCTGTCCTTTCCCACTATTAAATCATGGTATCATTCTCCATCATTCCCCACTACTAAATCATGGCACCAATACCAATCATACCCCACTACTAAATCATGGCACAAGTACCCATCCTTCCCAACTACTAAACCATAGCACCATTATCCATCATTCCTCACTACTGAATTATGACACATTCTACATCCTTCCCAACTACTAAATCATGGCACCACTCCCCATTCTTCTCTCACTATTAAATCATGGCACCAAAACCCATATTTCCCTACTAATAAATGTTTGCACCATTCACTATCCTTCCCCACTACTAAACCATGGCACTACTCCCATCATTGCTCACTACCAAATCATGGCACCAATACCCATCTTTCCCCACTAATAAATCATGGCACCAGTCCCCATCCTTCCCCACTAATAAATCATGGCACTAGTCCCAACCCTTTCACACTACTAAATCATAATAACAATGCCCCTCCTTTTCCCTCTAAATCATCATGGCACCCATGCCATCTTGCCCCTAATAAAATCCTTGGCACCAGCCCAATCCTTCCCATCTAATAAATCATGGCACTACTCCCCATCCTGCCCCACTACTACATCATGAGACCAACACCCATCCTTTCCCACTACTAAATTATGGCACCAATACCCATCCTTCCCAACTAATAAATCATGGCAACATTCCCCATTCTTTCCCACTACTAAATTGTGACACCAACACCCATCCTTCCCCACTACTAAATCATGCCACAACTCCCCATCCTTCCCTGCTACTAAATCATGACACCAAAACCAATGCTAACCCACTACTAAATCATGGCACCAGTATTCATCCTTCCCCACTAGTAAATCATAACACCATTACTCATCATTCATCACTACTAAATTATGGCACACCCCACATATTTCCCTACTACTTAATCATGGCACCACTCCCCAATCCTTTCCTCACTACTAAATCATGGCACCAAAACCCATCCTTCTCTACTACTAAATGTTGTTAAATGTTGGCACCATTCACTATCCTTCCCAACTACTAAACCATGGCACTACTCCTCATAATTGGCCAAAGCTAAAACATGGCACCAATAACCATCCTTCCCCACAACTAAATCATGGCACCAACACCCATCCTTTCCCACTACTAAATCATGTCTCGAGTACACATCCCTCCCCACTAATAAATCATAGCACCACTGACATCCTTCCCTACTACTAAATCATGGCTCCAGTACCCATATTTCCCCAATAATAAATCATGGCACCAGTCCCCATCCTTCCCCACTAATAAATCATGGCAGGCACTAGTCCCAACCCTTTCCCACTACTAAATCATAGTAACAATGCACTTCCTTTTCCTCTACTAAATCTTGGCACCAATACCCATCCTTCCCCACTAATAAATGATGGCAGCATTCCCAATCCTCACCAACTAATAAATCATGGCACTATTCCCCATCCTGGCTCACTACTAAATCATGAGACCAACAAACATCCTTTCCCACAACTAAATCATAGCACCAATACCCACCTTCCCCACAACTAAATCATGGCACCATTCACAATTCTTCCCCGCTACTAAACCATGGCACCACTCCCCATCCTTCCCCACTACTAAATCATGCTATCATTCTCCATCATTCCCCTCTACTAAATCGTGGCACCAATATAAATCCTACCCCACTACTAAATCATGGCACCAGTACCTGTCCTTCCCAACTACTAAATCATAGCACCATTCCCCATCATTGTTCACTATTGAATTATGGCTCCTTCCCTAATACTAAATTATGGCTCCAGTACCCATCTTTCCACAATAATAAATCATGGCCCCTGCACAGAACTAACCAATTACCATCCCATAGCTATTGTCTCTCCACTCTCCAAAATACAAGAGAGATGCATTCACTCTCAGGTCTCAGACTACCTCCTTACTAACAACCTCCTTTCCAATATTCAGCATGGTTTCCGACCAAACCATAGCACCACCACTGCCTTACTCTCCTTTACTAACAATATCCTTCAGCATAAAAACAGTGGTTATGTCTCCTCTACTACTTTCCTAGCCCTATCTAAAGCATTTGACATGGTCCCACACAAGCAACTCATCTCTGTCCTCAATAACCTATCCTTTTCTCAATCAGTCGCCAACTGGTTTCAGAGTTACCTGTCTGAGTGCCAACAATCCATTATATGGCAGAATGACATATCTCCCCAACTACCTGTCTCTATAGGGGTTCCACAAGGATCCTTCCTTGGACCCCCTACTCTTCTCTACTTTCATCAATAATCTAGCCTCTGCCACCAAACATGGCACACTAATACAATACGCAGATAACTCAACCATCATCTGCTCAGCCCAGTCCCTACCCAAACTGTGAAAAGTAAACACAAGAAGCCTTTTCCTCTTTTGAAACTTGGTTATCCAATGCCCAATTAATACTCAACCCAAACAAAACTAAACTACTCATCTTCCAACCCACCAAACATACTCAAAACAACTCTCACTTTAACATTGCACCAAAAGAAAACACCACTATGCACCCAACAGAACACACCAAATTGCTAGGAGTGGAAATAGACAATAAACTAAAATTTGACACTCACATATCCATGACCATAAAAAAGTCCACAAAAAAATAGGAGCGTTATACAGAAATAAGCAACTTCTCACCAAAGCAGCAAAGATTTCAGTAGCAAATTCCCACCTTATTTCCACCCTACTTTATGCCTCTCCAATATATACCAACCTAAGGCAATGTAATCTAAACAAGCTAGAGACCTGCTACAACAAGAATGCCAAATTTGCCGCAGGGGCATCCTACTGTACTCACCACTGTCTCTCACTTGCTGAACTGAGCTGGCTTGAACTCCCTCACCTCCTTCAATGGTATCAACTCACACTCGCCCACAAACTAGTAAACCATCCACTAAAACTCCTATCCCTCCAGAATCTACTCCAACCCTATCGCACCACCAGACCACTAAGATCCAGCAACAAAAATCCCTTACAGGTCACTAAAGCCAATAACTCTGCTGGAGAAGCACTATTCTCTTGCACCATAGCCAAATTATGGAACTCCCTCCCACCCACAGTTACCTCCGTACCATCATGCACCCACTTCAAAACTTTACTAAAAGCACACCTAAAAACACGCTGGCTCTGCCCTTGCAACTCCCCCTCTAATATCACCCACCCCATCCACCCACTACCTTTCTTTCCACCCCACTAACTACTTTGATTATAGCAAGCTCGGATGCTCATAAGCCTAACTACTTATACAGCAGGAACTTCTTAATGTAACAATTGTTAATGTCTGTTATGTACTTTGCAGATGATAAAGATTCTAGTCGTCTACTAATGTACTATGTTCTTCATCTGTAACTATGTTTGTAATTGTTAATTGCTATATTGATCAAATTCCTACTTAACCTTAACTTTTTTCATTAATTAATACCTATACTTACTATTTCTTTTGTCTTGCCCTACTCCCCCTACTCAACCTTAACTTCATTCTTTGACTAATATCTATACTTACTTTTTCTTTTCTCTTGCCCTGTTGTTCTCCTCTAATCCTCTGACTCACTCCTACTTTCTCTCCACCACCCTCTCTACCATCTCCCTAACTCGTCACTTTACTTGACTACTGTTTTCTCACTCTTTCCCTCTCTTGTATTTCTACATTAATTCCTTCACATCTCCTGCTTTACATCTTTCTCTTTGACAATTTTCTAAAACTTATAGCTAATCTTTAGCTTTTTAATGTCCACTTCTAATGACCTAGTACAATTTTTACAATTTTGCTTCTACTACCTAGTAAAACGTTCATAAGTGCCCTAGGTTTTTTTTTGTTGTACTTATTACTAAATGTATATTCTTAGTATGCTTAAATTTTGTGTGGAGCTTTTCTCCCCGGGCCTCTACTGAAAATGGACATGTATCCAGCTAGCCTAGCCCGGTTAACAAATGGAAAATAAAAATAAAATAAAATAAATTAATTGCTATGTAAATCCAATGTAACTACTGTCTGTATATTTTAACTGTGGAGCTTTTCTCCCCGAGCCTTTGCTGAAAATGGACCTACGTCCAGTCGGACACTCCCAGTCAACAAATGCCTGGCTAACTCGAATGTGTAAAAATCTGTTAACCAGTTTACTGTGTAATTTAATTTAATCCTGACTTGTGCTCAGGACTAACTTTAACCTGTGGAACTTGTTTAACTTGCTTACTTATGTAATCTCTGTAAATAATCTGTTTGTAATATGTAATACTGGTATTATGTAATGCTGTATCTGCTTACCCTTGGAGCTTTTCTCCCCGGGCCTCCGCTGAAAATGGACATGCATCCAGTCGGACTATCCCGGTCAACAAATGTAAAATAAATAAAATTAAATAAATAAAAAATGTAAATAAATAAATAAAAATAAATAAATGGCACAATTCCCTAGCCTTCCCCACTAATAAATCATGGCACTACTCCAAATCCTTTCCCACTACTAAATCATAGTAACAGTACAGTTTCTTTCACTCTACTAAATCATGGCACCAATACCCATCATTCCCCACTAGTAAATCATGGCACCATTCCCGACTGTTCCCAACTAATAAATCACTGTACTACTCCCCATCCTGCCTCACTAATAACCCATGAGACCAACACCCATCCTTTCCCACTACTAAATCATGGCACCAATACCCATCCTTCCCCACTACTAAATCATGGCAACAATACCCATCCTTCCAAATTACTAAATCATGGCTCCACTCCCCATCTTTCCCAATTACTAAATCTTGGCTCCACTCCCCAACCTTCCCCTCTACTAAGTCATGTCAACAATACCATTCCTTCCTCACTACTAAATCATAGCACCAGTAGCCATCCTTCCCCACTACTAAATCATGGTATCATTCCCCATCATTCCCACTACTCAGTCATGGCACCAATACCCATCCTTCATCACTACTAAATCATGCCACCAATACAAATCCTTCCCCACTACTAAATCATGGCACCAATACCTCAGCACTACTAAATCATACCGCCATTCTCTATCATTCTGTACTATTAAATTATGGCACACTCCCCATCCTTCCCCACAGCTAAATCATGGCACCACTACCCATCATTTCCCCACTACTAAATCATGGCACCAATACCCACCTTCCCCACTACTAAATCATGGCAGCATTCACTCCCCTTCCCAGCTACAAAACCATGGCATCACTTCCCATCTTTCCCCACTACTAAATCATGGTATCGTTCTCCATCATTCCCCACTACTAAATCATAGCACCAATCTTAAATGACTAATAAATCACGGCAGCAGTACCCATCCTTTCCAACTACTAAATCATAGCACTATTCCCTATCACTCCTCACTGCTGAATTATGGCACACTCCACATCACTCCCAACTACAAAATCATGGCACCAAAACCCATCCTTCTCCACTACTAAATGTTGGCACCATTTACTTTCCTTCCCCACTATTAAACCATGGCACCACTCCCCATCATTCCCCTCTACTAAATCATGGCACAAATACCCATCCTTCCCAACTACTAAATCATGGCACCAACACACATAATTTCCCACTACTAAATCATAGCTCCAGTGCACATCCCTCTCCACTAATAAATCATGGCACCACTCATATACTTCCTACAACTAAATCATAGCTCCAGTGCCCATATTTCCCCACTAATAAATCATGGCACCAGTCCACATCTTTCCACACTAATAAATCATGGCACTAGTTCCAACCATTTCCCACTACTAAATCATAGTAACAATGCCCTTCCTTTTCTTCTACTAAATCATAGCACCAATACCCATCCTTCCCCACTAATAAATCATGGTATTGTTCCCTATCCTTCCCAACTAATAAATCATGGCTCTACTCCCCATCCTGTCCCACTACTAAATCACGAGACCAACACCCATGCTTTCCCACAACTAAATCATGACACCAATACCCATCCTTCCCCACTAATAAATGATGGCAACACTCCCAATCCTTTCCCACTACTACATTGTGGCACAAACACCCATCCTTCCCCACTATTAAATAATGGCACCAACCCTCATCCTTCCCTACTAATAAATCATGGCACCAATACCCGTCCTTTCCCACCAGTAAATCTAGGCACCAACAGCCATCCTTCCTTCTACTAAATAATGGCACAGACACCATCCTTCCCCAATGCTAAATAATGGCACCAATGACCATCCTTCCTCATTATTAAATCAGGGCACCAATCCTCATCCTTCCCCATTGCTAAATCATGTCATCAATACTCATCCTTCCCCACTATTAAATTATGCCACAACTACCCTTCCTTCCCTGCTACTAAATGACGGCACTGATACCAATGCTACCCCACTGCTAAATCATGGCACCAGTACCCATCTTTCCTCACTAGAAAATCATAACACCATTACCCATCATTCACCACTTATAAATTATGGCACACCCCACATATTTCCCGACTACTTAATCATGGCACCATTCCTCATCCTTTCCCCACTATTACATTATGCCACTAATACCCATCATTCCCCAGTACTAAATCAGGGCAGCATTCAAAAACCTTCCCACTACAAAACCATGGCACTAATCCCCATCCTTCCCCTCTACTAAATAATGGCACCAACAGCCACCCTCCTTCATTACTAAATCATGGCATCAAACTCCATCCTTCCCCGTTGCTAAATCAAGGCACCAGTACTCATCCTTCCCCATTAGTAAATCATAACACCATTACCCATGATTCACCAATACTAAATTATGGCATACCACATATATTTCCTGACTACTTAATCATGGGACCACTCCCCATCCTTCCCTACTACTAAATCATGACACCATTCAAAATCCTTCCCACTACTAAACCATGGCACCAATCTCCATCCTTCTCAACTACTAAATAATAGTATCATTCCCCGTCATTGCCCACTACTAAATGATGGCACCAATACCCATCCTTCCACTCTACTATGACACCAATACCCTTCCTTCCCAACTACTAAATCATAGCACCAATATCCACCCTTCCCAACTACTAACTCATGGCTCCACTCCCCATATTTCTCAAATACTAAATCATGGCACCACTCTACATCTTCCCCACTACTAAATCATGGCACCAGTACCCAATCTTCTCCACTACTAAATCATTGCACCAGTACCCATTCTTCCCCACTACTAAATCATGGCACCAACACCCATCCTTCCCCACTTCTAAATCATGGCACCAGTACCCATTCTTCCCCACTACTAAATCATGGCACAACTCCCCATCCTTCCCCACTACTAAATCATGGCACTAATCCCCATCATTTTCCACTACTAAATCATAGTACCAATCCCCATAAATACCACTTCTAAATCATGGCACCCCTCCCCACCGTTCCCCAATACCAAATCATGGCAATAAAACACATACTTCCCACTAATAATTCATGGTACCAATACCATCCTTCCCCACTGCTAAATAATGGCAACAATCCCCACCCTTCTCCAGTATTAAATCGTAACACCAATACCCATCCTTCCCAACTACTAATTTGAGGCACCAACACCTATTCCTCTCCTCTACTAAATCATGACTCCAGTCCCCATTCTTCCCCACTATTAAATCATGGCACCACTAGCCATCCTTCTCCACTACTAAATCATGGCACCAGTACCCATCCTTCCCCACTACCAAAACGTGGTATTAATCTCCATCTTTACCTACAGCTAAATCATGGCATCAGTACCCATCCTTCCCAACTACTAAACCATGGCAGCATCACCCAGTCTTTCCTACAACTAAATTGTGGCAGCAGCACCCATTCTACTCCACTACAAAATCATGGGACACTACTAAATCATGGCACCAATAACCATCCCCCCAACAGCTAAATCATAGCTCCACTCCCCATCTTTCCCAAATACTAAATCATGGCTCCATTCCCCATCCTTCCCCACTCCTAAATCATGGCACCACTCCACATGTTTCTCCACTACTAAATCATGGCACCACTCCCCATCCTTCCCACTACTACATCATGGCACCAATACCTATCCTTCCACACAGCTAAATAATGGCACCAACACCCATCCTTTCCCCCTACTAAATCATGGTACCAATACCCATCCTTCCCCAGTACTAAATCATAGCACTACTACTCATCCTTACCCCCTACTAAATCATGGCATGACTATACATTTTCCCCACTATTAAATCATTGCACCAAACCCCATCCTTTTCCATTAATAAATCATGGCATCAACACCCATCCTTCCCTATTACAAAACCATGGCAGCCACACCAATCCTTTACCACTACTTAATAATGGAACAATTCTCCATCCTTCCTCACTACTAAATCATTGCATCAATATAAATCCTTCCCCACTACTAAATCATGGCACCAATACCCATTCCTCCCCACTACTAAATCATAGCACCATTTCCTGTCAATCTGCATTATCAAATTATGGCACACTCCCATTCTTCCCCACAGTTAAATCATGGCATCACTACCCATCCTTTCCCCAAAACTAAATCATGGCACTAATACCCACCTTCCGCACTACTAAATCATGGCACAATTCACAATCCACATGAGCTACTAAACTATGACACCACTCCCCATCCTTCCCCACTACTAAATCATGATATCACTCTCCATAATTCCCAACTACTAAATCATGGAACCAATAGCCATGCTTCTCATCCACTAAATCATGGTTCCACTCCCCAAACCCCCTCTCTACTAAATCATGCCACCAAAACCATTCCTTCCCCACTAGTAAATCATGGTACCAGTACCCATCCTTCCACACTACTAAATCATGGTATCATTCCCCATCACCTCCACTACTAAATCATGGCACCAATACCTACCCAGCAGTACTAAATCATGGCACCAATACAAATCCTTCCCCACTACTAAATCATGGCACCAATGCCTCCTCATGACTAAATCATTCCACCAATCTCTATCATTCTGCACTATTAAATTATGGCATGCTCCACATCCTTTCCCACAGCTAAATCATGGCACCATTCACAATCCTTCTCAGCTAGTAAACCATGGCACAACTCCCCATCCTTCCCCACTACTAAATCATGGTATCATTCTCCATCATTTCCACCACTAAATTATGGCACCAATACCAGTCATACACAACTACTAAATCACGGCACCAGTATCCCTCCTTTCCAACTACTAAATCATAGCACCATTCCCCATCATTCATGAGTACTAAATTAGGGCACACTCCACGTCCTTTCACAAATACTAAATCATGGCACCAAAACCCATCCTTTCCCACTACTAAATCATGGCTCCAGTTCACATCCCTCCCCAGTAATAAATCATGGCACCACTCACATCCCTCATTTCCTACTAAATCTTGGTTCCAGGGCTCCAGTACCCATCTTTCCCCACTAATAAATCAAGGCACTAATCCCAACCCTTTCCAGCTCCTAAATTATAGTAACAATGCCCTTCCTTTTCCTCTACTAAATCATGGCACCAATACCCAACCTTCCCCACTAATAAATCATGGCATCATTCCCGATCCTTCCCAACTAATCATGGCACTACTCCTCATCCTGCCCCACTACTTAATCATGAGACCAACACCCATCCCTCCCCACCACTAAATAATGACACCAACCCCCATCCTTTCCCACTACTAAATCATGGCACCAATACCCATCATTTGCCACCAGTAAATCAAGGCACTAACCGCCATCCTTCTAACTACTAAATAATGGAACAACACCATCCATCCCCATTACTAAATCATGGCACCAACACCCATCCTTTCCCACTACTATACCATGGCACCAGTACTCATCCCTCCCCACTAATAAATCATGGCAGTATTCCACATCTTTCACCAGTAATAAATTATGGCTCCAGAACCCATCTTTCCCCACTAATAAATCATGGCACCATTTGCAATCCGTCCCCACTAATAAATCATGGTATCACTCTCAATCCTTTCCTACTACTAAATCATGGCAACAATACCCTTCCACTCCCTCTGCTAAATCATGGCACCAAATCCATCCTTCCCTACTGTTGAATCACGGCACAACTCCGCATCCTCCCCCTCTACTAAATCATGGCACCAGTACTCATCCTTCCCCACTAACACATCATGGCACCATTCCCCATCCTTCCCAACTACTAAATCATGGGGCAAACACCCATCCTTTCCCACTACTAAATCATGGCACCAATACCCATCCTTCCCCACTAGAAAATCAAAGCAGTGATACTCATCCTTCCCACTACTAAATAATGGCACCAACACCATCCTTCCCCAATACTAAATAATGGCACCAACAGCCACCCTTCCTCAATACTAAATCATGGCACCAATCCCCAACCTTCCCCATTGCTAAATCATGGCACCAACAGCCATCCTTCCCCACTACTAAATCATGCCACAACTATCCATACTTCACTGCTATTAAATTATGACACCAATACCAATGCTACCCACTTCTAAATTATGGTACCAGTACCCATCCTTCCCCACTAGTAAATGATAACACCATTACCCATCATTCACCATTACTAAATTATGGCACACCCCACATGTTGCCCAAATACTTAGTCATGGCACCACTCCCCATCCTTCCCCCACTACTAAATCATGACACCAATACCCATTTTCCCCACTACTAAATCATGGCAACATTCAAAATCATTCCCATTACTAAGCCATGGCACCAATCTCCATCCTTCTCCACTACTAAATCATGGTATCATTCCCCATCATTGCCCACTACAAAATGATGGCACCAATACCCATTTTTCCACTCTACTATGACACCAATACACTTCCTTCCCCACTACTAAATCATGGCACAACTTCACATCTTGCCCACTACTAAATCATGGCACCAGTACCCAATATTCTTCATTACTAAGTCATGGCACCAGTACCCATCCATCCCCCCTACTAAATCATGACACTGACACCCATCCTTCCCCACTGCTAAATCATGCCACCAATACCCATCCTTTCCCACTACTAATTCATAGCACCAATCCCCATCATTTGACACTATTAAATCATGGTACAGATCCCCATCATTCCCACTACTAAATCATGGCACCCCTCCCCACACTTCCCCACTACCAAATCAAGGCAATAAAACACATACTTCCCACTAATAATTCATAGCACCAATACCATCCTTCCTCACTGCTAAATCACAACAACAATCCCCATCCTTCCCCACTACTAAATCATAGCAGCAATATCCATCCTTCCCAACTACTAAATCGAGGCACCAGCACTCATTCCTCTCCTCTACTAAATCATGAATCCAGTTTTCATTCTTCCCCACTAACACATCATGGCACCATTCCCCACCCTTCTCCACTACTAAATCATGGGGCAAACACCCATCCTTTCCCACTACTAAATCATGACACCAATTCTCATTCTTCCCCACTAGTAAATGAAAGCAGTAACACCCATCCTTCCCACTACTAAATAATGGCACCAACAACATCCTACCACAATACTAAATAATGGCACCTTCAGCCACCCTTCTTCATTGAAAAATCATGGCACCGATCCCCAACCTTCCCCATTGCTAAATCATGGCACCAACATCCATCCATCCACACTACTAAATCATGCCACTACTCCCCATTCTTCCCTGCTACTAAATCTTGGCACCGATACCAATGCTACTCCACTGCTAAATCATGACACCAGTACTTATCCTTCCCCGCTAGTAAATCATAACACCATTACCCATCATTCACCACTACTAAATTATCGCACATCCCACATATTTCCCTACTACTTAATCATGGCACCACTCCAAATCCTTCCCTCACTACTGAATCATGGCATCAAAACACATCTTTCCCTACTACTAAATGTTGCTAAATGTTGAAACCATTCATTATCCTTCCCCACTACTAACCCATGGCACTACTCCCCATCATTGCCCACTGCTAAAACATGGCACCAATAACCATCCTTCCCCCACAACTAAACCATGGGACAAAAACACATCCTTTCCCAATACTAAGTCATGGGACCCATACTCATCCTTCCCCCTAACACATCATGGCACCATTCCCGATCCTTCCCCACTACTAAATCATGGGACCAACTCCCATCCTTTCTCACTACTAAAACATAGCACCAATACCTATCCTTCCCCACTACTAAATCATGGCACCACTACTCATCCTTCCCCTCGACTAAATCATGGCATGACAACCCATCCTTCCCCGCTATTAAATCATTGCACCAAACCTCATCCTTCACCATTACTAAATCATGGCATCTACACTCATCCTTCCCCATTAAAAAATAATGGCAGATACACCAATCATTCGCCACTACTTAATAATGGAACAATTCCCCATACTTCCCCACTACTAAATCATGGCACCAATACAAACCCTTCCACACTACTAAATCATGGCACCAATACCCATACCTACCCACTACTAAATCATAGCACCATTCCCTATCATTCTGCACTATCAAATTATGGCAAACTCCCATTCTTCCCCACAGCTAAATCATGGCATCACTACCCATCACTTCCCCAATACTAAATCATGGCACTAATACCCACCTTCCCCACTACTAAATCATGGCACAATTCACAATCCACCCTCGCTACTAAACTATGACACCACTCCCCATCCTTCCCCACTACTAAATCATGATATCATTCTCCATCATTCCCCACTACTAAATCATGGAACCAATAGCCATCCTTCTCATCCACTAAATCATGGCTCCACTCCCCAAACTTCCCCTCTACTAAATCATGCCACCAAAACCATTCCTTCCCCACTAGTAAATCATGGTATCAATACCCATCCTTCCCCACTACTAAATCATGGTATTATTCCCCATCACCCCCACTACTAAATCATGGCACCAATATTTATCCAGCAGTACTAAATCATGGCACCAATACAAATCTTTCCCCACTACTAAATCATGGCACCAATACCTCCTCATGACTAAATCATTCCACCAATCTCTATAATTCTGCACTATTACATTATGGCATGCTCCACATCCTTTCCCACAGCTAAATCACGGCACCCTTCACAATCCTTCTCAGCTAGTAAACCATGGCACCACTCCCCATCCTTCCCCACTACTAAATCATGGTATCATTCTCCATCATTTCCACCACTAAATCATGGCACCAATACCAGTCCTACACAACTACTAAATCACGGCACCAGTATCCATCCTTTCCAACTACTAAATCACAGCACCATTTCCTATCATTCCTCAGTACTAAATTAGGGCACATTCCACATCCTTTCACAAATACTAAATCATGGCACCAAAACCCATCCTTTCCCACTACTAAATCATGGCTCCAGTTCACATCCCTCCCCAGTAATAAATCATGGCACCACTCACATCCCTCCCTTACTACTAAATCTTGGCTCCAGTACCCTTCTTTCCCCACTAATAAATCACGGCACTAATCCCAACCCTTTCCAGCTCCTAAATTATAATAACAATGCCCTTCCTTTTCCTCTACTAAATCATGGCACCAATACCCATCATTTGCCACCAGTAAATCAAGGCACTAACAGCCATCCTTCTAACTACTAAATAATGGAACAACACCATCCTTACCCATTACTAAATCATGGCACCAACACCCATCCTTTCCCACTACTATATCATGGCACCAGTACCCATCCCTCCCCACTAATAAATCATGGCAGTATTCCACATCTTTCACCAGTAATAAAGTATGGCTCCGGAACCCATCTTTCCCCACTGATAAATCATGGCACCATTTGCAATCCTTCCCCACTAATAAATCATGGTATCACTCTCAATCCTTTCCTACTACTAAATCATGGCAACAATACCCTTCCATTCCCTCTGCTAAATCATGGCACCAAATCCATCCTTCCCTACTGTTGAATCATGGCACCAGTCTGCATCCTTCCCATCTCCTAAATCATGGCACCAGTACTCATCCTTCCCCACTAACACATCATGGCACCATTCCCCATCCTTCCCAACTACTAAATCATGGGACAAACACCCATCCTTTCCCACTACTAAGTCATGGCACCAATACCCATCCTTCCCCACTAGAAAATCAAAGCAGTAATACTCATCCTTCCCAGTACTAAATAATGGCACCAACAGCCACCCTTCCTCAATACTAAATCATGGCACCAATCCCCAGCCTTCCCCATTGCTAAATCATGGCACCAACAGCCATCCTTCCCCACTACTAAATCATGTCACAACTACCCATACTTCACTGCTATTAAATTATGACACCAATACCAATGCTATCCCACTTCTAAATCATGGTACCAGTACCCATCCTTCCCCACTAGTAAATCATAACACATAACCCATCATTCACCACTACTAAATTATGGCACACCCCACATGTTTCCCAACTACTTAATCATGGCATCACTCCCCATCCTTCCGTCACTACTAAATCATGACACCAATACCCATCCTTCCCCACTACTAAATCATGGCAACATTCAAAATCCTTCCCACTACTAAGCCATGGCACCAATCCCCATCCTTCTTCACTACTAAATCATGGTATCATTCCCCATCATTGCCCACTACTAAATGATGGCGCCAGTACCCATTTTTCCACTCTACTATGACACCAGTACACTTCCTTCTTCACTACTATATCATTGAACCAATATCCACCCTTCCCAACTACTAACTCATGGCTCCACTCCACATATTTCCCAAATAATAAATCACAGTTCCACTCCCCATCCTTCCCCACTACTAAATTATGGCACAACTTCACATTTTCCCCACTACTAAATCATGGCACCAGTACCCAATATTCTCCATTACTAAGTCATGGCACCTGTACCCATCCTTCCCCACTACTAAATCATGGCACTGACACCCATCCTTCCCCACTGCTAAATCATGCCACCAATACCCATCCTTTCCCACTACTAAATCATAGCACCAATCCCCATCATTTGACACTACTAAATCATGGTACAGATCCCCATAATTCCAGCTACTAAATCATGGCACCCCTCCCCACACTTCCCCACTACCAAATCAAGACAATAAAACACATCCTTCCCCACTACTAAATCATAGCACCAATACCATCCTTCCCAACTACTAAATCAAGGCACCAGCACTCATTCCTCTCCTCTACTAAATCATGACTCCAGTTTTCATTCTTCCCCACTAAAACATCATGGCACCATTCCCCACCCTTCCCCACTACTAAATCATGGGGCAAACACCCATCCTTTCCCACTACTAAATCATGGCACCAATTCTCATTCTTCCCCACTAGTAAATGAAAGCAGTAACACCTATCCTTCCCACTACTAAATAATGGCACCAACAACATCCTACCACAATACTAAATAATGGCACCTTCAGCCACCCTTCTTCATTACTAAATCATGGCACTGATCCCCAACCTTCCCCATTGCTAAATCATGGCACCAACATCCATCCATCCACACTACTAAATCATGCCGCAACACCCCATTCTTCCCTGCTACTAAATCTTGGCACCGATACCAATGCTACTCCACTGCTAAATCATGGCACCAGTACTTATCCTTCCCCACTAGTAAATCATAACACCATTACCCATCATTCACCACTAATAAATTATGGCACATCCCACATATTTCCCTACTACTTAATCATGGCACCACTCCTCATCCTTCCCTCACTACTAAATCATGGCACCAAAACGCATCCTTCCCTACTACTAAATGTTGCTAAATGTTGGAACCATTCATTATCCTTCCCCACTACTAACCCATGGCACTACTCCCCATCAGTGCCCACTGCTAAGACATGGCACCAATAACCATCCTTCCCCACAACTAAATCATGGGACAAAAACCCATCCTTTCCCAATACTAAGTCATGGGACCCATACTCATCCTTCCCCCTAACACATCAAGGCACCATTCCCGATCCTTCCCCACTACTAAATCATGGGACCAGCTCCCATCCTTTCCCACTACTAAAACATAACACCAATACCTATCCTTCCCCACTACTAAATCATGGCACCACTACTCATCCTTCCCCTCTACTAAATCATGGCATGACAACCCATCCTTCCCCACTATTAAATCATTGCACCAAACCTCATCCTTCACCATTACTAAATCATGGCATCAACACCCATCATTCCCCATTACAAAATAATGGCAGATACACCAATCATTTGCCACTACTTAATAATGGAACAATTCCCCATACTTCCCCACTACTAAATCATGGCACCAATACAAACCCTTCCACACTACTAAATCATGGCACCAATACCCATACCTACCCACTACTAAATCATAGCACCATTCCCTATCATTCTGCACTATTAAAACATGGCACAATCCCATTCTTCCCCACAGCTAAATCATGGCACCACTACCCATACTTTCCCACTACTAAGTCATGGCACTAATACCCACCTTCGCCACTACTAAATCATGCCACCATTCACAATCCTTCCTAGCTACTAAATTTGGCACCACTCCCCATCTTTCCCCACTACTAAATCAAGGTATCATTCTCCAACATTCCCCACAACTAAATTAAGGCACCAATACCCATCCTTCCCAACTACTAAACCATGGCTCCACTCCCCGTCTTTTCCAAATACTAAATCATGGCTCCACTCCCCAACCTTCCCCTCTACTAAATCATGCCACCAATACCATTCCTTCCTCACAACTACACCATGGCACCAATACCCATCCTTCACCAGTACTAAATCATGGCACCAATAAAAATCCTTCCTCACTACTAAATCATGGCATCAATACCTCCCCATTACTAAATCATACCACCATTTTCTATCATTCTGCAGTATTAAATTATGGCACGCTCTCCATCCTTCCCCACAGTTAAATCATGGCACCTATACCTCCTCACTATTAAATCATACCACCATTCTCTATCATTATGCAGTATTAAATAAATTATGGCACAATTCCCATCCTTCCCCACAGTTAAATCATGGCACCATCCACAATCATTCCCAGCTACTAAACAATGGCACCACTCCCCATCCTTCCCCATTACTAAATCATGATATAATTCTCCATCATTCTCACTACTAAATCATAACAGAAATACCAGTTATACACCACTACCAAATCATGACACCAGTACCCATCCTTTCCAACTACTAAATCATAGCACCATTCCCCATCATTCCTCACTACTGAATTATGGCACACCCCACATCCTTCCCAACTACTAAATAATGGCACTAAAACCCATCCTTCTCCACTACTAAATGTTGCCACCATTCACTATCCATCCTCACTACTAAATCATGGCACCACTCCCCATCCTTCAATACTACTAAATCATGGCACCAATATCCATCCTTACCCTCTTCTAAATCATGGTATAATTCCCCTTTATTCCCCACTACTAAATCATGGCATCAATACCCATCCATCCCCACTACTAAACCATGGCACCATCACCCATCCTTTCTTACTGCTACTAAATTATGGCAGTAACACCCATCCTCCTCCAGTAGTAAATCGCGGCCCAATACCCATCATTGCCCAGTACTAAAGCATGACAATAATACCCATTCTTCCACTCTACTATGACACCTATACCCTTACTTCCACACTACTAAATCATGGCACCAATATCCACCCTTCCCAACTACTAACTCATGGCTCCACACCCTATATTTCCCAAATACTAAATCATGGTTCCACTTCCCATCCTTCCCCACTACTAAATAATGGCACCAGTAACCAATCTTCTCCACTATTAAATCATTGCACCAATACCCATCCTTCCCCACTACCAAATCATGGGACCAATCCTCATTCTTCCACACTGCTAACTCATGGCAGTAAAACACATACTTCCCACCAATAATTCATGGCACCAATACCATCCTTCCCCACTACTAAATCATGGCACCAATCCCCATCATTTCCCACCACTAAATCACAGTACCAATCCCCATCATTCCCACTACTAAATCATGGCACCCCTCCCCACCCTTCCCCACTACAAAATCATGGCAATAAAACACATACTTCCCACTAATAATTCATGGCACCAATACCATCCTTCCCCACTGCTTAATCATGGCACCAATACCCATCCTTCCCAACTACTAAATCAAGTCACCAACACCAATTCCTCTTCTCTACTAAATCATGGCTCCAGTCCCCAATCTTCCCCACTACTAAATCATGGCACCACTCACCATCCTTCCCCACTACTAATTCATGGCACCAATACCCATCCTTCCCCACTACTAAATCATGGTATTGTTCCCCATCATTCCCTACTACTAAATTATGGCATCAGTTCCTATCCATCCCCACTACTAAACCATGGCACTATCACCCATCCTTCCCTACTACTAAACTGTGGCAGCAACACCCATCAGACTCCACTACTAAATCATGGCACCAATACCCATCCCTCCCAACTACTAAATCATGGCTCCACTCCCCATCTTTCCCAAATACTAAACCCTGGCTCCACTCCCCATCCTTCCCCAATACTAAATCATGGCAAAACTCTACATCTTTCCACACTACTACATCATGGCACTGCTCCTCGTCCTTCCCACTACTACATCATTGCACCAATACACATCCTTCCTGACTGCTAAATCATGGCACCAACACCCATCCTTTCCCACTACTAAATCATGGCACCAGTACTCATCCTTCACCACTAACAAATCATGGCATCATTCCTGATCCTTCCCCACTACTAAATCATGTGAGCAACAAGCATACTTTCCCACTACTAAATCATGGCACCAATATCCATCCTTCCCCACTACTAAATCATGGCACGACTACCCATCCTTCCCCACTATTAAATCATTGCACCAAACCCCATCCTTCCCCATTACTAAATCGTGGTATCAACATCCAGCCTTCCCCATTACAAAATCATGGCAGCAACAACAAACCTTCCCCACTACTAAATAATGGCACAATTCCCCATCATTCTCCACTACTAAATCATGGTATCATTCCCCATCATTCCCCCCAACTAAATCATGGCACCAATACAAATCCTTCCCCACTACTAAATCATGGCAACAATATGGCAACAATAGCCATACCTCCCCACTACTAAATCTTAGCACCATTCCCTATCATTCTGCAAATTATGGCACACTCCCCATCCTACCCACAGCTAAATCATGGCACCACTACCCATCCTTTCCCCACTACTAAATCATGGCACCAATAACCACCTACCCCACCACTAAATTATTGCACCATTCACAATCCTTACCAGCTACTAAACCATGGCACCACTCTCCATCTTTCCCCACTACTAAATCATGGTACCATTCTCCATCATTACCCACTACTAAATCATGGCACCAATACCCATCCTTCCCAATTACTAAATCATGGCTCTACTCTCCATCTTTCCTAAATACTGGGATTCAGGTTACTGGCTAAGGCTCTTGCCACCCCTACAGTCGCTATTTTAGGTAAAGTTCAAAGGACAAAACCACCACCATAACAGGTACAAGCATGCAAAATCTGAAGGTAATGCTACTCAATGCTAGAAGTCTAAACCTCCAAACGCACTCTCTCGAGGCACTCCTAAAAATGGAGAACATCAATATCTGTGCAGTTACTGAGACCTGTGGTCAAGGCTCCAAGGAGTACCGCTGCAATACCAGGCTACAACTCTTACCATACTTTTCGGCCACCAAACCAGGAAAGAAACACTAAAGATAGAGGACTGTCCATATTCATCAAGGATATTCACAACACCAGGCTAGTTGCCCAACGCAATGCATCTGAAATTCTCCAGGTGCAACTAACACTAGGTAAGACTGCAATCCAAATTGTAGCTTGCTACAGATCCCCCACCATGCCCCAAGATTCTCACTACACATTTCTAAACATACCGGAAAATATTAAGATACAACCAAGCAACCTAATACTGGGTGATTTCAACTACCCTGCCATTAACTGGGAAAACTACTCATTTACCAACACCTTTGCCCAATGGTTCTTGGAATTCATAAATTCCAATGCTCTGGATCAACTAATCCTTAGTCCCACCAGGGGCTCCAATATCCTAGAGCAGCAAAAACAACAGCAAAGCAGTAAAGCAATAACAGCAAATACAATGAAGAACAAAGACCAGGAACCCAGTGAATAAACGTTATTCCTCCTTGATGTCTAGGCATACACTGCCATCTTGGGGTATACCTCCAAGTACTCCAAGAAGGCAGTGTATGCCGAGATGTCAGAGAGGAATACATTTTATTCAGTGGGTTCCTGGTCTTTGTTCTTCACTGCATTTGCTGCTCCAATATCCTAGACTTGGTCATTACCAACATGCAAAATTCATGCTCCATACCTATGGTCACCCCCTCATTGGTCAGGTCTGACCATAAGCTAATTACCCTTGACATCCACATCCCACTCCCACCCCCACAGTAAGGAAATCTCCGTAAAAAAACTTCTCCAAAGCCAACTTCGTGCTACTCAAGTCAGAAGTGACAAACTTCATGACACCCATGCAGACAGGAACTGAAAGTTTGACTGCTGAATCCTACACTAAGGCACTGTACAAGCACATCCACTCATGCATGTATTGCAGCATCCCCAACAGAACCAAGACACTCTCCTCCAAAAAAGGAAGCAAATCTGGTGGTCCCTTGCCATAAACAAACTTTACAGCAAAAGGAAGAAACTGTTGCAGAAAAGAGGAAAATCCCAAGATACAAAAAAACGCTTACCAACCCAAGTAAGAAGCTGAGATCCCTCATCAAATCCTCCAAAGCTAGTTATGAAAATAAAATTGCCAAAGATTCCAAAGACATCCACAAGGCATTCTATAGCTATGTCAAGAATCTAAATGGCAATGCTCAGATCTGCTCTGAGCTACAACAAAATGACATTAAATATACTGATCCCAAGGATATTGCCAATATCCTGGCAGATCGATTCAGTGCCAGCTTCACCCTCCTCTCACCCCCTAAAGGGCCCATCTCAATACCAAAAGATTGCCAAATTCTGGTAATATCGGCCACATAGGTAAAAAATACACTCTGAAAAGCTAAGAATACAGCATCCAAGGGACCAGATGATATCCCAGACTGTGTACTACATGAACTACAAAATGAATTGGCACCTCATCTAAGTATCATGTTTAATCATAGCCTCACCTCGGGCTTCATGCCCACTGAGTGGTGCACAACTACAGTTATCCTACTCCACAAGGGGAGATCCATCTTGGATCCTGGGAACTGCCACCCATCAGTCTGATGAGCCTGATCTGCAAGGCCATGGAATGTATTATCATGGAACTTATAAACAAAGACATTGGCAACCTTCAAACACTGGACCCCATACAGTTTGGGTTCATGAATGGCTGATCTTGTCTCCTGAACCTAAATGACTTCTTCGAATCAGTCACCAGAGACGTGGACAAGGGTAAGGTGGTCCACACAGCCTATCTGGACCTTGCCAAGGCCTTCGACACCATCCCTCCACTTTGGAATCATAGATAAACTTACTAAGCTGGGCATTAATCCCTACGTCACTCAATGGGTTGCCAACTGGCTTATTGACAGAACCCACACTGTAAAAGTAGCCAACTCCAAATCCATCTCCAGACAAGTGACAAGTGGAGTACCTCAGGGTTCAGTCCTGGGACCCCTTTTGTTTGGCATCTACTTCTCTGAAGTACAGGCCAACACTAAGGGACTCTGGCTAACAAAGTTCACAGATGACTGCAAACTGGGAGCCGTTAATGAATCCTCAAATGATGTTGATACTCTACAAAGGGGCCTTACAGAAACAGATTATTGGTGCCAGAGCCATGGGCTCAAGCTCAATGCCAAGAAATGTATAGTTATCCCCTTTGGGAAAAAAACGTGTACCCATGAATTACCACATAGGTGGCAGTACACTAAACACTGAAAGTGTGATAAGAGACTTAGGGACACAGGTGGACAGTGGTCTCACCTTCGATAATCACATCGCCACAACAGTCAGGAAATCCTTCTATGTGACACACCTCATCACTAAGGGCTTTTCATCCAGAAAAAAGGAGGTCATTGTCCCACTGTACTCATCCCTCATTAGATCCATTATAGAATACAATGCCCCGTTTAGTATGTACCTCTCAAGACATCTGCAACAACTGGAAAGGCCGCAGAAATACCTCACTAAAAGAATCACAGGTGTAAAGCAGATGCCCTATGCTGACCATCTACAAACACTCCACCTATACTCTGTCACATATCATCTACTCAGAGACGATCTCTGCTTAACATACAAGGCCATGTCAAACCCAGAGCTGTTGGACATGCTACACTTAATGAAATCCCAATCCCTCAGAGACACACTCTCCAGGGATCTAAACCTTGTCATCACAATGAGCAAAACATGCTGGAGGGATAGGTTCCTGACCCAGAGACTCCCCTGACTCTGGAATAGACTGCCCATACATGTCAAGCAGAGTGCCTCTTTGGCCCTCTTCAAAAGGAACCTTGATGATTGGATGGGAGATAGGAAATTCACCCCAGGGATCATGTCAGTCACCCAGCTAGACAGGGGTCCAGGGAAGCAAATACTGTGGGAAGCAATAGCCAGGGAATTGTTATGGCTAGGCTTGTAAAGGCCCTAGGGCCAATAGCCTATTACCAACCTATGAACCTATGAACCTATGGCTCCACTCCCCAACCTTCCCCTCTACTAAATCATGCCACCAATACCATTCCTTCCCCACTACTAAATCATGGCACCAATACCCATTCTTTTCTACTACTAAATCATGTCACCATTCCCCATCCTTCACCACTACTAAATCATGGCACAACTCTCCATCCTTCCCCACTACTAAATCATGGTACCACTCCCCATCCTTTCACACTACTAAATTATGGCACCATTACCCATCCTTACCCACTGCTAAATCCTGGTATAATTCCCTTTCATTCCCCACTACTATATCATGGCATCAATACCCATCCTTCCCCACTACTAAACAATGGCATCATCACCCATCCTTTCCTACTACTAATAAATTGTGGCAGCAACACCCATCCTACTCCACTAGTAAATCATGGCACTAATACCCATCATTGTCCAGTACTAAATCATGACACCAATACCCTTCCTTCCCCACTACTAAATCATGGCACCAGTATCCACCCTTCCCAACTACTAAATCACAGGTTCATAGGTTGGGGGTCTATATTATAACATCGAATTTTATAAACATTGAATGTTGAACACTGAAAACAGCAAAGGTGCAGGACACCAAATTCTTTCCCAGGGAAAGAATTCAGTGGCCCGTTGCTGTGGCTTCGCTGTTTTCAGCATTTGATATGTTGGAACGTTACGGGTCGGGTTCAGGTAAGTGTGCGATTGTGTGTAGGTTAGGGGCAGGTTAGGTGAGTTAGAGTTAGGGAGTGGGTCAGGTAAGCGTGTGGTTGTGTGGACGTTAGGGTTAGGGGCGGGTTAGGTGAGTTAGGGTTAGGGCGCGGGTCAGGTTGTGTGTGATTGTGTGTAGGTTAGGGTTAGGGGGTGGGTTAGGTAATTTAGGGTTAGGGCGTGGGTCAGGTAAGTGTGTGGTTGTGTGTAGGTTAGGGTTAGTGGGCAGGTTAGGTGAGTTAGGGTTAGGTTGCGAGTGAGGTGAGGGTGCGATAGTGACGGACCTTAGGGTTAGGGTTGGGTTAAGGTAAGTGGATAGCTAGCAATGTATGTAAAGTTTAGTTTAGGTTTAGGTGTAGGACTTTAAGTGTATGCATGTGGATTGCTGTTTTTTGTGTGTGTTTGTGCTGTGTGTATGTTTCTAGGAATAGCGATTTTTTTCCCTGGGAAAAAATTCGTTATTCTGACTGTTCGATGTTTTCGGATTTTGGTGTTTGGGGTTCAATATTATAACATCCGATGTTTATGAACTTTGATGTTATAATATAGACTCCATAGGTTCATAGGTGTGTACTACGCTAATGGCCCTGGAACCTTTACAAGCTTAGCCCATAGGATTACCCTGGCATTATGCCACCCGACCTTAGTTCAGAGTGCCTCTGTCAAGTAAAGCCACTGGAGTGATCACCAGGGTGAATTTTCTATTTCCCATCCACACATCAAGATTTCTCTTGAAGAGGGCCAGTGAGGTGCTCTGTTTGACATGTATGGGAAGTCTATTTCATAGCACGGCAGTCTCTGGGTTATGAACATGTCCCTGCAGCATGTGCTGTTGGTTCTGGTAATGAGGTTGAGGTCTCTGGAGCATGTGGTGTGGAGGGATTAGCTCCACTCTCCATACTTCCCAAATACTAAATCACGATTCCACTCCCCATCCTTCCCCACTACTAAATCATGGCAACACTCCACATCTTCCACACTACTAAATCATGGCACCAGTACCCAATCTTCTCCACTACTACATCATTGCACCAGTACCCATCCTTCCTCACTACTAAATCATAGCACCAACACCCATCCTTCCCCATTACTAAATTATGGCACAGCTCCCCATCCTTTGCCACTGCTAGATCATGCCACCAATACGCATCCTTCCCCACTACTAAATCATGGCACCAATCCCCATCATTTCCCACTACTAAATCATGGAACCAATTTCAATCATTCCTACTACTAATCATGGCACCCCTTCCCCACGTTTCCCCACTACCAAATCATGGCTATAAAACACATATTTCCCACTAATAATTCATGGCACCAATACCATCCTTCCCCACTACTAAATCATGGTATTATTCCCCATCATTCCCTACTACTAAATTATGGCATCAATACCCATTGTTCCCCACTACCAAACCATGGTGCCATCACCCACTCTTCCCTACTATTAAATTGTGGCAGCAACACCCATCCTACTCCACTACTAAATCATGGCACATTACTAAATCATGGCACCAATACCCATCCCTTCCTATCCTTCCCTTCTAATAAATCATGGCACTATTCCTCATCCTTCCCCACTATTGAATCATGGCTCCACTGCCCATCCTCCCCCACTACTAAATCATGGCATCAATCCCCATCCTTTCCGTCTGCTAAATTGTGGCACCACTCCCCATCCTTTCCTACTACTAAATCATGGCACCAATATCCATCTTTCCCACTACTAAATAATAGCCCTACTACTCATCCTTCCCCATTACTAAATCATGGTACCAATCCCCATCCTTACCCACTAGTAAATAATAGCACCATTCCCCATCCTTCCCTACTTCTAAAGCATGGCTCCAGTCCCCATCCTTCCCCATTACTAAATCATGGCACCCCCCCATCTTTCCCCACTACTAAATCATGGTACTACCCATTCTTCCCCACTACTAAATCATGGCTCCAGTACCCATCCTTCCCCACTACTAAATCATGGCACCAACAACCATCTTTCCCCACTACTGAATCCTGGCACCTGTACCCATTCTTCCCCACTCCTATAGCATGGAACTAATCCCCACCCTTCCCTACTACTAAATCATGCCACCATTTCTCATTCTTCCCCGCTACTGAATCATGGCTCCACTTTCCATTTTCCCCACTACTAAATCATGGCAACAATCCCCATCCTTCCCCTCTGCTGAATCATGGAACCACTTTCCATCCTTCCCCACTACTAAATCATGGCACCAATACTCATCTTTCCCACTATTGAATCATGGCCCCTCTCTCCATGCTTTCCCACTACTAAATCATGGCACCACTCCCCATCCTTCCCCACTACTAAATCCTGGCACCTGTACCCATTCTTCCCCACTCCTATAGCATGGAACTAATCCCCATCCTTCCCTACTACTAAATCATGCCACCATTTCTCATCCTTCCCCACTACTGAATCATGGCTCCACTTTCCATTTTCCCCACTACTAAATCATGGCAACAATCCCCATCCTTCCCCTCTGCTGAATCATGGAACCACTTTCCATCCTTCCCCACTACTAAATCATGGCACCAATACTCATCTTTCCCACTATTAAATCATGGCCCCTCTCTCCATGCTTTCCCACTACTAAATCATGGCACCACTCCCCATCCTTCCCCACTACTAAATCATGGCACTATTACCCATCCTCCTCACTGTTAAATCATGGTCCCACTATGCATCCTTCCCCAAAACAATTAATAAAGCAGATCTGATTGCTAGTCAGTTCACCTCCAACTTTATTTAATCTGTAGTCTCTCTTAGTAGCCCCTCGGTCCCTGTTGACACTATACTACTGCCAATCCCCAGAACATATTCCAAAGCTCTCTCACTCCAGCCCATTCAAATTTCTACAATCAAGGCACTATTAATAACCTTAAAACTGATTACTCTTGCTCCTGACAATTACCATCTGAATATATCAAAACAGGAGCTGATGCACTGGCATACCCAATCTCTGTTCTAATAAAGAGTTGCATCACAGAAGGCTGTTTCTCAACCTTTTGGGAAAAAATGCTGCATATTACCCTTATACAAAGGTGGTGAGAGTTCCATCTTTAGGTTCATAGCTTTTTATCTCTTCTGTCAAAGGTACTAAAGAAATGTATCCAATCTCAACATCTCACCTTTATTACTAACAACTGAGTCCTGCCTTCTGCAATGAATTGTTTCCTATGTTGCAGACCTTTTTAGTTTCATAATCACTGTGAATCAGAGCAGTAACAATGGCATCCTAGTCTCAGCACTTTTTATTGGCTTGTCTGTTGCCTTCAACATAGTATCACACCTAAAATTGCTAATCAAACTGTCAATCCCAAACTAGGAATTCATGAATCCTTACTATCCTGGCTTAGCAGTTACCTCTCAGATATACACCATGTGGTAAAATGACAATTTTCCCTTCCTTCCTCCCTCCCTCCTGTCTCATTTAGTGCCCTTCAAAGCTCAATTTTAGATCCCTTACTTTTTAATATATCCATAAATGATGTCCCTGTAGCAACTAAGCATGACACTTTTATCCATTGTGCAGATAACTCAGCCTAAATAAACTACAACATCTCACTCTAGAGTCTTATTCCAGCATTAAGCCTTGGCTAACCGATTCACAGTTTAAATTCCATAAGAATCCAAACTGATCTTATTGTCCCCAAAGCACCTACCTGCCAAAGAAAGTCATTTTCAGTAATGTCTTCCAACAACACCAGAACTGAACCAATAAGCCATACTATGCTCCCAGGGGGTCATTATTGAAGAAAACCTGAAATTTAACCACCACATAAGACAGGCAGCAAAAAGAACTCACCAGAAAATAGGTGTCCTTTACAGAGTCAAACCATGCCTCATACAAAATGCCAAGAACAAACATTGCTTCATCTTTCCACATCCCAACACTCCCAAATGTGGCTCATATACTACTAATTAACCTGCAATCCACTAAACTATTCATATTAGGCTAATGTTGTAATAAAGTAGCTAAACTTGTCAGTAATCACCACTACAGAGATCATCACTTCCATGCCTTTAAACAACTTTATTGGTTAGAACTAAATCACTTTCTAACCTACGCACAACTAATCACTACTCATAAACTTATTGATGAACCAGCGACATGCCTAATCTAAGTTTCAGCAACTCTATACCCCTGACAGAGCACTATGTTCCACTGATAAAATGCTACTGGCAGTAACTAAACCATGCAACAGTGCAGGTAATGCCCTGTACTCCTCTCTTTGCTGTGGACTATGGAATTCAATTTGTTTCACTGTTAGGTGTACAGAAAATACTAATTCCTTTAAACTACAACTAAAAATAACAATACGTACATGACTATATTAATATACTTCTGCTAGATAACCAACTAACTGACCTAATTTAAATTTATTGCTATAAACACAACCTCTCTGCTTTCTAGCTGAGCAACTTCTACTTCCCTTAGTCAACCCTCTATAATACAACTACTTTAAATCTACAAGCACACCTCTTTTTCCTGCTCCTCTCCCTCTTATCTATTTTTACTCCATGTTTCCTTTAGACCATCACTAAAGATGTCCTTACATTCACTGCAGCAGTATTCCTTACAAATGGGACCCCCTGCCATGAAGCCCTCCATTCGGCCAGTTTACAAATGTCTACCATTGCTTTAAGGTATGCTGAATGTCACCTGCGCACTCCTTGTGTAGAGTAGGGCATAAAGGTGACATTCAGGTGTACCATCCCCAGAAATTCTTTGCCGCCAGTCTGAACACTGTTTTAACTGTTGGTCTGTTACCTCAATCCACTTTTTTTTTTTTACAGTTTATTCGGATGTTGTCCCTTCAGTCCCTTTTTCCACTCTTGCTCCCTCGGGCCTTTCTGGTGTCTCTGGACCTCAAGGACGCTTATCTCCATATTCTGATCTGTCCTCTTTTCAGGAGGTTTTTACATTTCTCTGTTGCTTCCTGGCATTTTCAGTTCTGTGCTTTGCCCTTTGGCCTTTTTACTGCCCCAAGGGTGTTCACCAAAGGCCTCTCTCCTGTGATTTCCTTTTGCAGGCTTCAAGGGATGCAAATCTTTCCTTATTTGGATGGTCTGCTGATTCAGGCATCTTCTCCAGCAGTCCTTTTGCAAAATCGTAATTTTACCATTTCGCTTCTTCAAAGCCTGGGGTTCACAATAGACTTCAAAAAGTCTTCCCTGACTCCTTCTTAGGATCATGTGTTTCTGGGTTGCAGGTTTCAAATGGTGCCAATGCTGGCATCCCTGATCCCTCCAAAGGCATTAACTCTCATTTCTTTCTTTCAAACTCTTATTCCCCTAGCCGCCATAACAGCCAGGGAGTTTCTGAGTGCTCTGGGGTTCATGGCTTCCATCATTCCAATATTCCCTCTGGCCAAACTCCACATTAGGAAGTTCCAGTAGTTTCTGAAGTCAGTGTGGCTTCAGCATGCACATCCTTAGACTTTCCTGTACCTCTTCTCCTGTGTCTCAAGAAAGAACTTCTGTAGTGGATTCAGCAGTTGTCTCTGAATCTAGGGCTCCCTTTTCAGTCTCCTCTTCCATCTCAGGATCTGTTCACAGATGCTTCAGATGTGGGATGGGGAGCAATGTTTGGCTCTTTGAAAGTTCAGGGAGTGTGGTCACCTCATCAGCGGAAGGAGCACATCAACATCAAAGAGATGAGGGTTCTTATGCTGGCTGTTCAGGCCTTTCATCCTCTGTTCTCTGCAGGGCCTCTCAAGGTATTCACAGACAGTACCACAAACATGTGGTATATCAATAAATGGGGGGGGGGGTGAGATCTTACCGTCTTTGCTGGCTGGCACTTCTGGTATGGGATCTGGATATTTAATGTCGAGTAACTCTTCAGACAGTTTGCATTCATTCAGATTGGAATGTTATGCAGACAATCTGAGCAGGTCCTTCACTCAATCCCATGAATGGATGCTTCACAGGGATGTGTTTCTGGACATTGTTCACCAGTGGGGTACTCCTCAAGTAGATCTCTTTGCCTCCCCTCTGAACAAACAACTTCCTCTGTTTTGTGCTCGAGTCCCAGGTACTCTGGTATGGAAGGTGGACACCCTCTCATTTTCTTGAAAGGGGATGTTTCTTTATACATTCCCTCCCCTTCCTCTCATTCTGAGAGTCCTGTTCAAGATTCATCAGGATGCTCCCAAAATCTTGGTGACTCCCTTTTGGCTGTAACAGAACTGGTTCTCTCTACTTCTGCATCTAGCCAGGGGCAATCATCATAAGTTACCTCATAGGTTGGATCTCCTCACACAAGACAAGGGGTCTCTCATCCATTCCCACTTGTTCACACTTCAACTAGCACTGTGGATGATAGAGTTTTAATTCCTCATAGACACCTTTTTTTTCTGAGGACATGCTGCAGGTCCTGCAGAAGGCTAGGAAACCTACTATTAGGAAATCCTACTTATCTAAATGGAACATGTTTTCTATTTTGGTGTCTTTCTCGTGACCTGGACCCACTTTCTATGGATGTTCCTTCAGTTCTCTCTTATTTGTGTGAGTTGTTCAATGCTGGTTTGGCCGATTTTTCTCTTAAGGCCCACTTATCAGCTCTTTCTGTTTGTCTGCCTTTAACTCCCCCATTAGCTTCTAGATTTGAGGCTAAGCAATTTCTTAAAGATGTCCATAATATTAGACCTCCCAGGAAGACTGTTCCTCCTCCCTGGGATCTTAAGTTTGTTCTGGAAAAATTGACTCAGGCTCCTTTTGAGCCTGCTGTTTCAGCTTCCTTGCAACATTGTTCTTGGAAAACAATTATTTTGTTAGCTCTTCCTTCTGCCAGATGGGTGTCTGAGTTCCAATCCCTTATAGCTTGCCCACTTTTTTGATATTTCATGAGAAGAGGGTGTCTTTGTGTATTAATCCTTCTTTCATGCTCAAGTTGGTTAATGAGTTATCAATCAGTCTATTAATTTGCCTACTTTTTTCCCTCTCCACAATCTGACAGTGAGAGGGTTCTGCTTATGTTAGATGTGCATAGACAGCTCAGATTTTATTTGGATAAAACTAAAGCTATCAGAATGTCTGACAAGTTATTTGTTTCCTGTCATCCTAGGTCTTTAGGTTTTGTTGTTTCCAAGCAAACTATTTCCATGTGGATTTCAAATGCTATTTCCTTTTGTTACACTTTTAATGGCGAGAGCCTTCCTTCTTCTGTAAAGCCTCATTCCACTAGAGCTGGTGCTTTTTTTTAAGGCTTAGATGCTAATTCTATTCTTGAAGCTGCATACCTTTACCAAACATTACCAGTTGGATGGTATTTCTAGAGCCAGAGCTGATTTTGCTGCTGCCATTCTTCATGGGTTCTTGGAGGGCTCTGCTGCTTCCTCCTCCCAAATTTCTTCTTGAACTTTGGCACTCTCCCATTAGTACTGCATACTGCAGCAGTGAATGTAAGGACATAGTACAGTTGTGTAAAATCTTACCATAACAGTAGATGTTCTTGCCTTCACCACTGCAGTATTCACTCCCTCCCTCCATCACCCTGGTCTTCTTTATTTATTTATTTGTTTATATTTGTTGACCGGGAGTGTCCGACTGGACGTAGGTCCATTTTCAGCGGAGGCCCGGGGAGAAAAGCTCCACAGTTAAAATAAACAGACAGTAGTTACATTGGATTACATAGGGATTAACAATTTACATAGCAATTACTTCTTCCCCGTACTGGATGTGCAGGTTCTCCTTGGTTTTCTTTGGACTACTGCTCCTACTGGGGCAATCAGTTCTGATGATGGTACACCTGAACGTCACCTTTATGCCTTACCCTATGCAAGGAGTGCATAGGTAACATTCAGTGTACCTTAAAGTAACAGTAGACTTTTGTAAACTGGCCAAATGGAGGGCTTCATGGCAGGGAATCCCATTCATAAGGAATACTGCAGTGGTGAAGGCAAGGACATCTACCGTTAAGGTAAGATTTTGCACAACTGTACTGTCTTACACCAAGAATGTTTGTAATTTGCAATTTCTGCAATGGTACCAATATTTATATTACTCATCTACTTGTATTTATCGTTATAATAATTTAATTCTTCCCTTATATATGCTATGCACCTTACCATACTTTTTGTTCCTTTTTTGGAGCTTTTCTCCTTGGGCCTGTGCTGAAAAGGGGTAGTTTTAAACAGTCAGACTATCTTGATAAAGAAATGCAATAAATAAATACATTAATTAATTTTAAATAAAGTAACACTATTTAGTGATCTTTTACTTCACTAAATGTGACGTCTGATGCTGCCACTATGACAGCTCAGGAGTGATAAAACACTTTAATTTCTACCAGGGTCTCAATCTGGTGGGCTTAACTTTAGTAAGGATAGAGAAGCTACTGCAGATTAATGTGATCTCTAATATAGCACCTGTTAGCAGTAGTAATATTTTACTTTGTAAGAACAAAACATGAGAAAGGG
Organism: Protopterus annectens; assembly: GCF_019279795.1. Taxonomy (NCBI): domain Eukaryota; kingdom Metazoa; phylum Chordata; order Ceratodontiformes; family Protopteridae; genus Protopterus; species Protopterus annectens. The sequence goes on from NC_056746.1 coordinate 760,595,714, forward strand.
CAGGGAAAAATATTTAACAAATAATTGAAACAGGGAAGCTAGTTCAGTGGGTGTTAAAGAAGACTTGTGCAATGAAAAGTAGAAATTCAGGCCTTACACAATGATCAAATTTATTTCTTTAGTAAGTTCAATGGGATCTTTAATTTCCACCTCAGATGCTATAAGCTCAGAAAGATGAGATATTAATTAAATTACTAATTTAAAGGACAGCACCTACAGAGTGCATAACCCCTCCCCTGCCCCCCCCCCCCCCCACACACACACACACACATAATGCAGCTTTGCAGGGCCAGTACTGAAACACTGGTCCATGCACTTGGCATAAGAACAGAAAGGAATCTGATATGTTATTTTTAACCCAGGGGCATAAGCACTATGGTTACATTTGTTTATTAAGCCTAATTTCCCCACTTTTGTTTTGTGGTATGACTTTTGTGGGTTTGTTGAGAAGGACCTTCTTGAGATGACTGATGGAACTATGCATTTCTTACACTGAGGGTCTTAAGAAACTAGATTAATGCCTGTTATTACGATCTCTCCCCCAAATGTGTTATTCGGTCTGATTTTACAATGCATGTCCTTAAGAAGGCTAACAGCCATTCTAATTTGTAAGCTGCTACTGTAGCTGCTGAAATTAGAGAGCCTGCCAAACATGTGGTATTGAATCATATTTCTCAGCTGTCTAGATTTTTGCAGAATGCAGATTTTCTCCTCATATTTTTAATTTGTTCCTCATAAAATCTCCTGTTTTCTAACAAATCATTGAGAACTGAAGTCACTAATTAAAACTAAATAATGACAAACTTCATATTCTTCAGAAAAGTACATAATGCAAAACCTTCTACTCTAACAACTTTCTAAGCTTATAGGAGCAGTATTTAAAATATGTCCCTATTTTAGGGCCTTTGTCCCTCATTAAATCTGGCCTTGTCCAGATTTCTTGCATTGGCAGGTTGAGAGATATGTTTGAATGATGCTGTTGAGAGTTCAAATCTACTTAAAATTATGCTTCATTTATGATACATGTCTCCAGTGCAGCAGTATTCCAGCTGGCACACCAATGAATGATTTACTCAGATGCATTTTATAGCCAATAAGTATCAACTTTTATGTTTAAAATGTAGACCGTATGCGTGCTAACTAATGTCTGGGTGCGCCACGGTTTTCCGCTGCGTAGCATGTTGTTGTTTTTTTTTTTCCATTTGAAGGATTAAATGATGAGAATCAGTTACTAACCTGCTTGTGTCCCGCTCAGTCATGCCCATTGTCACCGAAAAAAATCTGGATTCCTGAATCGTCGGAAAAATGTGACCTACCTGCAAGGATGAAATGCAGGTCAAGAAAATGATCGAAGACTTATAGTACCATCATCCTGCGAGATTAAGGCAACGTTTGCCAGCTGTCTGGTTGGAACAGATCGAACCCTGATGTATTTTATTATGCGTTGTGTTCTGAGAGCCATCAAGTTAAAAGAGACTATATAGATGTTGAAACCAAGTATCTCTAAGGACAAAACTAAATATAAGTACATGCAGTGATCAATTGTTTGAACGAGTTTCTGCTTTGAAGCCGCAAAGTGAAATGAGTTTCGCCCTCTGAAAGCTTTCGGGAATGTCACTATGTAGTTTTTTCTTAAGTAATGTTAATGCAAGTCCCCGCTCATTGCTTCAATTCACAGACCACGCTAAGTCCCCCTCATGTGAGCCTAAGTGGCATCATCGTGCACCTCAACCCCTAGTGGGCAGAATCAGGAACGAAGTCCCCCCAAATCAGCAACGTTTTGAAAAATGAGGCCACTAATTAGGAAAGTGAAGTCAGAAAAACTGTAGCTAGACATTTGTAAAATTATGCTGATAATATTAATAACTGCCAATGTTACTTCATCACCCTTGCTGCAATCACAGCGGTCACTAATACGTTAAGGTGAGACAAACATTTTGTGAGGCAGAACTGACCGCAGGGAATGGATCAGACTGGCTTCTTGTCTTGATTACTGTGCTGCATGTTATCAAAGAGATAAACTACAAAAACAAAGAAAAGGCAGAACTTGGTTTGTTCTACCGCCCATGTATTTGTATTTTCCAAGCCTGCTTTCTTTGAAACAGTACTCACGCGGCGAGCTCAGGAAAATGAGTGACAATACATTTCAGGACACTTTAAACGTTACCTGAAGCAGTGCACCACTAAAAACCTTCTTTTGTGCATCCTGCACGTAAAGTGGCAGTCTCTGCTGGTCATGTTATTTCCTGAAGTTGACAAAAATGACGGAGATAAAAGCAGCTATGAATGGTACATGAAATATTCTTACGTGGGCAGCACAGTCTGGACAGAAAAGCACGTTTTTCTATTTTATACAAATATGCAGAGAAGGCGACAGAGCAGGAGCAGCCAAAGCCTCAGCTGTTCTGCGACTGCTGGCCTAGGGTTACCACCTGTCCCACTTTGCGAGGGGCAGTCCTTCTTTGGGCAGTTGTGTCCTGCATAAAAACTGAAAACATGCAAATGTCCTGAGATATTAGGACAAACACATTTCCTATATTTAATGCAATAGTTGCATAATCAGTTATTCTGTTTGTGAAACACCTAAATGTTATAAGAAACAGAATAAGCAACTAAAATGCTACAAGAATAAGCGTTTGTTTCGGCAAAAAAATGAAGTTCTGTCCTTTGCACTGGCCGTGGGTATGTTTTGCCTTGCAAAATCTGACGTTTGTACAAAAAAACTTTGGGCATTTGAAAAGTGGCAACCCTAACTGCCGCTGATGTCCAGCACCTGCCAAGCCTGCTACCTGCTTTTTGTTAAACCAAACTCAGGAGCAGAATTACTTTGCATACTTCAGAGTCTACAGGATCTTTACATATTTCACCCGCATTCACTTGTAAAATGTGGTGTTGAGGTATATATACACAGGCACTCATCTATCTATAATCTAACTAGCTTTACATACAAACGTGTGCTTGTGTGTGTGTGTGTGTGTGTGTGTGTGTATGTACACACCTCTCAACTCTCCAGATTTCTTCTTTTTTTGGCTGTTCCTCATAAAAGTTGTAGTTTTCTGGCAAATAACTGATGATTGAAATCACTAGCCCGGGATCACTGCAGTGGCTCTGCTGGACAGTGGCGCAGGGAACTAATGGCTCTGCTGGACAGGGAACTAATCTAAGGGGTGGCGAAAGCCAACACATTCTGGCTAGGCTTATGCATGTCCTTGGGCAGGTAGCCTAGTACTTACCTATGATTCATAGGCTATGAACCTATAACTAAATAAAGACCTACATTTGAATTCCAGACTTCATATCCTACCCTGGGTATGGTTGTGTGTGTGTGTGCGTGCGCGCATTACGAATACCCACTTTTACCTGTTCAGCACCACTTTAAGTAACAAAGAAGCCCGAGTACACTTGTATCTAATTAAACTGCTGGGAGCCACGGTGGAATGCGCTGGTCCACCCCACACTTCCACTGCCACAGGCTCACTTTCTTCTTATTAAACGCTGCGGCGAACACGGTGACGTCACAGGGCGCCCAGCAATATTTCTTTATATTCTCTTAAGTGCTTCTACTGACGCTATCGATGCTGTCTTAGGGAACTTCAAGCAAAGCAAATAAACATGCAGGTGATCCGAGGAAACAATAAAACACTCACGTTCGAGCAAGTAAATGAATCAGAAGCTTTCGGTGTCTGCATGTAACTAAAGACCCGCAGGTCAGGCTCTGCAGGACCGCTGAACACTTGTCTTCAGGAACCAGGAACTGATCATCCCTCCCAGCGTGTGTCCTAAATGCATGTCTCAAAAGCTACGAGTCCCCTCGCTGGGAGGAGAAATGCCAGCAAGATTGTTCATTACAAATGAATTGAGCTTTCATTACTAACAGAGCATAGTGCACGGTGTGTATGAAAGGCTATTTCTTGGCAAAGGCGCTGAAGCAGAAAACAGGAGATGACAGTTCACCTGCAGATCCTAGCTGAATGTGAAGTAACTTGGCCGTTTAGCTATGGTTGCTGGTCGCCCTTATAAGGTCCAAGTTTTTTTCTATCTTCTTCCCATATGGATTTGGAAATTAAAGCGTTGAGGTCCCAGAACCAGGTGGCGGGCTGCGCCGTCTTTGTGAATTTACGAATTTTCGCATTTCCTTTATGCCAACTTCTGAGTTGTCACCACCAATGCACAAAATATCCAATTTCGCTACACAGATGTCCCACACACTTTTGGAGAAAAACCTTGTGAGACTGGAAAGGGGAAAAATGCAACCTTTCAATCCATGGAGACATGGCATATAAGTTTCTGAGCAGCCGACTTGTGCCATCCTCCAACAGGCTTGCCCGAAGATTTATTTTCATTTTTACCCTGTCGCTGTCATTTACCTATTTATGCTATAGCCTCATTTTTTGCTCTGACACAATCATGCAGAGTCCAGGCTACGAGAGTCACAGGTGTATCCTCTTACAGAATGTCGGGAGCAAGAAACTTCTTCAGAGGTCTCATTACTGCGCTCTGACCCTTGACTCCAAGGCGGTCAGCGAGACCATGGATAGAGCAACAGTGCCCTCAAGCCCGGGGCACAGCGCTCAAGGATCCCTGCTATTAATCAGCACTAACCACACCAGGACAGGGCACTCGGGGGGGACATCGGGTCAAGATCAGCATCGGAAGCCCAGCAGCAGTGCCGTTGGCAACAACACTGTGGTCACGGTTCCCAAGTTTGGAACCAAACACCTACCCCATGCCATTATTGTTGGAGTGAAGAAAGGAGGTACCCGGGCAGTACTGGAGTTTATTAGGGTTCACCCGGACGTCAGGGCAGTGGGTACAGAACCACATTTCTTTGATCGGAACTATGACAAAGGTCTAGAGTGGTACAGGTAAGATTATGATGTTTTTATTGTTATTGTTTTACTTTACATTGTAACAGCATATTGTTTCTTTTGGTGAGCAGTGGTACTTGGCTAAATTGCTTTGCTTTGTAATTCATATTTTTCTCGTTTGTGTCGTGTCCCTTTAAAACTGCCAGCATTTGCACAAACCTAGTTCATAATTGGTCTTTAGATTCCCTAGTGGACTTCTTGCCCCTCACCCCGTCTCACAGTGGTGCCGTTTAGTCTTTAATTATATCTTCAACAGCAAAAATGCCCCAAATCGCTTACGCATTGCTTCCCACATCAGCCATTTGTTTTGTGACTCTCAGAGGTGCACCTTGAGATACTGTGTGTGTGTGTGTGGGGGGGGGGGGGGGGGGGGGAGGCGGCGTCGGATTAATGCTGGAGTGCTGCCACCTCAAGAAATCTAAGGCTGAAATGAATCGTTCCTTGGTTCAGTTATTTATTTATTTGTTTTTACAAATTGCAGATATTACGAAATAAAATATGTGACTAGTGATTACTGCAAAAAAGACTAGGTATCTAGCCTTCTACAAAACTGCAGACTGTACATGCTCTTCTGTCCACCACTGTAATGGAATATGTGTACTGCTCTACAAGAGGAAATATAGTGTATTTCCTCCACTAAACTAAAAGTAGGTTGAGGGGCCTCTATTAAGTAATTTTCAAATGAATCATTAATTTGCTGGATAATAAACGCAAGAGCATAGGTTACCAACACAGACTAGTTTTACATTGTGCGTGTAGCAGGACTGGAGTTAGTGAAATCTCTGAGTGTCTTCAAAGGTCAAGTTAATTTTCTAGTCAGTAAAAGACGGACTTGGCCCCACAAAATCTATACTGACATCTTTTATTTTGTCTTTTCAGCTTAAACAGGAAAGAATCCATACAGCTATAATGTTAATTCAACATTCAGACAAATTATTCAGATGACTTTTTTAAACAGATGGTATAATGAATAGCTTCCTATGCATTCTGGGTGGAAGAAAGATTATGTACCCACTAAGACCTTAACTTAGGCCTGTAGGATGTGGTCATAAGGCAGCATTATGAGAACTAATAGTAGTGTCAGAATACTAGGTGGGAGAAATGGTTTCAGAATGTATTTTAAACCTAAAATTGTGATGCCCATTGTTGATCACCTTCTTGCCATCTTGGTATATTCATGCATTTTGCTTTGCAGAAACTCTGTGCCATGATTATTTGCTTTACTCACTTTTTCTCTTGAATGCTATTTATTATAGTTATAAACCAAGATACTATGTCTGAGCTTCCCAGCATCTTTGGATTTAATAACCTCTGACTGTATTTCAGTTGCTACTTGGGTACAGTGATGTATTACTGTTATTACTTTTTTTTTCTGTGAACTGCATTTGATACAGTCTGCTTCTTGTATAAATTATGTTTTATAATATTATAATGTTTGCACTTTGTTTTAGTACAGACGTGTTTTCTTATAGTAACATGTATGGAACTTTTATCTTCAAGCCTCTACTGAAAAGAGTTCATCCCAGTCAGACTATCCCAGTCAACAAATGTAGAAATAAATAAACAAGTAAATAAGTGAATTAATACGATTCATTGTTGCAAGGTGTAATAGAGATTCCACAACACCCTCCCACACACACATGAAAATCCTTAACATTTTAAGATTTCTTATTTAAATGATTGAACAAGGTGAGTGACTCCAGAGTACTTTTATGTTTGCAAGTAAAGGACATTATTATTAATATGTGCAAAGATTTTTGAATTAGGTTATCATACAGCTCAATGATCTAACATTAAAAATCATAACAATGGCTGTAAAAGTAAAGGGAACCGATGAAGATAGTCATAACAAGCAGAAAGATTATAGAGTACAGATAATGTAAAGAACATTGTATCAGAAAATAGACAGCAGTCTAGTCATTACAAATATTCCTAAATCTATAAGCAGCAAGTTTAAATTTGCAAATTTGAGCCTGACAAGAAGTGGCCATATATATATATATATATATATATATGTATATATGTATATATATATATATATATATATGTATATATATATATATATGTATATATATATGTATATATATATATATATATATATATATATGTATATATATATATGTATATATATATATGTATATATATATATATATATATATATATATATATATATATATATATATATATATATATATCATACCAGCTGAGACACAGAGGATTACAACAATTTATGAGTAATTGTGAACTTCTGAGTTGAATATATTAAGTAGCAGGGGTACAGGGGGGGTAGCCTCTTCAATAAGTGCAAGGGCAGTACACCACATGTTAAATATTCATTTTTGTCAAATGTCCATTTGCACTCATCTGGTCAAAATATTGCACATTTGCGTTGGAATATTGTTTTTTAAGGGAAACCCATTGAATTACTCTCTTTATAAACTTCAAAAAAGCTATAAAACAGTAACAGATATGCAGTTGATTGTGTACAATATGCTAACAGATACTTGAGATTAATTGCGTACAGTGTAGAGAGGTGGTGCTGTATAATGAATTAGTGTACTTTATGACATTTAATTTGCAATATTACTAAAGCTTAACTCTTCTAAAAGAAATTAATATGATACAGCTAAACATAGTTGTTTTAGGCAGCTTTACTACAGAAAGCTATTTGTGGTAGTATGAATCCAGTGAAACACATCATGCTTAACAAATGTGCACAAAGCCTTATAAACTTCATTTGGCTTTGTCTATGTGTCAATTTAGTATCAAGTTTTGAAACTTACACATACTCCTGGTGCAGACAAAGAAACACGTACATATACATCGGGTTCCAAATAACATTTATAGCAATTCCTTTGGTTGAACAAATTGGACAACTGAGTAATTGCCTGAAAGTAATTTAAGGAGTCTTGACTTTTTATTTCAGAAATTTCCTTTTGAAGTTACAAGTAAAGTTGAGTAAAACCAATGTCTTAATAAAAGCATAATTTAAAGATTACTGGTTTGTATATTTTCTCAGCCTTATTTTAAGAAGGCATATGATTTAAATTGAACTGTATTAACTTTTAACCAGACACTAACTATACACTAGCTGGTTGTGTGGTAATCATCCAAAGAATTCGATAATGGGTGAGATAATCTGTTTAGGCATACTTAAAGTGCTGTGCCCCAGATTATATTAATTAATCAGGAAACCCCCAGAGTCACCCAATATAACCAGGCATGAAACAGCACTGTGCCCAACATTTATGTTATATACACAGGGGCTCTTGGATCAGTCATCCCTTGTAGCTAGGCATGAAGTAATGCTGTTCCCTGCATTCCTTCTAACTGTGTGGTGCTTGATGTCTTGGCACTCTATAAATCTTTCTGCTACTTGTCATCAGCTGCACTGCCAGAAAGACTTCTCAGACTGGCAGAGGAGACATAAAGGCCAGATGGCACCTGCCTGATGTTGTTTTAATCTGCTTCATGTGATGCAGGCAGTTCAGTGAAGGGAGTGATGATTATGTCCTAATGTAAGCAGTAAAACCTTGTACAGTAATGGCAAGACAAGCTTCAAGATAGCCTTAGTGCTGGTTTAGATGAATAGCTCATCATTTCTGAGAATGGTGGTAAGAGTTATGTTTTACTCTACACTGAATCCCTATGAATCATATTAGTTATGCTTTAAATGTAACGGAAGCATGACATCCACAGTTACTAATGGCAAAATGAAGACAAATGTAGCTGCAAATGATAGTGCAGTATTTTACGAGATTCGTATTTCAATGTGTATTATAGTCTTAACATGATCCTGTAATACTGCTTAGTATGTCAACAGTTTCCTTGTCTTGCGCAGCTAGTTCAGAAGACCACAAGTTTGATTCCCACACCATGGATATAAGATAAATTACTGTACTGATGAGAGCGCATTACATCAGACATGCATTTGGCATATGCATTACTGCAATCTGTAAAGGGACATGAAACTAGCATGCCAGATCTGTTATTACATTTTCAGCTGGGCTGTAAATATTCTTTAAGTGCTAATCAAATTTTCTCCATGCAGTAACCATGCTATAATAAACTCTTTCCGGTATGGTATCACTGGGTTTCCATCTGAATAAGATGGTTTTCAAACAAACTTAGATTTCTGTTTCCCATTTAATACCTTAGAGCAGTGAGACCTATCAATGTATTTTCAGATATGTACTTTATCTTATTCATTGTCAGTGGAATGTATGCCAGTAGCCAGTGGACATAAGGCATGAAAGTGATTATGGATGAGGGTCAAGCATATATTGGGCACTGATCAAGAAAATGTATTTTTTATTATTTATATGTTATTCATGTAATAAGACATTCCAATCCCAAAAGCTCATTTTCTGTTTTAAATTCACTACTTATGAAATAAGACATACCACACCCAAATGCCTATTTTCTGGAGTAACTTTGCCATTCATGAAATAAGATATATCATATCCAAATGTAAATTTTATGGAGTAAGTTTTTATTCTTAAAATAACATCTGTCATAACAAAATGCTTATTTTTGGGAGTGACTTGCTGAGCCACAGAATATATGCTTTGAGTTTTTAGGTATTAAATACCATATAACTTGCTTTGCTTCATAAAATTGATATAATTTACAATGCCATAGGTCCTATGCTTTTAAATGGCACCGTATGTGTAATTTTATATGCACTGAGGTGTAAATATAACACATAAGATTTATCGGAACAGCCTGGGATTGCAGAAGGATGAATGTTGAACACAGAGTTTATTTGTCACAAGTGCAATCTAGCTCTGATTCTGTATTAATCTGATCTGGGTGCACTTAATTCTGATTATAGCCACAGTTCCAGTAAACCACATTTTACTTATGATTTAACTGCATGGATACTTTTGCTGTATGCACTGTAAATGTGTTTATGGATGTGGACAATACTAGTGTCTCACATTACATATGTGTTATATCTTGTACCATGATGAGTGCAGAAACCACAGTTCTCCGAACTTTTAACTTTAAAGTACAGTACATTTTACATACCTAACACTGGACCCCAATACATTCTATTTGTCTGATTTATCTTCATTTTGGGAATAGAATTTCATTGTTTATTCATTTATTTATTTTACTTTTTACAAGAACATAATCTATTTGTGGAAGCAGCAAGTGCAAAACATAGGAAGCACATTTTTTCAGAAAAAATATAGGTTTTACAAGAAAAATTGTAATTTTATAGATACTTCCATGCTCAACAAGAATATAATTTGTTTGTTACTGAATCCTGTTGTCATGTTATGAAAAAAAAACTAGACAATACAATTTTTCTCCTTAACAAAACAATATTTATATCATGAAACACTATTCATTTTAGAGATGTGCAATTCTAAGCAACTTTTCCCTATTATTTTGTTTTGCTTTACATTTACTCACATTTGTTAAACATGGGAAAATTGTTTTCAAATTCTATGTATGCAAAAAGCATCTACTTTGTAAAAAAGTAGTAATTTAACGTGTGTGTATGTGTGTGTGTGTGTATGTGTGTGTGTGTGTGTGTGTGTGTGTGTGTGTGTGTGTGGTGTGTGTGTGTGTGTGTGTGTGTGTGTGTGTGTGTGTGTGTGTGTGTGTGTGTTTATATGTAAATTATGTATACAGACAGAGAGAAAGAGGTGTATACATATATTATATGTTATATGCGTATACATAAAATAATCTTAGCAACTTTTGGAAAGTACAACTCCCTGCAGCATGGGTTGCCTTGCAGCGTTACCATCTCTTGCATACATGTTTTAATGTGTAGGGGAGAATCTTGAGATTCACTTTTTTAGTGGAGAGAGAATCATTGTTAGTTTTTCATGGTTGTGAAACATTCAGCTTCAGAACTCACCAATATGATTGTTAGTCATGTGTATAAACACATATGCATGTTTTGTATTCTTTATAAAAAGTATATTATATCTGATAGTTTGAAAGTTAATGCAGAGGATTAAAGACACATGCTGTCAATGAGCTGCTTGTTTTGTTGAGCATTTGGCTCCCTTTGCCTACTGTGAGATTCAGAGCGAGTCGCTTAACCAGACAGTGCTGCCAGGTCACACGTGGAAAGGGATGCTTCTGTCCAGTGGACTTACCCAATGAAAAGAAAAAAAAATGAAAAAAAAAAACACTAGTTTTGTTTCATTTCACAACATGCTTGCACAGAAGTAAGGCTTCAATGCAATTTACTGAAGACCAGTTAATCAAGAAGTATCTGAAATGGAAGAAATGTTAAGAGATTACCTTCTACAATTGCATAACATTTATATCCTTATATATTTTCTATAAGAAGCTAACCTCTTTCCTTTGTGCATCCTTAAACTTATTATAATCGTCTGAATTCACTGCATCTTATGGCAAAGTATTGTTCCAAATTAAGTTTAATCTGTGGTTCAGTGGATGATGTACTGCTACACATCCAGTCTGTGTGTGTGTCATGCTGGGTTAGGATTCATGTTTCAGTGCAACTCTTGCCCTCCTCCAAGAATGATGCTGTTTCCTTGCCACAAGAGGTGTGGTGTGCTAGAACCACTATGGTAGTGCCATATTCCATGCTAGGTTCTAGGTGCTAAAAAAATTGGTGCCCATGCTGCTAAGCCTTAGCAAGAGTGACAAAGCATGAGATGCACTTTTCTGAAGCAATAGTGTGGCAGTGGTTATAGGAGAGGCTCTGTGCTGCTAGGATGAGGAGCTGCAGCGTGGCTTCATTTGTGTGCTGCTAGGATAAGGAGCTGCAGCATGGCTTCATTTGTGTGCTTTTAGGGATGAGGAGCTGGAGCATGGCTTCAATTGCGTGCTGCTAGGATGAGGAGCTGCAGCATAGCTTCATTTGTGTGCAGGATTTTGCTGTATTTGAACACATACACTTTGAAAGGCACAGTGGTAGCTTTGTTGCCTCATAGCAAGAGGTTCTCCGGTTCCATTCTTGGTTGGAATGCCTTCTGTGTGGAGTCTGCAGGTCTTCCCTGCCTTAATATACATGAATTTCTGTTTATGTATATTGATGTTTGCCTACATGGATGCTCTTCACATTTGTTTTTACTTCCTATCAATGTTTGACGTGCTTTACAGTTATGAACATCAAGGTTTTGACTTTATGAGGTAAATTCCGTGATACAGAAGCAATTTTTGAGAATGATTATTTTATATTCTATACAATTTATCCTTGCAATGCTTTTAAATTGCTGTGTGCATTATTAGCATTTTGAATGGAGCAGACTCTTTCTGTATGAGTGCACTTTATTTATCACTAGTAGAGGACTGTACAGATGACTGTTTATGCAAAATACTGATGCAGTTGATTTCCTTCTCTTGTTTCAACAGTGTATAGGGTAACCAGTAGGATGCATGCTCTGTTTTTATAACTGGATCCCTTTTCTTCCTGCATACTGTTTACTTAACCTCTCCCTTTGGTTCTATCAGCTGTTTTCAGCCTCATCTAAGAACTATAGGGCCTCAATGCAAGATAACTTAAATAGAGGCAGAAGCCTTTCAATCTAATCTAGGTAGAGTCAGAAGTGGGTGCTTCTTGAATTATGAAACTGGCTGTGGTCTGAGAACTGATATTTGTAAGTTTCTGCCCAGTTCATGTCTTTTGGGGTCCTTAAAAGGCTTTTTATTGATCTCTGATTTAGGTTAACCTTACATTACGGTTACCAATCTTTTTACCTCTCTTAATCGCCTTTGCTGCCTTATAAAATTAATATCTCAAGCATCCTCTTCCTCTGGACAAGGATTTAATTTGCCAATAAAAAGCATTCCATTAAAAAGGGAAAGTCTTACACTTTTACGTTGCCTATCTACATTTACCCTCTATTCACCTTAAAGCGAAAAACTTAGTTTCCTAAGTAAAAGAATTCATCCCTCACCATAAAAAACGTATTTTATTCCATCTGAATTCAACTTAAACCTACGTAGCCACATTAATCAGGACTTTGGTGAATAGCTATCATCTCGGCAAGATCTATTACACATCACTCTGAAACCAACTATACCACACCTCAAATCAGGAATCCAATCCCATCTGAGCCTCCTTATCATAAACACACCAGACTATACCAGTAACATTAGAATCCACCAATCACCCTCCCCCGCATCATGAAGTGAAAATTGCCCTATTACTTTCCAGATGCTCAACCTTGTTATCATTACTTTTAGGCCAAAAACCTCCTCATAATTTCCAGATATTATATAACCAGCTAACAAACTGTCAGGTGCAAACTACAGTCCTAACCTTTCAAGACAACAGTATTGACACAACCACTCTAACTTCCACCCTGTTTTCCATTCAGACAAAAATATTCTCACTAGCAAACCATCTACATAAACATATTTAGAATAAGTTAATGATCACAGAGATAAAGCAACTGCTAAACCTAAAGAAGGAAGCGCGGTCAAAAAATAACTCTTAACAATACAAAAAAATATTCAAGCTTCGTCACAACTTGACCAAAAAATCCCTAATCTGGCATAAACCCACCTTCACACAAAGTCAAGCATGTCTCTTCTGCTATTCTAAAATATTCTGGAAGTAGAAGAACATGCTCACTGGCTGGTAGAGTCAAAAATCTAACTTACCCTTCCTTATTACTATATCCTTGAGCAAAGATCCAGTTTCCTCACACAACTTGCAGAAATAGTTCAGTCAGCTTCCCATACTTCCCACCTTAAGTGAACTGATTTCTATCTTCTCACCTCCTGAAATAACTCCCCTTTTTAAAGGAAAATCATATGAAAATAAATAGAAAATATCTTTAACTCAGCTAACCGGTGTCAATGTCTGTCTGCCTGGGATAACATGCTGGACAAGCCACGCTGCTTCGCAAGGGACGGCTTGCACCTGTCACCCCTGGGCTTCCGGATATTGGCAAAGGCTCTTGCCACCCCCATAGTGCCTTTTTTAGGCAAGGCTCAAATTCTAAACCTACCACCCTAGAACAAAACAAAGGAAAAAAACTAAGGGTAATGCTGCTCAATGCCAGAAGTCTCAACCTCAAGATGCATGCACTCGAAGCCCTTCTCAGTATGGAGAACATCAATGTCTGTGCTGTGATTGAAACCTGGTTCAAGGCTCCTGAGAGCACCCCGGCACTACCAGGTTTTACCTCATATCATGCGTTCCGGCCCCAAAATCTGGACAACACCAAGAAAAGAGGAGGGGTGTCCATATTCATCAAAGACACCCTCACCTCCAGGTTGGTGACAACGCACGATGCATCAGAGACCATCCAGGTGCAATTAACCGTAGGCAAGACTGCTCTGCAATTTGTAGCATGTTACAGGCCACCCTCTCAAACTCAGGAACCTCACACAGCTTTCCTGAAAACTCTGGAGGGGATAAATGTAACCCTAAACACCATCATACTAGGTGATTTTAACTATCCGAATATAGACTGGGATCACTACTCAAGCCCCAACACTCTAGCCCAAAGATTCCTAGAGTTCATAAACTCAAATGCCATGGAACAACTAGTCACCATGCCCACAAGAGGCGAAAACATACTAGATCTCATCATCACGAACATGGGGTCACAATGTTCAACACCAGAGATATACCCCTCATTGGTGAGGTCAGATCATAAACTAATCTCACTGGAAGTCCACATCCCGCCCCCACCCCAGATAAAAAAGACCACAGTGAAGAACTTCTCTAAAGCCGACTTCACACTTCTTAGGACTGGTGTGGTCTCTTTCAAGGCCCCCGAACCAGCGGAAACTATCACTAAAGCCGCTGAATCACATACAAATGCCTTCTACCAGCACCTCCAGGACTGCATGGATCAGGCAATCCCAAACAAAACAAAGAACTCTTTGTACCAAAGGCAAGCGTCCAGTCTGGTGGACCCCAGCCATAAACAAGCTCTACAACAAAAGGAGAAAGCTACTACAAGATAGAGCAAAATCCCTAAAAGGGAAGACACCCTTGATCATTATAAGTAAAAAACTAAGATCTCTCATAAAGTCATCCAAGGCAAATTTTGAAAGAAAAATCGCCAAGGACTCAAAAGACAATCACAAGGCCTTTTTTAGTTATGTTAGAAACCTGGGAGGAAACTCCCAGATATGCTCAGAACTAGTTCAAAATGATGTAAAGATCACTGAACCTACAGACATTGCCAACATACTGGCTGACAGGTTCAGTGCAAATTTCTCCCCCCCTCCCCCCCAAAAGAGAAATATCTATACCAGAGGATTGTTGCCTCCCAAACATCTCAGATGCTCAGGTGAGAACAGCTCTCTCCAAGGTGAAAAACACAGCATCCATGGGACCAGATGGTGTCCCCGGTTGTGTCCTCCACAAACTCATTGAGGAATTAAACCCGCAATTAGGGCAGCTGTTTAATCTTAGCCTCACCTCAGGATACGTACCCAAGGAGTGGCGTACGGCAACTGTGGTCCCAGTACATAAAGGCGGTGCCTCCACCGACCCTGGAAACTACTGTCCCATCAGCTTGACAAGCCTGGTCTGCAAAGCTATGGAGAGGATCATAATGGAACTCATAAATAAAGACATAGGGGACCTGCAGACATTGGATCAAACCCAATTTGGCTTTGTCAAGGGCAGATCATGCCTTTTAAACTTGGTTGACTTTTTCGAAACAGTCACCAAGGCCATTGATGAGGGCAAGGCAGTCCACACAGCCTACCTTGACCTGGCAAAGGCATTCGACACAATACCCCACTCAGGCATCATAGAAAAACTCACCAGCTTAAATGTAAACCCATATGTCACAAGATGAGTTGCAAACTGGCTAAGTGACAGAACCCACAGGGTCAAGAGTTGCTGGCGCCATGTCTGATTCCAAGCCTGTCACAAGCAGTGTCCCACAGGGCTCGGTCCTGGGCCCACTCTTGTTTGGCATTTACTTTTCAGAAGTACAGGCAAGCACAGGAGGATTATGGCTGACAAAGTTTGCAGATGACTGTAAACTGGGCGCCATAGTTGAAAACACATCAGACACAGATATCCTTCAGAAGGGTCTCATAGAAACGGATAACTGGTGCCAAAGCCATGGCCTAAAGTTAAACGCTAAAAAATGCATAGTCATACCCTTCGGGAAAAACAAGGTTATCCCCAGCTACTATATAGGTGGCAATCCACTAAGCACAGAAGAGGTTATCAGGGATCTGGGGACCCAGGTTGACAGTAACCTTTCATTTGACATCTACGTTGCAAAAGTAGTTAGGAAGACCTTCTACATTGCCCACCTGATCATGAAGGGATTCACATCTAGGTCAAGGGAGGTCATCATTCCCCTGTACTCATCACTCATCAGACCGATGATTGAGTACAACGCCCCATTTGGAATGTATCTGATCCGACACCTGCAGCAATTGGAAAGGCCCCAAAAGTTCCTCACCAAAAGGATAAAGGGTCTCAAAAATATGTCCTATGCTGCCCGACTGAAGGAGCTCCAGCTCTACTCAGCCGCTTACCGCCTGCTCAGAGGTGACCTGTGCCTGACATACAAGGCCATGTCCAACCTGGAATTAATGAACATGCTTCACCTCAAAAAATCTAAATCCATCCGATCTACAAGAGCATGAGACTTGAACCTTGACACGGTCATAAATAGGACGTGCTGGAGGGACAGATTCATTACCCAGAGACTCCCTATGCTGTGGAACAAAATCCCGGTACATGTGAGGCAGAGCACCTCACTGGCTTTGTTCAAGAGAAATCTTGACCAATGGATGGGAGATCGCAGGGATACCCCAGGGATTACCTCAGTGTCACTGCTTGACAGAGGCACAGCTAAATAATGGGCATAATATCCTTCAAACTAAAGGGGAGGCGAAAGTCACAAAACTCTGGGCTAGGCTTGTAAATGCCCTAGGGCAGATAGCCTAGTATGAACCTATGAACCTATGAACCTATAATCCACATGCCTGGTTTAAGTGCAACAAAGGTTATATCATTTACCTTCTTTAAACACATTTACATACTTTTATTATGACAAAACTGAATTCCTGCTATCTGAAAAAAAAATTATTAAAACCCATGCAAAAAAGTTCCAAACCCACCATTACGTAAGACATCAAGACAATTTCTGCACTTTCTACCCTTGGTAAAATATGAAAAAGTATTATAAATACAAATAGCATAATTCATCAAATCAAATAATATTATTTATATAAAACAACATGGTTTCAGTGCAGATTCTAGTATAAGCAAAGCCCTAAGACATTAACTGACAATACCCTAAACTGAAAAAACATTGGTTTCATGCTCATCACCTGGGCTGTGTGCCAAAGACAGGCTTTTAGTTTTGTGATGATACGAGCCAGGCTGATGCTGTACTTTGAAGTGCATTGATCGCTTTTTGAAGCAACAAACATTTGAAGACAGTTATCATATATATATCCTTACCATATATATATATATATATATATTTATATATATATATATATATATATATATATATATATATATATATACATATATATATATATATATTTATATATACATATATACATACATATATATATATATATATTTATATATATATATATATATATATATATTTATACATATATATTTATTTTATGATGCAAAAAGTATGTTTTTTTATTACTTTGTTGATAAGGACACCCGCCTTAATATTTTTGTTGAATCTGAATACACTAGCCATGATATCATAAAATACTTAGTCCACAATGCGTCACTCAAATTAATGTTTAGGCTACTATAATTCCATACCAAATGCATAAATAAGAGTTTTTTACTTCTTAGGAAAGCAAATTGTCAAATAAGTCTTGCATGTGGTATACCTTACATTGAAAATTAACAATAGATGATGTAGTAGTGAAACCATAGCTAAGAAGTTGTTTCTTCTAAAGAAGTAGCCTGCTTTTACTTACCCAGAACGTTTTGCATACATATGCAAATCATTGCCCAGTGCCTACCATTACATCATTTCATGGGTGTGGTTATAGAGAAAAACTGTAATCGGTAAAACTAAAAAAATAAATAAATAATATACTGTAATCTTCATTTTTCTTGTTTTGCAAAATCACCTGCAACATTAGCATGCAAATTATAACTGTGAATGAAACCAGGTTAATGATGCCGTTCAAAAATTTAACTGCATCTTTCATCCTTCTCTCCCAAGACATCCTTAACTCCCTAGCTCCAATCAGGAAAATAAGGAAAAAAGCACACTCTGCTCCCTGGCTTACATACACTACTCACACACTAATACACAAAATAGATAACATGCTTGGAAAACATGGCTAAAAAACAAATCCTCTACACACCTACAAAACTATAAAGAACTCAGAAACCTGAGCAAAAACAGGTGAACAATGAAAAAAAAAAAAAAAACTTTTGTCTTAAGACACAAACGAACCACCACTCCAATCGCAAAAAATTCTGGAGTACTATCAATAGGATTCTTCACCTTGGAAACCCTACCACACCACACCCCAGCCCTAACAACTCTCTGCAATAAACTGCCTCCTTTCTTAACTTATACTTTATCAACTCCATCAGCAAACTAACACAAAAAGCCCCCAACTCCAACCACCCACCTCCATCCCCACCACCAACTGACAAAGCCCACTTTTCACGTAAACCAGTTCCCACTGCTTATGTAAGATATCTCCTCAGCAAACTAAAGCCATGTTCTCACTCAGCTAATAATTTACCCCCCTCTTTTTAAAGCTCGGTGCTGACTCTATAGCTTATCCAGTCTCTGTACTAATCAACAGATCTGTCCAAGAATATATAGTTCCAGGCATCTGGAAAACATTCTATACCATACTGCTGCACAAAGGAGGAAACTCTACTGACCCTTCCAATTTCAGGCCCATAGCTATTCTGTCCCCACTTTAAAAAAAATCCTTGAGAAATGCATCCATACTCAATTTTTCAACTATCTTCTCCAAGAAAATCTTCTGTCAGCAACCCAACATGGATTTCGCCTTAGTAATAGTACTACAACTGTCCTCATATTTTTCACAAATACTGTCACTGAAGCTAGAGACAAGAACAAACTGGTCTTGTCTGTCCCTAGACCTCTCAAAAGCCTTTGACATGGTCTCATGCCAAAAGCTTCTAACAAAACAGCTGAACTTAACTACTCAACTCCCACTCTCAACTGGTTCTCCAGCTATATTACCAACAGACTTCAGTCTGAGAGTGGCTCACCTTCTACTCCCTTTTCCTCCCCATCCAAACAGGAGTCCTCCAGAGCTCTATTCTTGGACCACTACTTTTTAACATATTTACTAACAACCTTTACACATCGTGCTGTCACTCCTCAATTATAAAGTATGCAGACAACTCTACATTAATCTCCTGTTCGGATAATCTCACTCATCTTCTCACATGTACCCCAAACTCTTTCCTTTCTGTTGAAAATTGGCTTACTGAAAACCAGCTTATACTTAACCCCCCCAAAAAAAACTTCTTCTTTTCCTTCCAAAATCTCTCTCATCACAAAGCTATCTTTACCATCTCATAACTCAATAACACTATTATTAAAGCAGAATCCCATACAAAGTTCCTCCGTGCTATCATAAATGATCAGTTAAAGTATGACTTATGCATTTAGTACTGTATCAAACAGACTAATCAAAAATTTGGTATGCTTTACAGGAACAAAAAATCACTCACTACAGAATTCAAACTCCC
The DNA here is from genome assembly GCF_019279795.1 of Protopterus annectens. Taxonomy (NCBI): domain Eukaryota; kingdom Metazoa; phylum Chordata; order Ceratodontiformes; family Protopteridae; genus Protopterus; species Protopterus annectens. The sequence goes on from NC_056746.1 coordinate 760,615,241, forward strand.
ACTGACACAGGCATACCTTCTGTGATGCCCCTGCACTGGCCCAGTAATTAAGGAACATCAATCCCCACCACTGGCAACAGCAAGGGGATGTACACGCTGAGAGGATGACAAGTACACACACAGTAAAGTGCAATTTCCCTTAAGAGCATACAGTGATCACAATCAGTCAAGGGCTGGTTTCTCCCTCTCTCTCCAGATCCCCAGTAAGACTCCCCACTGGCACAGCTATAGGGTTGAGATCTCAGCCTAGTGGCCAAGCTAAGACCTCCAGCACCCTCTCTGTCCAACCAGTACTTCGTGTCCCTGCGCAAGCAGCTGACACACACACACACACACACACACACACACACACACACACACACACACCCCTGGGAAAGGCTGGCCTAGGTTTACTAGCTATGCCCCCCCTTTTGCCCAGACTATAAGGTAGTTCCAGCTGCCACCAGCCACCCTTATCAGCTACTATAATGCCCTTGTAAAGGGCGTCCAGTCCTACTGTGTAATGTTACTATTAATCCACATGGTAGTCTGACTAAGCAGTTCTATTAGAGTGGCCTGTACAGTGTCACCAAATAGATATGCAAGTACTTTAAGAGCTTAAATATGTCTCACAAATAGCCACAAAGATAAGTTTAAATATATTTAATAATAAATAATAAAAGAACGAGACAATACTCAGTGCACAAACAGAGTTACTTCAGAGTTCAAAACCACAAGAAGTATTTAAAACAACATTGCAGGACAGTCTCAAATAAATACAGAAAACATGTAAATTAATCTTTACTATATTCCTAACTATATCTAAAGAATTACAATACCCTAAAAATGACTTACAACAAGGCAAGTGCAGATGTAGTGCTTACGATGAGTGGATATTCTTGCTAGGTCCAAGACAAAATACAAAATGCACAGTCTGTCTCTGCGAGAGTTCTTAAATATTATCAAATATTACTTCTGGGTTAACGTGGATGACATCACTTTTTGTCATCTGACTTCAGTTCCCAGGATAAAACAGAAACTAACAGAATTTAACATCTCTGTGTGAAAAATACATGTCTCTCAGATGTTTGCAGATCTTGGAAGTTGTAAAACAATAAAACACTTTAACATTTTAAACCTAATAATTACTTCTCTTTCAAGATAATGCAAAAACTTCTAGAGTTAGACATTATGTCTGCTACACTGAAACATTTATAGCACAATGATAAAGTAATTTGATTTCAACTTATTTTCTTGAAGTTTTGCAAGTTAATTTTTATTTTTTTTAAACATTTGTTAACCGGGAAAGTCCAACTTGGAACAAAGCCAATTTTCAGTGGAGGCCCAGGGAGAAACACTCTAGATGCATGTCTTTGTAACATGGGAGGAAACTGGATCACCCGGAGAAAACCCACACGAATGCAGGGAGGACATGCAGACTGCACACAGAAGGCACCCCAGCCGAGAATTGAACCAGAGAACGTCTTGCTGTGAGGCAGCAATGCTACTTTTATGTTCTAGTTTCTACTGTTAAAACATACATTGGCACAGGTATATAGTTTATATGCATTTCTGCTCTAAGTCAGCAGGGCATGCTGTGGTTACAATTTAGCTCAGTACATAACATACCATTCTGTACAAATCATATCAGTATTCACAAATGACATGTGTCATAGTAACTTGGCATTTTGCTGACTGGCTCGATGTAGCCATGTTAGGGGACTGTGATCTGTAACTACAGTGAATTTCCTTCCTTTTCTACAGCTGCATAGCATTCCTCCATGCGTTGGAGACTATGACTGAGATATACCACTGTGTGCTCTTCTCCCTCTGAGGAAACCTAGCTAAGTACAGCCCCCACTCCATGGTTTGAAGCATCCACCTGCACAACAAATTATTTGGGAGGAGCTTTGGGAGGATTCCCTGTGTTAGCCAGTCCAGATTACAGCAAAGAATTTATTGTGCAGGTGGATGCTTCAGATTATGGGGTGGGGGCTGTACTTTGCCAGGTTTCCTCAGAGGGAGAAGAGCACCCAGTGGTTTATCTCAGTCATAGGCTCCAACCCAAGGATGAATGCTATGCAGCTGTAGAAAAGGAATGCCTAGCCATAGTGTAGGCACTACAGAAACTTCAGCTTTGTCTGTACGGAAGGAAATTCACTTTAGTTACTGACCACAATCCCTTAATATGGCTACATCAAGCCAGCCAGCAAAATGATAAGTTACTAAGGTGGAGCCTAAGGTTGCAAGCATATGATATGACAGTGCAGCACCGCAGTGGGGTTAGCAATGCCAACGCAGATGGACTCTCAAGACAGGGAATGGGCTAAGGTATTCCCAGATAGGTTTAACCCTCTCAAGCAACATTTCTCATGGATCACTTAAAAACTAGCTTGAGTTTTTGGGGGTGGAGAATTGTGACACTGTCAGCCCAACTATCTGGAATTTTGTACTAATCATATGTCCATTTATGAATATTAATATGATTCATATACTTGTCTTACAAATGTAAGAGAACTGTATGTTATGTACTGAGCTTCAAGAATGCAACCACAGTGTACCCTACTTGAAAAGAACAGAAATGTATATAATCTGAATACCTGTGCAAATGTATGTTTTAATAGTAGAAGCTGGAATATACAGAGTTAACTTGCAAAACTTCAAGAAAATAAGTTGAGAAGTAAAGTGTTTTATGATTGTGTTATCTGTCAATAAGCAGGAACTATGTCTAGAGCTATGATATGAGGGTGCAGCACCGCAGTGGGGTTAGCAATGCCAACACAGATGGGCTGTCAAGACAGGTAATGGGGTAAGGTATTCCCAGATAGGCTCATTCCTCTCAAGCAATGTTTATCAAGGGTCACTTGAAAAACTAGCTTGAGTTTTTGGGGCGGGGAGAAATGTGACACTGCCAGCCCAGCTATCTGGAATTTTGTAAATGATTCTATGTGATCTGTGAATATTGATATGATTTATACAGAACTGTATGTTATGTACTGAGCTTCAAGAATGTAACCACAGCATACCCTGCTGGAACATAGAAGATTAACTTACAAAACATCAAGAAAATAAGTTGAAATTAAGTGCTTTATAATGTGCTATAAAAGTTAGTTTCATTGCAGCAAGAAAACAGGATGTCTAGAGCTAGACGTTTTTTCTATTGTCTTGGAGAGAAGTATTTACTATGTTTAAAATGTAAAGTGTTTTATCGCTCTATGACTTCCTAGCAGCTGCACTTCTGAGCAATATGTACGTCTCACACAGAGATGTTAAAATTCTGATAGTATCTGCTACCCTGGGAACAGAAGGCAGGTGACAAAGAGTGATGTTATCCAAACTGACCCAGCAGTAATGTTTGATAGTAATTTAAGAACTGTCTCAGAGAGAACCTGTGTGCATTTTGCCTTTTGTCTTGGACCTAGCAAGAACATTCACTCATCATCATATGCATTTGCCATGCTCTATAAGTAAGTTATTTAGGGCATAGTATCTCTTAGATATAGTTAGGAATATAGTTATGATTAGTTTAGATGTTTTCTGTATTTATTTGACACTGTCCTGCAATGTTGTTTTAAAATACTTCCTGTGATTCTGAACTCTGTAGTTACCATGTTGATTGAGTATTGCCTTGTTTTTTATTTATTATTAAATATACTAAACCTATCTTTGTGGCTGATATTTATGAGACATATTTAAGCTCTTAGGGTACTTGCATAAGTATTTGGTGACACTGTACAGGCCACCCCTAAAAAGCCATGGTCTTGGTCACACTTACCATTTGGAAAATAATAACATTACACAGTAGGATTTGGTCACTCTTTGTAAGGGCCTTTATAGTAGCTGATAAGTAAAGGTTGGCAGTGATAACTGCCTTATAGTCTGGGCATAAGGGGGCATAGCTAATAAACCTGTGCCAGCCTTTCCCAGGTGTGTATGTGTATAAATCAAATCTCAAAGTGTGTGTGTGTCAGCTACTTGGGCAGAGACACAAAGCACTGGTTTGACAGAGAGGGTGCTAAAGGTCATGGCTTGACTCCTCCACTGAAATCTTAACCCTATAGCTGTGCCAGTGGGGAGTCTTATTGGGGATTTGGAGAAAGAGGGAGAAACCAGCCCCAGAGTGACTGTGATCTCTGTATGCTCTTATGGGAAATTATACTTTATTGTGTGTATAGTTGTCATCCTCCCACTGTGTACGTCCCTTACTGTTGCCAGTGGTCAGGATTGAGGATCCAGTGCAGGGGTGTCACACTACCTTTTCTTTTTTTTCTTCTTCATATTGCTTTCCTGCTATTACATATTTAATGAACACCAGCTCTCTCAATTTATTTTCCTTCTTTAGATCAATGTCATTCTAAACAGGGTACAACAGAACACATTGTATCTTAAGTTTTATCTGTTGCCTAGAGTTTTCCCTTCTTTGATTTTTCTTTCATGCACTGCCTGAGTACAGTATCTTACCCTTTAACTGTTTTTATTCCTCTTCAGCACTCACCCATAGATTAGTATTCTTCATTTATTTGGCTATTATTTGTTTTATCTTGACAAAAAGCTTAAAATTCTAAGTTGTACATTTCCCAAAATTCCTAAATTCATTCTGTTTAGATACACCTTTTCAATGAATCTTTCCATCTCTTTATTTCTGTCAGTCATTCATAATCTATGCTGTGCGACACTGAGGTTGCAATGATATTTCTTATCTCTGCTTTGCAACATTTTCAGGTTACAGTAACAGTTCCATTATCTGCTTTGTAACACTTTCTGGCTGCAATATTCTATGGTGTTAAGTCCTTTTTACAACTGCTTCTACTCTTGTAGGCTGGTATGCCACAGTTACATGCGGCCATATCTCTTTAAATGATGCAGATTCTTTTTCAGTATACATTCTTAGCTAGATATTTGTATCATTAGGGATTACTATACCTTTTTATTGGCTTTATGCACTCTGATAAATGTATCTGGAAGTAGCTGTCCCCTTTTTTTCAAGGTAAGTAAAGGTATACTTGTAGTCTTATTCACTTTCTGATCCTTCTCCCCACAGTGATAGGGTGTTCTGTTAAAAGGATTACCTTCTTCTCACGGCTTCCATCAAATTTTAAAATGTGGAAAGTTAACCTCCCATTATCAAATCATATAATAAAATGGGTAGTACAGCAACAGGATAGATTCCCTTCCCAAGCACAGTTTGCATTTTCATATTAGTAATGGAATACTGTTTCTTATCTCCATGAATGTTTACTAATGCACATGCTTTATTAGTAGAGGCTCTCTTTTAACACATATACTGTTATTTTGTCTGTGTGGCCATGCTGCCTGAATTTATCAGCCATTGAAGCTCTCTGCCATCAAATAAGACATTGTATTTAATTCACTTTCTAGAAGTACAGTAACAGAATGTAGACTCAGCTATTCTAGCAGATAATTTATCATATTACACAGGCATAAAATAATTAGTTGCATGTATTTCAGAAGTTATAGTTTTCAGGGTTATAATAGTGTTAACAAGTACTAGAAATAAAATCTATATCTATGACCTTTTTGTCCACATTTAAAACAGAATATGTCAACAGCTGATGTTTTTTGTTTGTTACCAATATCTGACACTGGTCTTACTGCAGGTCTGTACTGCTCATTTCTATGCCATAATAATCATTCTATTATTACATCAAAATGTTCAGCAGCTGCTGAATCTGTTTAACATACCCCTTTCTTAAATCAGTAGGTGAAGATCTTTTCAGTTTATCCATGGCTAATATCTCTACCATTTTAGTTTTAGTATTTTGATCCTCAGGATCAAGCCATAAATTAATTATGTGCTTTAAGTCAAACTATTGTACCCTTTCTGTTTTGTTGTGACAAGTCCACTTATGAAACTTTTCAGCATGTGTCTCTGAGGTGATACCCGCTGTGGCAAGTAATGCTCTGTTAATCTTTTCAAATTCCTGATACCCAGTCACTTCAATTTCCACAAAGGCTTGCATCAGTTCTCCAGCCAGCTGGGCTGAAAGAATCCCAGCCCAGTTGTCATGGTCCCCTCTGTCCAGGTGGGTAAGCCATTCAGAGATGACAAGATATACATCTAGTTCCTCCTTTCTGATTAGTCTTTTAGCAGAAGATATGTCCATGGTGTAACCATCAGATTGACTGCTGCTACCATATCTTCCATTGTAGCAGTCATCATCATCATCTTCTTTCGGCTGTTCCTGTTAGGGGTCGCCACAGTGGATCATCTGTTTCCATTTCTTCCTGTCCTCTGCATCATGCTCTTTCACACCAACTGCCCGTATGTCCTCTCTCACCACATCTATAAACCTTATCTTAGGCCTTCCTCTTTTCCTGTTACCTGACAGCTCCATCCTTAGCACCCTTTTCCCAATATACCCAGCATTCCTCCTCAGCACATGTCCAAACCAGCACAATCTCGCCTCTCTTGCTTTGTCTCCAAACTGTCCAACCTGAGCTGACCCTCTAATATACTGATTCCTAATCCTGTCCATCCTAGTCACACCCAGTGCAAATCTTGACATCTTTAACTCTGCCACATCCAGCTCTGACTCCTGCCTTTTCGTCAATGCCACCGTCTCCAACCCATATAACATAGTTGATCTCACTACCCTTTTGTAGACCTTCCCTTTCACTCTTACTGATACCCGTCTGTCACAAATCACTCCTGACACTCTTCTCCACACATTCCACCCTGCCTGTACTTTCTTCTTCACCTCTCTTCCACACTCACCATTACTCTGAACTATTGATCCCAAGTATTTAAACTCATCCACTTTTACCAACTCTACTCCCTGCATCCTCACCATTCCTCTACCCTCCCTCTCATTTACACACATATATTCTGTTTTAGCCCTGCTGACCTTCATTCCTCTCCTCTCTAAAGCATATCTCCACCTCTCCAGGGTCTCCTCAACCTGGTCCCTACTCTCACTACATATCACAATGTCATCTGCAAACATCATCTTCCATTGTAGCAGTGACAGTCTTCAATGACTCTTCTACATGTCATCCTAGCAAAAGAACCAAAGTACAGATACACCCAACAAAAGGTAAAACAAAAATACTCTCAATTACATAACACATGACAGTCTCTCTCACTTTAGAGAAAGTCATACTCAAAACTATTTGCATTCTTTTATGCACCAAAAAGTACAGTCTTAGGACACTGGTATGGAAAAGTTTGTCAAAAAGATGTTTGTTGCAGTACACCAGTATTGAATATTAAAGATAACAGAGATACCAGTTTCAGAAAAAAAAACAGTGCTGCTTATTGTTAAACAACATAAAATGCAAGTTATTTACAAAACAAATTATTTATGGATTCTCGTGAAGTACCTTCACTGCAGTCACATGTAATCACTATAGAGTCCATCTCTGTCTCTCTGTCAGACTTTCAGTAGCTCTGTCTTGTGAATTTCTACAAAAGAAACACCCTCCCATTTTCTCTTGGTGTCTTCTTCCAGATCTTCATTCACTTTTCTGTCTCACTTCAAGAGCAACATCTCCAGACATCAAATCCTCCCCCAAGATAAGACAATAGTCTGCATGGGATTAGTGTAGCCCTTCCTCTATACATAGGTTCATAGGTTCATAGGTTGGTACTAGGCTATCGGCCCTAAGGCCTATGCAAGCCTAGCCATAACAATTCCCTGGAAATTGTTTCCCACAATATTTACTTCTCTGGTCCCCTGTCTAGCAGAGTGACTGACATGATCCCTGGGGTGAATTTCCTATCTCCCATCCAGTCATCAAGGTTCCTTTTGAAGAGGGCCAATGAGGTGCTCTGCTTGACATAAGGACAATCTATTCCAGAGTATGGGGAGTCTCTGGGTCAGGAACCTATCCCTCCAGCATGTTTTGTTCAATGTGATGATAAGGTTTAGATCCCTGGAGCGTGTGGCTCTGAGGGATTGGGATTTCTTTAAGTGGAGCATGTCCAACAGCTCAGGGTTTGACATGGCCTTGTATGTTAAGCAGAGATCGCCTCTGAGTAGACGATATGCCACAGAGTATAGCTGGAGTTTTTTTAGATGGTCAGCGTATGGCATCTGCTTTAGGCCTGTGATTCTTTTAGTGAAGTATTTCTGTGGCCTTTCCAGCTGTTGCAGATATCTTGTGAGGTACATACCAAATGGGGCATTATACTCTATAATGGGTCTAATGAGGGATGAGTACAGTGGGACAATGACCTCCTTTTTTCTGGATGAAAAGCTCTTAGTGATGAGGTGTGCCACGTAGAAAGATTTCCTGACTGTTGTGGTGATGTGGTTATTGAAAGTGAGACCACTGTCCCCTTGTGTCCCTAAGCCTCTCATCACACTTCCAATGTTTAGTGTCCTGCCACCTATGTGGTAGTTCATGGGTACATCTTTTTTTCCAAAGGGGATGACTATACATTTTTTGGCATTAAGCTTGAACCCATGGCTCTGGCACCAGGCATCTGTTTCTGTAAGGCCCTTTTGTAGAATATCCACATCATTTGGGGATTCAATAATGGCTCCCAGTTTGCAGTCATCTGCAAACTTTGTTAGCCAAAGTCCCTTAATGTTGGCCTGTACTTCAGAGAAGTAGATGCCCAACAAGAGTGGTCCCAGGACTGAACCCTGAGGTACTCCACTTGTCACTTGTCTGGACCTGGATTTGGAGTTGGCTATTTTTACAGTCTGGGTTCTGTCAGTAAGCCAGCTGGCAACCCATCGAATGACGTAGGGATTTATGCCCAGCTTAATAATTTTATCTATGATTCCAGAGTGGGGGATGGTGTCGAAGGCCTTGACAAGGTCCAGATTGGCTGTGTGGACCGCCTTACCCTCATCCACAGCTCTGGAGACTGATTTGAAGAAGTCAATCAGATTCAGGAGACAAGATCGACCCTTCACAAACCCAAACATGGTGGGGTCCAGTGTCTGGAGGTTGCCAATGTCTTTGTTTATAAGTTCCATGATAATGCATTCCATGCCCTTGCAGATCAGGCTTGTCAGACTGATGGGACGGTAGTTCCCGGGATCCAAGGTGGATCCTTCCTTGTGGAGTGGGATAACTGTAGCTGTGCGCCACTCAGTGGGCATGAAGCCTGAGGTGAAGCTATGATTAAACATGTCACTTAGGTAGGGTGCCAGTTCATTTTGTAGTTCATGCAGTACACAGCCTGGGATATCATCTGGTCCCATGGATGCTGTATTCTTAGCTTTGGAGAGTGCTGTTTCTACCTGTGTGGCTGTGATTATCGGAATTTGGCAATCTTTTGGTATTGAGATGGGCCCTTTAGGGGGTAAGAGGGGAGTGAAGTTGGCACTAAATCGATCTGCCAGGATATTGGAAATATCCTTGGGATCAGTATATTTAATGCCATTCTGTTGTAGTTCAGAGCAGATCTGAGCATTGCCATTTAGATTATTGACATAACTATAGAATGCCTTGTGGTTGTCTTTGGAATCTTTGGCAATTTTATTTTCATAACTAGCTTTTGAGGATTTTATGATGGATCTCAGCTTCTTACTGAGGCTGGTGAGGGAGTTTTTTGCATCCTGGGATTTTCCTCTTTTCTGCAACAGTTTATTCCTTCTGTTGTATAGTTTGTTTATAGCATGGGACCACCAGATTGGCTTCCTTTTTTTGGAGAAGAGCATCTTGGTTCTATTTGGGATGACGCGATTCATGCACAAGTGGATGTGTTCATACAGTGCCTTAGTGTAGGATTCTGCAGTCGAACTTCCAGATCCTGTCTGCGTGGGTGTTGTGAAGTTTGTCACTTCTGATTTCAGTAGCATGAAGTTGGCTTTGGAGAAGTTTTTTAAGGAGGTTTCCTTACTGAGGGGTAGGATGGGATGTGGATGTCAAGGGTGATTGGCTTATGGTCGGACTTGACCAATGAGGGGGTGACCACTGGTGTGGAGCATCTATTTCCCATGTTGGTAATGACCAGGTCTAGGATATTGGAGCCCCTGGTGGGACAATGGATTAGTTGATCCAGGGTGTTGGAATTTATGAATTCCAAGAACCGTTGGGAAAAGGAGTTGGTACCCGAGTAGTTTTCCCAATTAATGGCAGGGTAGTTGAAATCACCTAGTATTAGGGTGTTTGGTTGTATCTTAATATTTTCCTGTATGTTTAGGAAGGTGTAGTGAGAATCTTGGGGTATGGTGGGGGATCTGTAGCAAGCTACAATTTGGATTGCTGTCTTACCTAGTGTTAGTTGCACCTGGAGAATTTCAGATGCATTGTGTTGGGCAACTAGCCTGGAGGTGTGAATATCCTTGGTGAATATGGACACTCCTCCACCTTTAGTGTTTCAGTCTTGGTTTTGTGGCCGAAAAGTGTGGTAAGAATTGTAGCCTGGTATTGCAGGGGTGCTCTCTGGAGCCTTGAACCAGGTCTCAGTCACTGCACAAATATCGATGTTCTCCATTTTTAGGAGTGCCTCGAGAGAGTGCATTTTGAGGTTTAGACTTCTAGCATTGAGTAGCATTACCTTCAGATTTTGCATGCTTGTATTTTTTTTTCATTAAGAAAACCTGCTCTAGCAAATACAGCAGTATTTATCTCTGCTTTTAAAGAAACATTATCATTTAAAATGATAGCAGTGCTTACTTTGCTAATCCAATGTAAGTTCCCCTAAGTTTTTCAGACCATTTCCTTTCAAACTGATAATACAGTAATTCACTGTAACAGCCCTCTGTGTCCTGTTTGCATTAACATTGTTTACAATGTTTATATTCATTTTAGGTCCCTTATTTTTGCATACCATTTGCAAGCACTGCAACACTATGGTACATATTATATTATATTATCGTATAACACATTCAAATATATACTTAGTGGGATAAAAGAGAAGAGAAGGTGATAAGGGTAAGATAAGATAGGTAACAGTGACTAGAGAAAGAGTAAGAATGGTGAGGTGTTAGCTAAGATGTTTAGTGATAAAGAAATAACAGCCATAAATAACTAGCCTGTTAGTTGTTTTCAACAGGTAGAGGTCCTGGAATTTGGGAAGTGCGTTTTGACAGAACTTTTAAATCATGCGATACTGGACATAGCTCTCAGCTGATGTGGAAAGTTATTTAGTGACCAACTTTTGCTCCTGCGAATGCTGGATGCAGTTTTCTCATTTTGCAGCATTTCTTTGTTATTTACATTTATTGATATGGTAAACCCCCATTAAATGTTCTAAGAGACTCTGGTAACTCTTGTATCACCAGTGATATAACAAGAAAAAGATACAAAAAACTGAAAATCTAGTCTTTCATTTTAACTCTGTCTGTCTTAAAGTAACATAAATATTTCCATCCCCAGCTTATTTAACCTAACTAATTATATGAAGAGTGGAAGAAAGTACAATTCCATTTCAGTATGGTATTCTTAATTTAAAAATAAGTCATCCTTTTTATGGTACAGCTAACAACAGACAACTATCTAAAAGAAGATGCAACAGTAGATTGCTTGCTGGTTAGATGTCCTTCAAGAATGCAACTGCAGTCATAACATGTGGGTTGTCCTGCCTCAGGCAGCCCTCAGTCGGCTGGATTCCAAAGTCTGGGTCCGACGTCGGCTGATGTCGCATTTCTCTCCGACGTCAGAGCGGCTGGAGTACATAAGCATCAGCCGACGCCATTTTCTTCAGTCTTTCTTGCCGCGCGGTGCCCGAAGCAGAAGCAGTTCGCAAGTGCCGGTCGGTCAGCTCCTGTATTCTACGATACCAAAGTCATCAAAAAAGCTAAGTACCCCGTTGGGGACCTTTTCTTGCCTCAGCCGATGTCAGAAAATACTGAAAAAGTTAACAATTGTCTTTTTTGTGGTAAACAAATACCTCATAAGGATTTCCACTCTTACTGCCTCCCTTGCCTGGGCCCAGACCACGACGTCTCGGCCTGTGTAGCCTGTGCTCGCTTCAACAAGCGCACTCTCAGGCGCCGGGCGGAGTTCGCTGAAGATTTTTTCGGCAATAAATTCGCTTACACCATGCCATCGGATCTTCTGACATCGCAAACTCCCAAAAAGCGAAAAGACCAGGACCGACATCCTTGGCCTGCGTCCACCACTGACTCCACACCAAAACCTAGCGCGAGTGCTCCGGTTCCCTCTGAGACGGTCTCTCCACCACTCCGAACCGAAGACACCACATTACCAACGACTCCGATTCCAGACATTACTCCGACGCCAGTTATAGATTTTCCTCCGGATACCGAAACCGAGGAAATGCCCGAGACCATTGCTGTAGACAAGGTCACTCCTGCACGTGGAGCGACCATTGCTGTAGACAAGGTCACTCCTGCACGTGGAGCTGCCAGGCCTCCTATGGCCATGTCTATTAAGGCCTACACTAGGGCTAAGGCAGCCAGCAAAACAAAGCATATTACTCCTAAATCCTTACCTCAGCCGACTCCGGAGACACAAATTATGTCCATGGCTGCTGATTTAATTTCCATGATTAGAGGTTCACAGGCCCATCCTGAGAGAGCATCCCAGCCTCCTCCTGATAAAAGGCCCCGGGTTGAACCCTCTGACCCTACTCCTTCAGATGAAGACTCTGAGGGCTCTGTCCACTCTGATAGCCAGGAAGAGCTCTTCCAGACCTATGAGGACTCGGATGCAGAGGATTCCATCCCTTCGGCCTCCCCTCCTGAGGATATTTCTTTTGGGGAAGTTCTGCACACCACGAGGGAACATTTCAAGTGGCAGGGTCAGGAATATTCTGATTCTAGGAAACGCCTTAGGACTTTCCTTAAGAAGCCTCAGCACAGGCCCTTAGCTATTCCTCCTGTAATTGATGTTCTGGATGATTTGTATTCTGACTCTAGTGCTACCCCTGATTCTCTTCCTCCTGCTCCAGCCAAGCCAGACAGGTATTACAGGGTCCCAGAAACTCATTCCCATTTATTCAGGGCCCATTCTGCTGATGTGGAAACTATTTCACAGGGCCCTAAAGGAGTTTCAGCCTCCACCTCTAAACATCCTTTGCCCTCCAACAGGGAAGCAAGGTCATTAGAGATGGGGCAAAAGGTTTACACATCCACTACCTTATCTATGAGAGCTTTAAATTGCCTTTTTCATATGTTACAATATCAGGATTATCTCTTAGAAGATTTACAAAAAAACATTAGCTTCTCCTGATCCTTTAGACAGGAAGACCTTGCAGGACGCTGTACATAACACTCAGCAAGTAAGCAATCACTTCCTGCAGTGTGGATATGATGCACTGGAAGCTTCATGTAGGGCAGCTATGACAGGGGCAGTGATTCGTAGACATGCTTGGTTAAAAGATCAACCTCTACCAGATCATGTAAAAGCAAAACTTCTGGATGCACCTTTGGAAAAGAACAAGCTTTTTGGTGCAAATGCTAAGGATGCGTTAAAGACCATCGAAGAAAAAGCAAAATCAGTTCAGACTGTGAAAGATTTCCACCAGGTTCAACCCCCCAGATTCAGTAGGAACTGGCCTTCAAAAAACTGGTCCTTTCCTAATCCAGAAAAGTTTCAAAGGGGTAAGAACAGACGTGGCCGAGGAAGAGGCCAATACAGAGGCCCTTACAGGGGACGACTATGGCAGCCAGGAAATCAAAGAAGTGACGCAGGGGTTTCACCTGCCCAACAACCACAAACTCAATGACTTTCCTCTACTACCGCCTACCAGGGAACAACTAGAAGCTCCCTTGGGCAGGAAATTATCTCTGTTTGCAGAAAACTGGCACAGACTGACAAAAGACAAATGGATTTTGGACATTATAGACCGAGGGTACAGGTTTCATTTTCATACCTTACCAAGAAAACAAGGCATGCCAAACCTACCACAAAATCAAAGGGCAGAGGCTATCAAGCAAATCACTCTGCTGACTCGAATGAAAGCAATACAAAGAGTTCCACAACAAGAACAAGAACAGGGGTTTTACTCAAGACTGTTCCTTGTTCCAAGAAAAGAATCTCAATGGAGACCAATACTGGACTTGTCTGCATTAAACACTTTTCTCATAGTACCAAAGTTCAAAATGCTGACTCTGCAGCAACTCCTTCCCATGCTGGGCAAGGAGTCGTGGCTGATTACTCTGGACCTCAAGGAGGCATACCTGCATGTCCCTATCAGACACAGCTGCAGAAGATACCTCAGATTTCTTGCAGGGCCAGAGCATTATCAATTCTCAGCATTGCCATTTGGCTTATCTACTGCGCCCAGAGTATTTACAAAATGCCTGGCTTCAGTAATTGCTCATTGCAGGCTCCAGGGTATACAAATTTACCCGTACCTGGACGACTGCCTCATACAAGTGGACGACAAATTGATGTTGACAAAAAACCTGGATTATGTCATATGATTACTTCAAGCTCTGGGATACACAGTCAACTTCCAAAAGTCAAGACTGCAGCCATCCCAGCAAATAATCTTCTTAGGAGCCAAACTAGACACAGCCTCTCAGATGGCGTACCTGACAGAAGACAAGCAAGAGAAGTTAACTCATTACTTCAAAGGTTTAGCAAAACTCACCCAGATGACTGCAAGGAGATTCCTACAGGCCCTGGGTTACATGGCATCCTGCATTCTACTGGTTCCATTAGCAAAACTACACATGAGAAAGCTTCAATGGTACCTAAAAAGCATTTGGTCTCAGCACAGCAACAACTTGGAGACAATCATACCACTCATTCCATGCCTACAAAAGGAATTCCTATGGTGGGCCAAGGTGAGCCAGGAAAACACAGGTATGTCATTCAAAAAACCACAGATAACACAGACCATGACTACAGACGCCTCAGACCTTGGATGGGGGCGCACATGGAAGGCAGGTGTATACAAGGACAATGGTCTCCAAAGGAAACACATCTGCATATAAACCAAAAGGAAATGCTGGCAGTAATGCATGCCATCGAGGCTTTTCAATACCAACTCCAGCAAGGCCATTTAATGATACAGACAGACAACACCACTGTGATGTGGTACATAAACAAGCAGGGGGGCACCCACTCTTACCCCCTTTGCAGACTGACAATGCAGCTTTGGGAGAAATCACTGAGCCTAAACATCCAGCTACAATCCCAGTTTGTTCCAGGAAAAGACAATGTGTTGGCGGACAGTCTAAGCAGGAATTTCACAGATCCACACGAGTGGAGGTTACATCCGAAGGCCTTCAGACAACTCACTTCGACATGGGGCAAGCCAGAAGTGGACCTATTTGCCTCTCACCTCAACCATCTTCTACCAAAATTTTGCACAAGGACATACCATCCAAAAGCTTGGAAAATAGATGCCCTCTCATTCAACTGGAACTCCCTAGCAATCTATGCATTCCCACCTCTCCCACTGATGACCTCAGTATTACTAAAGATCAAAGCAGAGAAGCCCAAGGGAATCATAATAGCTCCGGATTGGCCAAGACAACACTGGTACCCACTACTACGGAGCATATGTCACACCAGGAGGTGGGCCCTCCCTCAGTGGCCTCTACTTTTGATTCAACACAATTTCGAAACACTGCATCCAAATCTTCAGACACTGCAGCTAACAGCCTGGGAGATCCCATAAATAACTTCAGCTTATCTCTCTCCAAGGAAGTTCAGCGGATACTAACAGAGGCTCGAAGACCATCCACCAGAAAGGTTTATTTAGCAAAGTGGAAAAGATTCAGCAATTGGAATACCAGCAAGGGACACGATGCATCATTGCCGAACATCCCACTTATCTTGGAATATTTGGCAGATATGTTAAAGAACGGCCTCTCATATTCTTCCATAAAGATACATGCATCTGCTATTTCAGCTAGATACAACACTGATCCTCCTGTTTTCTCTCACCCCTTACTAAGACAATTCCTCAGGGGAATCAGGAACATTAAGCCACCAAGAAAGGCCCCAGTGCCAGCCTGGGACCTCAATTTTGTTTTAGAAAAACTGACTCTACCTCCTTTTGAGCCAGCAGCTTCAGTTGACTTGCAATTTCTCTCATGGAAGACAGCTTTCCTGTTGGCAATTACTTCAGCAAGAAGGGTTTCGGAGCTACAGGCCCTAATGGCAATACCACCCTTTATTATTTTCCACAGAGACAGGGTTTCATTAAGGACCAACCCTACATTTATGCCAAAGGTGGTATCTAGGGTTTCTCTAAATCAAGCCATTCATCTACCTGCTTTCTTCCCCAATCCTGAGAATAGGGGGGAAAGACTTTTGCATACCTTGGACATTCACAGACAACTTCGATACTACCTGGACAGAACCAAGGCCAGTAGGAAGTCTGAACAACTTTTTGTAGCTTACGCCCCTGCAGTCCAAGGAAAAGCAATTTCAAAACAGACTATTTCTAAATGGATTGGACATTGCATCAGATTCTGTTATTCCTTTCATGGAAAGACTGTTCCAGCCAATGTCAGACCACATTCCACCAGAGCTACGGCCACCTCTACAGCATTTTTACGAGGGGTGCCTACCAAGGACATTCTAGAAGCTGCTACATGGAGCTCCGTGCATACATTCTCCAAACACTACAATCTCCCTCTATATTCCAGATCCAGAGCAGGCTTTGCTTCGGCAGTCCTGCAGGGTTTGATTGCCACACCATCTCTTTCCTAGAGCATTCCTCCTCCCCCAGCTAAGCTACGGTATTCTACCCACATGTTATGACTGCAGTTGCATTCTTCAAGGACATAGTACAGTTTTGTACCTACCATAAATGTAGATGTTCGATAGACATGCAACTGCAGTCGGATTTTCCCTCCCTCCATACCCCTCTATGCCTAGGGTCCACTCCTATCCCTGTTACTCTTAGCTGGGGATATCTGTTATGGTGTATTTGTTTTATTGCTCATTTATTTGTTTGGAATCCTGTTTTTGTCTTCCAATTTGATTACAGCCTTCCTTGGAGGGCACCTGGCATCTGGGGCAAGAAACACTGAAGAAAATGGCGTCGGCTGATGCTTATGTACTCCAGCCGCTCTGACGTCGGAGAGAAATGCGACATCAGCCGACGTCGGACCCAGACTTTGGAATCCGGCCGACCGAGGGCTGCCTGAGGCAGGACAACCCACATGTTATGACTGCAGTTGCATGTCTATCGGACATCTACATTTATGGTAGGTACAAAACTGTACTTTTTCCTGGCTACCCCTCTCACTGATGATTTCAGTTTTCTGTCTTCCATTGCTGACAAAAACTTGTGCAGGGGGTGTCAATGTGTAAGAAAGATGAGTGGAAACCAGAAAATTATAGTATATTCACAAAAATGTGTTTATTCTAGCATCATGTCTAATCCTAGTGGGTTGGAAGCTTACATCAGAGTAACACAATTTCTTTTTAAAAATATATGGCACTTCAGGTAAGATGGTTAACTTACATGTCCTCCAAAGCTGCACATAAAAAGAACACTGACTTATGCTGTTCTTGTTTAAAGCAGCTCTCAACTTTTCTCCTTCCCATTTGATTGTGCATGTTACCCTAACGATAATTTAGTGACATCCCAATCAAGCAGATAGAAGAGAGTGAAGTTGATTCGTTACAGGAGTATTACTCTCTGTGTGTCCTGGAGATGGGATGATGATACCTTAGAATCTGAGTATCTATTACAAAGACATTAATGGCAGCCACAAGGATGATTCCCTGTATATTGGCCTCATAGCAGAAATGGAGTGTTTAATGTTGCCAGCAGAGGGGGCAAAATCGTAGTCTCCAAAGACGTACAGTTTCTGCTGCTGTTATGAAAGAAGAAAGGAGTTGCTGAAAACACAGAACACCATTAGTATTTTGGCATAATACTGACAGCACTGTAACGCTTTAAAGCATATTGATGTTTTACAGACAAGTTGCTCATATAGTAAAAGAATGTAGTGGAAATCAGGATATATGCAAACATCTGTTGTACAGAATAGATGAGACAAATCCGTTTGAAATTATTTTATCTGCTTTCATATGATTGATAAGAAAACAATGCAGGGAAATTTGTATTATTATATAATATTATATTATTTTTTTCTGTTGCTTTTACCTAGCTTTTTGATAATATTTGCATATTTGAATAGCGCATGTCTATTTTCAAGTAATGGGTAATATACTGCCAAACTGCTGCCACATTCAGTAATCTGTGTGACAGTTTCCTACAGTTCAGCATTTTGAGATTACATCACTACCTAATTTCAGCAGGTATGAAACCTTTCTCAAACCTAACATCCCTAAATATTATGAGGTTGAGAAAGCATATTGATTTAGAGGTATTGACTTAGTAATTAAGCCAACCAGCCAAGTTCTTTTCAGTCTGGTTAAGTAACTTGGTCAGAATGATTACTCTTCAAAGGAAAAACTGAGGGAATAAACCTCAGAACTACAGAATGAAGATACTAGCTAAACTGGGATATAAGGAGATTCATTTGTCATTCACACATACAAACTGTGTAAAGTATGAAGTATAAATACTTGTGTTACACTAAATAAATAAGTACACTTTTTATGTTTTTCACTTATAAATTAATACTGGCATGACTGCCCTTGAATTGTCAAGTCTGCCAGTTTAGTTCCAGGTATCAACATAACTGCTACTAAACTGCCTTAATATGGAGTCTTAGGTTTGATTCCCGCAGTTTGTTTGTTTGCCAGCTGTATGGCTCTGAGTCTGTCACTTAAGGAGAAAGTGCTTGTTAGCTGTCTTCAGAATGCAGACATTTTTGCTTAAAAGGTTTACTATGTTAGCAACAGATGAACTGACAAATAAATAATATGCTTACTGACTACCCATGGATGAGGAAGAATTGAAGAAAAAGAAGTCACTGGAAAATCTTGTGAAAATTAGACAGCAAGCAGGATATCATGTGTCTTTTGACATCCTTGGCCTGTGTGTGTCTGTGCGGGTGTGTGTGTGTGTAATGTATACATATAGGATTATTGTGAAATGATCAGTTTATTGGCCTGTAAACATATAAGCCTATTACATCAAAGACTATTCCGTTAAAGCACTGAAATAAGCTATAATCTGTGTCCTACAGGGGGACAAGACTGGACCTCCATGTAGAACTCAAACCTCAGGTATCAGAACGAGCTTTTACATGGGGCCTGCTGGAGAGACAAGTCCAGTTCTTTCCATGTAACCTAATTCACAAAAACATACATGTAATCACGTAGGTTCAACCATTTGTCAGTCAACCAGATGAACATTGGATCATACCTCTGGAAACCATATATGTATAGATATAGATGGCTTTGCCGAATCACTGCTTTTGTCAAAATGGGTAAGGTCAACTCGTTTAACTGATTTCTGTTTCATCGCTGTATTGACAGAAGGTCTGTGTGACATTGACAGTTGGTGATGCTGAGGATGTTTCTTCTTTTCCCTGCTGTTGTACACTCTTGGAGTTGGTATATTTAAGTAGCAGGGAGTGTATTGGGGTGCTTCTCCCCACATGGGAGGTTCAAGGAGGCTTGCCCACTTGAAAATATACTTGCCTTTTTGTGTCTGTGTTTTTATTTTCAACTAAACAGTCTCTCAATATAAGGCCGTCTATGGAATTTAAGTTGTCGTGAATTTACAATGTTATGTTACATCCACAAAAAACAGCAAAATAAAACCAAGCAAAATTTATTAAAGTAACATCATCATCAGTTCAGTAAGTGCTTTTGTTTGCTTATATGAGACTTCTTCAGACTGAATAATGTAATGTTAAAAACACATTTAAATACACAGTCACGTGGAAAACACTGTTTTTCAGACACATTAATGTTTTAACCCTTTCCTCTTCAGATAAACAAAAAAAATGTTCCCTGTTGTTTAGTCCTAGTGGATTCAAATAAGTAACAGTGTTGATGACTATAATTATAGCTAAACTCAATAAACTAGGCATAAATCCCTACGTCACAAGATGGGTTGCCAACTGGCTCACTGACAGAACCCACACTGTAAAAGTTGCAGACTCCAAATCTGACCTCAAACCAGTGACAAGTGGAGTACCACAGGGTTCCGTCCTGGGACTGCTCCTGTTTGGTATCTACTTCTCTGAAGTACAGGCTAACACAGAAGGCCTCTGGCTAACGAAGTTCACAGATGGCTGCAAACTAGGAGCCATAGTCAAGTCCCCAAATGATGTGAACATCCTACAGAAGGGCCTCTCTGAGACAGATGCCTGGTGTCAGAGCCATGGCCTCAAGCTCAATGCCAATCCCCTTTGGTAAAAACTCTGTACCCATGTACTACCACATAGGCAGCAATCTACTTAACACCGAATGCGTGATAAGAGACCTTGGGACCCAGGTGGACAGTAGTCTCTCCTTTGATAGTCACATCGCCACAGTAGTCAGGAAGTCCTTCTACGTGGCACACCTCATCATAAAAGGGTTCTCGTCCAGGAAAAAAGAGGTTATCGTTACCCTCTACTCATCACTCATTAGACCCATTACAGAGTACAATGCCCCTTTTGGAATGTACCTCACAAGACATCTGCAGCAGCTGGAAAGGCCACAGAAGTACCTCACAGAGAGGCTTACTGGACTCAAACAAATGCCCTACACTGACCGCCTCAAAAAACTCCAGCTTTACTCTGTAGCATATCGCCTACTCAGCGGTGATCTCTGTCTAACATATAAAGCTATGTCAAACCCAGAGCTGTTGGACATGCTACACCTAAAGAAATCCCAATCCCTCCGAGCTACACGCTCTAGGGACCTAAACCTTGTCACCACAATAAACAGGACATGCTGGAGGGATAGATTCCTATCCCAGAGACTTCCCATACTCTGGAACAGGCTACCCATCTATGTCAAGCAAAGTTCTTCATTAGCACTCTTCAAGAAAAATCTTGATGAGTGGATGGGAAATAGGAAATACACCCCGGAGATCACTTCTGTCTCTCTGCTCATCAGTGGCACAGGAAAATAACTTTCTTGGGTGGCATAAGCCAGCGAACCTTGTTGGCTAGGCTTGCATAGGCCCTTAGGCCAATAGCCTAGTACCTACCTATGAACCTATGAACAATTGGAAAATTTTAAAAGTTGTCTGGAAGTAAAAATGTTATTGGGGAGTACCCAGTGCTTATACAAAAGAAAGGCAAGAATTTTAAGAATTATTTTCACTCTAAGTTAAATACGCCCAGAGAAAAATGCACAAAAGTCAGGTATGTTCAAATGTTATAACTGTAACTTTTTTGTGATTATCTGTTCACTGGTATAGAAGAATATAGTATTGATGATCATAATGTTAAAATTAAGGGACATTTTACCTGCAAATCAAAATTTGTGGTATACTTAGTGGCTTGTATGTCCTGCATGTCTTTTTATGTAGATCATACCACCAGAGAATTATATAAAGAAATATACAAGCACAAGTATGCAATTCAGGTTGGGGATGAAAAAAATGCACTTGGTAAACACTATAAGACTAGCAAATGCAAGGCAGACTAAAAGTTTATGGGTTTGGATCAGATACAAGAGTTTCACAAAACTGGTTAATGCTGAAGATGAATTGGGGTGATGGGAATATCTGTGGCAGGTAAAATTAAATACATGCTATCCACCAGGATTGAACAACAGTGAAGAATGTGTTGTTTATCTGAAAAGGAAAGGTTAAAACATTAATGTGCCTGAAAAAGGACATTTTCCGTGTGACTATTTGTGTATTTAAATGCGTTTTAACATTACATTATTCAGTCTGAAGAAGTCTCATCTAAGGAGACAAAAGTGCTTACTGAACTGATGATGTCATTTTGTGTCTATATTACAAGATCGAATGCTTAGGTGATTGAACACTTAAACATCGAACTTGTAATATCGAACCCAAAAATGTCAAATGGCACAGGAAAACATGCCTGTTGGCCACAGAAAAAAAAAAAAAACTTTACACCCAAAGTCTAAAAACACCCAACAAAAGAAAATAACTAGTAAATCAAGTATGTCCAGGCTATAATCCAAAATGGGTTGATTTTCTGCAAGACAAGTTTATTAAGCGCTTTCGGCTAAGCACAGCGTAGCCTTCATCAGAATACATTGCAAATCACATACTGCTTCATTAAATAAAAATCAACGACCAATCACAGATATAAAACAATTAATTAATTAAACAACCTCCACTACACTACTTATTAACATACACAAAGACAAATCTATAGTCCTGGATAACAGGATGAAAAGTAAGGTGGTATTTGCAAATGGGAACTGTATGAGTAAAGGTGTTGTGTACATAGCTGTGTGCAATTCCTGCGCAGCAGTCCATTTAGGAAAAACAGAGCAGGCACTCAAAAATAGGATGTATGAACACATCAATGATATTAAAAACAAAAAAACATCAAATGCACTATATAAGCATTCTGCAGTCTGTGCCGCCTTCATTAAATTTTCATTTGGAATTGTAGAGCAGGTGAAACTAAATCCTAGGGGGGAGACTGGAAGAACTTATTAAAGAAAAAAGAAATACAATGGTAATTTAGAAAGGCAGCAATGTTTCCCCCAGGCCTAAATGAAAGTATTTCCATTGTCCCAGTTTTACAGGAAAGAGTAAATAAATAATAAACTATATATTTATAACAAGGGATGAATTTTGAATGTATATTTTAGTTTCTTTAAACAGAACATGTTTTTTAGTGGTGAACTGGTTACAGTTTTTGTGTGGAATACAATTGACAATGCTGCTTTAAGAGTTAATAAGTAGTGTAGTGGTGGTTGTTTAATTAATTAATTGTTTTATATCTGTGATTGGTCGTTGATTTTTATTTAATGAAGCAGTATGTGATTTGCAATGTATTCTGATGAAGGCTACGCTGTGCATAGCCGAAAGCGCGTAATAAACTTGTCTTGCAGAAAATCAACCCATTTTGGATTATAGCCTGAACATACTTGATTTACTAGTTATTAACTTTACACCCAAACTAAGTGGAGGGCTGTGCCCCCCATACCCCCCTAACTAAATATACCAACTCTGTGATCGCTCTACAGTAGACAAAATGGCAAAATCCGGCGAACGGCCAATGGAAATCTTTCCCTGCGTTAAATTGGCCATTCGCTGTTTTTTTCCTTTTGATATTACAAGTTCGCTGTTTAGGCATTCAATCTTCTACTATAGACCTGTTATTTTAATAAATTTTGCTTGGTTTTATTTTGCTATATTTTTGTGGTCTTTACTGTCATTGTTGGAGTTTGAATGTTCTGTTACATACATATATGGATACACACACACACACACATATATATATATATATATATATATATATATATATATATATATATGTATATACATATACACATATATATATATATATATATATATATATATATATATATATATATATTTATTTCAGTTTGATGACGGGGGAAGTCCACAAGCCCATTTTCCATGGAGGCCCGGGGAGAAAAGCTCCATAGACAATAGAATACAGACATATAAGTTCATAGACAATTATAAACACAAATATCAAGCATGGTATATACATTATTCACAGAGTAAAATGAAGTACAAAGGATGAAAATAAATACATTTGAATACAGAGTAGCTGTAGTGGCAGTGTACAAAGCATTACAAATTCAGTCTGTAACTAATTAAAAATTTGGAGAATTTAGGATTTTTTATATAGATATATATATATATATATATATATATATATATATATATATGGGAAATTCACCCCAGGGATCACTTCTGTGGCTCTGCTCGACAGGGGTACAGGGAAATAAATTTCTTGGATGGCGAAAGCCAGGGTACATTTTTTGGCTAGGCTTGTATGGGCCCTGGGGCCAATAGCCTAGTACCTACTTACCTATGAACCTATATGTATATGTGTACATATATATATATATATATATATATATATATATATATATGTATATGTGTGTGTGTGTGTGTGTGTGTGTATATATATATATATATATATATATATGTGTGTATATATATATACATATATATATATATATATATATATATATAGATATATGTACACACACAGACACACACACACACACACACACACACATATATATATATATATATATATATATATATATAAACGTGCATATCTATTTGTCTATATATTTATATGTACATACATACATGTATGTGTGTATGTATAGTTTACTGAGTTGCAAATACACACACTAGCAATTGCCATGAAGAATGATTCTGGCTATGCGTCATTGCTGAGTGTGCATGGAGAAAAACTTTTGGTTCTGTTCCATGCTGTGCTCTGTTCTGTCCTACTTTTCTTCATTATAAGCTATGCGGAGGCCCGTCAGTCATAAGTGCTGAGTCAGTGGTTTAATAAATCGCTTGCTGTGCAGAGTTATCTCAGTGTACTGTTTAACAAATGTTGACTACGGTGCTAACAGCAGCAGGCTTTCAGTGTTAGAATTTGAGGAAAATAAAACTAAATATTAGTTATCTGAGAGACAGCCTTATTACTCAGTGAGCTAAGCAGGTACTTTGCATTTGTTAACAACAATGTTGTGTTATTACTTCAAACAGCCCTTGAATGTTTAACTGGATATTGCAACACTACTGAAATAATAAGATAAATAACTGACAATAACCAGGTAATTTCCAGGCCCTTAGCTACATTGTGAGCAGCTCATCTGAAGAAGCAGTATAACCTCAGTATGTCTGTTGAGATGTGGACAAATATGCTCACTGAGCTACATCTTGTCCAGTCTAGTTAAAGCACAGCATTTTGTGTTTAGTTTTAATACCATTTAATGTATTTAATTATTTTGAACAGGCACAGATGCCATCTCCTATTTTCATGATAGAAAGATATAGTAAAAAAAAATATATATATATATGTATATATATATATATATATATATATATATATATATATATATATATATATATATGCGTATATTGCAAGGTATGACAAGAACTTAATAATAATACAGTATTAACTAAGCAGTATATGTATATAACCAAGGTATGAAAAGAACTTAATACTGATACAATATTAACTACCGAGTATATGCATTTACCTATCCTTATTTTTTATTTTTTTATCTATTTTTTATTATTCCTAGCCTTGTTCTTTCAGGGCTCAGCCTGCCACAATCTGTTGACAGCAAATCTCTAAAAGGCTTCGCGCCCACACTTGTCTTTTAGTCAGCTCAGCTCAAGTTGCTTGACAGTATGGGTGCATGAAAGGTTCCCTGATGGTTTGTAAGCTGGCTGGCTGATATATCCTTGGCAGGATATATAACCCATGTAGCTAAGGCTACTGCAGCAGTGGTCATTCGAATATCTACTGCTATGGTTAGTTCAACTTACAGAACTGTACTTTCTTCAGACTATTGCACACTGAGCTTTCCCTCCTTCTGTGCTTCCACTTCTACCTTACAGACCAACAGGGTATTCCCGTGAAGAAGTATATTCCTTGTCTTTGTCTTCCTGGCTACACTCTTTTGTACTCAAGAGTCTTTATGTGATTTTTGCTTCACTCTGAAAAGCACTGCAGAAATATTCCCAGGCACCATATTGCTCACCACTTAAAAAAAATACACAGATTAATACACATATTTTTGTCAACATGATACAAGAATCTTAATATTTACAAGCTTTGTAGTTTTACAGCCAGTGTCTGGTTAGTACTATTGTTTTTTTTCCCATACAGGATGCTGTGCAGCCTTTCTCTATTTTACCTTGCTTACTTCTTTTATTTTATGGAACACTTTTTGTATGCATAAATTATTGATAATTTTGCTAACCTCACTACCTGTTCTTTCTGAAGTACTTTGCTTTCAGGTTTCTTTCTAACTCACAGTAATATTGTCAGTATCTTCAGTGCACTGCTAAAATGCTGCCCTGTTCAGAAAAGGCGATGTGTCTGTCATGTTTTCCCTTAAAATTACTTTCCATTGCACTAACATGACTGCTATCTTTAAATTTTATGGGGCATACCGGCAAGTCCACTTGCCCAGGACTAATTTTGTCAGTAGCTGCCCTGAGGTATCTTCATTCTGAACCATAGTCGGAGTGAATAACACCCTTTCTCTTCCTTTTCCATGTTATTACTTTTATTCTGTTTGTAACCATGAAAAGGGCACCTCAGAACACAAGAACACAATTCATCTACTATTGTTCCAGAATAAAATATACAAATTGTACCTTTTAATTGGTGCACAGATTCCTGTGGCTTAAATTTTGCTTTCAGTTGCATTTTCTGTTTTACATTATCAGAAATAGTCACATAATTCTGCATTTTTACTGCATATTTCACTCACAGGTATAGCTGGAGTTTCTAGCATCTGGGGTTATTCTCCATATTGATGCCTTACCTCTCCAGTTTTTCATTTAAAGAGCAAAAAAAAAGGTCCACTTTATTCAACTGGCACTCTAAGCCAATTATAAACTTCTGCACTGGCCCTTCATTGCATTCTTCTGATATTCCATCAGATACAGGCCCTGTCCTTTCTACTCCAAGTACATACCCATTTCTTCCTTTCTTCACCTCTTCATTGGAAGAGCAATAAAAAAAATGGTCCACTCACTTACTGCTTCCTCCCTGCCCCAATTACCAATTGTTCAGTGGACAAACAAAGCAAAGCAAAAAAAAAAAAAAAAAAAAGAAACTTTTGAATTGTATCAAGCTGATTATTACATTTACAGCAATTAGCTAATACAGCTTCTATGCTGAACTCCTCCTTTCTGTTCCACCATTCAGAAATGCCTGTAAAGAAAGAAGATTGCAGGAACTGCACTTCATGATTGTGGCCCCAAACACCTTGCACCCAGGGTAGCTGCTCCCTTTGTCCCACCCTTGCTATGAGTCCTCACTCAAGGGCCTTTTTACTGTATCTTTTCTCCTCTCTTTAATTACTAACAATTCTTGTAAGCCTCTGTGCATATTCTTTTTTGCCTTGTACTGATATTTTCTTTGGTTTCTATACTGACATCTATTCACATTTTAAACTGCTGCTCTGTCATATAGGTAGAATATGTTCTCCTGCCTGACCTAACTCTGGCTCTTTCTTCTTTATTCTGTACTTTATTTAATTTTGTTATTTCTTCTTTACAAACCTGATCAAATACCTTTTCTGCTGCCTAGAATTTCTTTGAATTAGCTTACCAAGAATCTTACTAAGACTGTGCTGAAAGTTGTTTTGTCTGTGCTGAAGGTTATTTTGTCTCTCAGTATAAGACTACATTTTCCTGTTTTCTTGTTCAAAGAATCAACACCATTATTTCACTATACTTTCATTCTGTAAGTTGCTTTCCTTAAGCATCAGGATGAATATATCCTACCTGGTCACTTACTTTTTCTTTTCTGTAGTCCTCTGAAAAGGGCATCACAGAACACATCTTATTTACTTATTGGATTTGTTTACTGGGAATGTCAGTGGTGCGGTAGTACCACACTCAGCTTTACTGCTGAAGGCTGTGTGTGTTCTATATTCACACCAAATGGATTGACTGCGGACACTGCAGTGCAACACAATGGAGGGGGAGCTGCACTCATAGTGTGCCATCCTTTGGATGACATGCTAAAGCAAGGCCCCATCTGCTTGAGTTGGTGGTAGTGTAAAAGACCCCATGGCACCTTTCAAAAAGAGTAAGGGAACTTTATTCAAACACTATGAACAAATCACGACAAATTCAACAATGTATTGCAAAAACATAAACTTACATTAATAACAATAAAATGTAATACCAAAACATTACAAAAATATATTCCTGTCTCTTTTTATCTGTGTTTAACCTCCCCATCATTTGTACCATAACCACAATGTAATGTTTTAATATATTTTCAATATCCCACAAGTTGTTTAAAAAATTCTTAATTCTTGTTTTCCACATTTAATACATAACAGCAATATATAATCTATTTTTGCATTCACTATCATTCTTACAAAATCTAGGGTAATACAAGCATAATATATTATTCATTAATAACACTGCTAATAAAGAAAATGTATTCTGTTGTAAAATAAAAGTACATAAAAGTTTAACTTTTGAACATTCAGAAAGACATGGTCCATTGTTTCTAATACACTGCAGTTATTACAGTTTCCGGATTTTACAATTTTGTACTATATATCACATTTCACGGGCATTTTTTGAACATTAATCACCATAGAAAATCTTCACCTTCATTCTACTGTGCAACTGTGTACTTTTTTAGAAATATCTTCCCAAGGATGTATATACAAATAATTCAACATATTTTTCATACCATATTTTGATTCTGTTCAACATATTCCTATTCTTTTAATTCACTTTTACTCTTAATATTTTGATTCTGTCATAATTTATTCCACAAATAACTGTATTTACATTGTTAAAACTTGCTGAGTATATTTTGTGTTTTAATCATAATATTTAGAATACACTTCAACCATAATGGTGATAAATAAACAACAGAATTCTTTAGGTTCAATTTCCCCCTTTTCTAATTTATTATAAACAGTTCCTCTTCTAGTGGAATTCAACCAAGGTCCCCACAGTACTGAGAATATAACGTGAAGTAGTTCAGTATCTACCTCACTTGGAAAAGCAAATAGTCCTCCTAAATACCTTAATGTACCCAAATCTACTGAATTTAGTAAATACATTTTCTTCTGAAAACTTAGTTGAAAAGTGTTCCGTAATCTGTTTTTATGTATTATCTCATTTAATAACATTTAGTTGTCAGTATACCAAGATAAAGCTCTAGGCGAATAAAATGTAACCCAGTAGATACACTGGAATTGCCCACTTGTAAAATAGAGGCAAAAAGGTACTTAAACTGCCTCTTTTTGTCTGCTTCAAACTAGGTAGCTACCCAGAAAGGACACAGCTGAAATCAGGTCTATAGATTTTTATTCCCTACTAGATTCTAATAACTCCTAACAATTTGGCTATTTAGACTCTTACCCTGCAATCTTTAGCCTGGTGGGCTCTACTCTACCAGAACTACAACAAATCACACAGGAATCATTCTCTTCTGTAGAAAGCTGGGTATCCAATGCTCAGCTCCTACTCAACCCAAGTAAGACAAAACTTCTCCTGTTCCAACCTTCCAAAGCTACCCAAAACATCCCCCACTTCAACATTCTTGCCAAAGACAATGCCATCATCTCTCCATCAGAACACACAAAATTACTCAGTGTGGAAATAGACAACAAACTTAGATTTGACACCCACATATCTCTCACAATAAAAAAAGTTCACAAGAAACTTGGTGCATTATATCAAAGCAGCTAAGTCCTATCCAAGGTGGCTAGAATCTCCATAGCCAATTCCCAGCTAATCTCTACCCTACTCTATGTATCCCCCATACTTACCAACCTTAGACAGACAGACCTACACAAGCTGGATGCTTATTACAACAAAATTGCTAAATTTGTCACTGGAACCTCCTACTGCAGCCATCATTGTATCTCCCTTAAAGAACTAAACTGGCTAGAACTCCCACAACTCCTTCACTTTAATCAACTCACCCTTGCTCATAAACTTATTAACCACCTCCATAACATCCCTTCCCTTCAAACCCTTCTCCAACCCTATCTCTCCACTAAGCCTCTAAGATCAAGCAACCAAAATCAACTCACTGTTATCAAACCCAAAAACTCAGCAGGAGAAGGCATATTTTCATATACTATATCTAAACTTTGGAACAATCTTCCACCCTTTATAGCTACTCTACCTTCCATTTCAAGACTGCGCTGAAATTCCACTTAAATTTGCACTGGCTTTGTCCTTGTTGTAATCCAGACTAACACCCCCACCCTTACCCCCCCCCCCACCTAGACTCTTAACCTAACTATACTACTGCCACTACTAACCACAGTCAGAAATAGCTAGTTGTCTTTGCATACTTTAAAATCTTGTCTGACAACTTTGTTACTAATATTATAAATGGCAAAAAACTATCTTAACTTGCAACATTTACTGTATATACTGTTGATAATCAATATCTTGTTATTGTATTAAAGCCAACAACCTGTAATGCTGTTTACTATTGCTGCAACTTTGTATCTCTATTTATCATGTACACGATGTGGAGCTTTTCTCCCCAGGCATCCGCTGAAAAAGGACCTGCGTCCAGTCGGAATTTCCCTGTAAACAAATGTAAAATAAAAATAAAAAAATAAATAAAAAATAATTTAATCCATTGCAATTTCACACTATTATAATTTCAAAAGGGTTTTTCCCAAAATGTTTATTTCACTCTAGTCAAATGTTATATTCATTATATTTGTCTTTTCACCAAATCCCTTAGTCTTTTGTCTATTTATCTATAAACCAATCAGCTCAAAATATTTTTTGAACTCTAATACAACAGGTTTGCCCATATTTCTTTTCTGCACAATAAGTACAACATCATCAGCATACAACATTATTAATAGCAAGCTTATATTATCTTGATAAATATACTGTGCTGTTTCCATATTTTGTGACACTTCTTCTGTAATTACATTCATAGTTAATGCAAAAGGTATACTGCTTAAAGGGCAGCCCTGTTGAACGCCTTTCAATACCATTTTTTTTCTTTTACCATCCAGTAATTAAAACCTTGACTGCATTATGTGCATATACAGATATAATTAACTGAAGAATGTTATTTGGAATCTTATATACCTCTAATATTTTCCAAAATTGTCTTCTGTCTTTATTATCATAAGCTTTTTCTGCATCACATCCAACGTTAACTTCATCAGACTCATCTGAAATATTGTACATTGTCTCCTTAATAAGTATTAACATATATTTACCTTTCTTTTTGTCTATGCCATAAATGCCTAAGTTCCATACACTTTGTATAGCTTTTCCCAAACATACCTGAAACATTTTTGTAAATACTTTATAATCAACATTCAGTAATGTAACTGACCTCCATGTTTAAAATCGTCTTTACTATCCTGTTTCCAAATTGATCAATAATACTCTCTCTCATATTTTTATGTAATCCTATTTCTTTTGATTCATTAAAACATTGGCTAGTCATAATCTAAACCATCTGGTCCTGGAGCTGTATTTTTGCATATCATAGTTAGCATATCTTTAATTTCAGATGCTGCAACTTTTCTTGTTAATTTATTATGATCTACTTTCATTATTTGTTTAACTTTCCAATCTTTGTGAACATATGTCCTGTTTTCTTTATATATCACATTTAAAAATCTAAGCACTTCTTTTTCAATAGTTTTTTTTAGTTCATATAATCTCTTCATCTTTACTCTGTAAACTATCCATACACATATTTTGCTTTTAAATTTTCTTTCCTACATAGGGAACTATCTCTTCTTTTGTACCTTGCATGAAATGGTTTACTATTAAAATGTCAACATTGAGATATACCCATATGAAAACTTAGAACTACAGATGTTCGAAGTTTCATCTGGGTGAACATCTCAATGTTCGAAAGTTTATATTAGCAAATGGAGTGTGCATTCGATAATATAAACATTTGAAGAATTGCAGAGATAGTGGTACAGTCCGGTGAGGGAAATTCATCCCTTTCCTCACTGTAGTGCAATCTCAGAGTTGGAATTTATAGTTAGCAGGGGGTGTGGGGGGTGCAGGGGGCTTGTCCCCCTGCAAAAACATGATGTTAGGTATAGGAGGTCACATAAAGTAAACTCCTATAGGTAACATCAGGCGATGTTTTCGAAAACAGTGTTGAATCAGCTGAATTCATACAGCTGATTCGACACTTTAACTCACTCTATATTTTAAATTTTGAGGTTTACTTTCGATATGTGGGTCA
This sequence comes from Protopterus annectens, assembly GCF_019279795.1. Lineage (NCBI taxonomy): Eukaryota > Metazoa > Chordata > Ceratodontiformes > Protopteridae > Protopterus > Protopterus annectens. The sequence goes on from NC_056746.1 coordinate 760,646,833, forward strand.
GAAAATTATTCTGACTTTCAACATATTAATAGTAAACTGCACGAAAATCCTTGTTTTTGTAATAAATTATGCAATGTATTCTTACTGACTTCACATAATTCTTTCTCTCTTTCAACATATATCTCATTGAACTCATTAGTGTTTAACCTACAATACTTTAATTTTTCTATTTTTTTTATATGTTTTTGCATTTGACAATGTATCTTTTTAGTTTTATCTTTATATACAATCCACCACTTAGTTCAAGATTCATATACAAATCTCATTGTTTCATGTTCTTTCCATAATATTTTAGTCTCCCAGTTAAAATCCTTTTGTAAATGAATTGCATTTAGCTTACGTTTGCCCAAAATGATCTAATATAAGTAAAATCTCTACATACTCCTAAGCATAATTGTTCTATATATATTTCCCTTATTTTTAATAGCTGATATTATTTTTCCAATATATTTTAACATTGCAATTAAAACCTACAGTTAATATTTATTTATTTATTTGCATTTGTTTACTAGGATATTCCAGTTGGCCATTAAGAGCTCATTTTCAGTGGAAGCCTGGGGAGAAAAGTTCACAAGTAACAAGAACAATACATAAAGTGAATACATAACAAGAACAATACATAAAGTGAATACATAAGAAACTGCATAAAGTGAATACGTAACAAGAACAATACATAAAGTGAATACATAACAAGAAACAATACATAAAGTGAATACATAATAAGAACAATACATAAAGTGACTACATAACAAGAACAATACATAAAGTGAATGCATAACAAGAAACAATGCATAAAGTGAATAGATAACAAGAACAATACATAAAGTGAATACATAACAAGAACAATACATAAAGTGAATACATAACAAGAACAATACATACAGTGAATACGTAATAAGAACAATACATAAAGTGAATACATAACAAGAAACAATACATAAAGTGAATACATAATAAGAACAATACATAAAGTGAATACATAACAAAAACAATACATAAAGTGAATACATTTGCAGTGAGTACATTACAAGAGTATATACAGCAAAGGTAACATATTTAACACTGGTAGTATTGCTGGATTAGTAACAAAATAACAAAAGATTCAACACATTGCATAGAAATGTCTGATAGTAGAAATAGTGAGATTTATACCTGATATTAGTATAGATTTCTCTGACAGCAGAAAATAGCAAGACTTACACCTGGAATTAAAATAACCTGTATTTTAAATATGAATGCCTGCATTATGTAGAGGCAGTTGGGTTTTGAGAGAAGGAGACAAGGTGCAGGTGCAATTATAGATGGAAGATAAGAAGTTTCTTAGGGAAGTTTTGAAAGTGTCAGGATTCTGAGTAGTTCTAATAGTTAAAGGTAGGGCATTCCATGCTTTGGCATCCCCTCCCCACTGATATTGCTTTTACTTTACTCACTTCTTGCATTAATTTTTTATCAGCCTTTACTTTCATTTCTCACTAAACTCATAGCCCACTCTACCTATTATATCCAGAACCCTTACTTACCCTGTTACAGCTTACTTTCCTGCAATTCTATGCTCCACTGATTGACTCTCATCCTTCTCCCTTTAACACCAACCCCTACCACCTCCAACCTACTTAACTCCATACTCCCCACTACAATCCAGGCTTTTACCATCACATCCTGCTATAATTATCTTTACATACATATATAATACAATTACAGCATTATACCACCAAGCAACCTTAATCAACATGCTTTTAAAACCTTCATCCATCTCTATTCTACTACTACTACTTCTTAAACGTTCCTATGTTTACTACCTCACCCAACCCAGTACCTGCCACCACACACAACTCTATCATATAACTAGCCATCTAAATTCCCCTCTCTCACATTCACACTCATCTATCTCTCCCCATCTATATCCTATAAAACACCTTCTATCCTTCTCTTACAAAGTACTTACTTCCCATAAACTCTCCATCCCCATAGCAACCAGAAACCCCTTCTCCATCACAACAGTACCCAATCCTTTTACTAAATTGCTTAATTACCTCTCTAACCATATCCTTCATCTGGTTACCAGTCTCTTATCAGGTGATATCCATCCCAACCCAGGCCCCTCTACCTCCACCACCATACGCAAGCCTCTATTACTTACTTCATTAAACTCCCAAAGCATAGTCAACAAAGTAGCAACCCTCCATGCCTGGCTCACACACAATAAACCTGACATCCTATCTATCTCAGAAACATGGCTAAAACCCTATATAAAAGACTCTGAAATAATTCCACCTAACTACTCTATCATTAGAAAAGACAGGTCCCACAAAAAAGGCGGTGGTGTAGCTCTCCTATTTTCAACTTCCTTGTTAATTACTCCCTATGACAAAACTATTCCACACTTCAACAATGCTGAATTACTCCTCACTCTCCTTCAAGTCAATAAGCATAAACACATATGTCTTGCATCCCTCTATATCCCCCCAGGGGACAATATCTCCACATTAGAAGATATCCTCTCCTGGCTCTCCAACAACATTAGTAATAAAACCATAATCTTAGGTGATGTAAATATCAACTGGGCCTCCATTCAATCTCCAACTAACCCCCTTAACATCAACCTATATAATTTTTCCCAGTTAATCAACACTGTAACACGTCCATCTAAAAACCTCTCCTGTGGCAGTATTCTAGATTGGATCCTAGTTTCACATCCCCACTATTATTTTGACAGTGGTACTCTTCCCGACCCTCTAAGTGATCATATGCCCATCTTCACTCACCGACTCCCCTGTATCTCTCACCACCCCCACAATTATATTACTACCCGCAACCACAAAAATTTTAACCCAACAACCTTTTTAGATTCTCTAAAAGCAATTAACTGGAATGATCTAAGGACATTATCCTTAGAAGACGCAGTTGCCCACTTTAACTCTACATTCTTAAAAATACTAGATTCTCAAGCCCCCTTAAGGACAAAGAGAATAAAAAATAATTCTGCCCCCTGGCTAACCAAAAACACATTAGCAACCATGCGCCTTAGAGATAAAGCCTGGGCACTTTATCAGAAAAGAAAGACCCCTGAATCCCACATTGAATACAGAACCCTTCGAAACAAAGTAAAAAAGCTTACTGTCTCTGACAGACAAAAATACTTCTTTACACTCCAAAACAATAATAAAACAAATCCACAGAAATTCTGGAAAGGAATCTCTACCCTCCTTAACCCCAGCAAATGACACACCCCTACCCCTGACCCAAATGCCCCAGAATTAGACTTGGCTACTCAATTTAACTCCTTCTTCATTGAATTTATTAGCCAACTAACTTCCTCTTTTCCTACTTCCACCTTACCATCCAATACACCCTCACCCTCTCCTGCCAAAAGCCCACCCTGCACTGCTGCTCCTTCCTCATTCCCATCTACTAAGTCTCTATCCTCCACCTCTTCTCCTACTCTACCTTCCTCATCATCCTTACCATCCTCTAATACTCTCTCTCCCCACTCAGCTCTATTCTCATTAAAACCTATACCCACTTCTACTATAAAGAAACTTCTTCAAAAATTGAAGCCTTGCACTAATGCACCTGATAACATCCCCTCTTACTTCCTAAGCATAGCGGCTGAAGCAATTGCCTATCCCATAAGCATTCTAATCAACCACTCCATCCATGAATGTACAGTACCCCAACTCTGGAAACAAGCCTATATCATTCCTCTGCATAACGGCGGCAATAACTGCAATGTTAACAACTTCCGTCCCATTGCTATCCTGTCCCCCATTTCTAAACTTCTAGAAAAGTGTGTCCAACTTCAAGTACTACCACATCTTTTAGAGAATAACCTTCTTACCCCTACACAACATGGCTTTAGGCCAAATCATAGCACCATGACAGCCCTCCTCTCCTATCTTGAAACTGTAAATAAAGCACGTGATTCTGGCCAAATTGTCTCTACCCTACTACTTGACCTCTCTAAGGCCTTTGATACTATCTCACACAGTCTGCTCTTAACTAAACTTTCCGAACTTAACCTTTCTCCCTCCTCTGTGAACTGGTTCTCCAGCTACTTATCAAATAGATACCAAGCTGTAAAATGGAAAAAGGCCACTTCCTCTTTCCTTAGTACCCCCACCGGAGTTCCCCAAGGCTCCATACTTGGTCCTCTTCTCTTTAACATATTTATAAACGATTTCCGTAAATCTATCCCATTCTCAAACATCATCCAATATGCTGACGATTCTACCATTATCTGCTCTGCCACATCTACCCCCATGCTCCAAAAGCTTACGCAAGAAGCTTTCTCAATTACTGAGCATTGGATGAAAATAAACCACCTAGCTCTCAACGCCTCCAAAACTAAACTCATGTTATTTACCCCCTCTAAAACTACTCCCTTCGACACTAACACATTCTTGATTACTAGTCAAAACAACTCATTTCTAGAACTGGTGTCTGAAACTAAGTTACTTGGTGTCCAAATTGATAACCAGCTTAATTTCAACTCCCATCTACAACTAAATATTAAAAAAAAACACCAAAAGCTAGGTATGCTCTACCGCCAAAATCAATACCTCACAAAGACCTCTAAAATCACTCTCTCTTCTTCCTTTCTTATTCCCTCCCTTCTTTATGGAGCGCCACTCCTAACTAATCTTCAGTCCTCTCTAAAAAAACAACTTTCCTCTTGCTACAACAAAATCGCCAAGTTCGCTAACAGCCACAGGTCTTCCACCCACCACTGTTCCTCTCTCCAAAAACTAAATTGGCTTGAACTACCAAATCAGCTCAACTATATTCAGCTAACCCTAGCCCATAAGCTCATTAACAACCCCTCTCTTTGTCCCTCCCTGTCTTCTGCTTTTAAGTTGCACCTACCTGACAGAGTCTTAAGGTCAAACAATCAAAACCTATTAGAAGTACATAAACCAACTCGTCCCCCAGGCAAAAACCTATTATCCTTTAACCTAGCTCGTCTGTGGAACTCACTCCCACCATCCATTCGTACCATCTCTAATCATTACATGTTCAAAAAATCGCTTCACATACATCTTAAGTCCCAATGGGAATGCTCTTGCTCCCACCCATCATAAAAATATGGTAATCTTCATCTTCCATTCATTCACATGTCATGTGTCTATGCCTATATAACTAATACTCCCTACAAAATAACTACTCTGTACTACAAAGCAATTCCACCTCTTTATAGCCCAAACTCACCTCACATTTATTTTATTTTTTTACAAGATTGCATTGTTGAATGTATCTTAAATGCGAATTCAATGTTTGTATTTTCTTTTACATTTGTATAAGTATCTTCAGTAATCTATTGTATGTTCCTTGTCTGTTTGTTTGTTTTTGGAGCTTTTTCTATTGTATGTACCTAGTCTGTATGTTTGTTTTTTGGAGCTTTTCTCCCCAGGACTCCATTGAAAACGGGTTCTTTTAGGCCCAATGGACTATCCTGGTAAACCAACTGCAAATAAAATAAATAAAATAAATAAAAAATAAACACGAGTATAAAAGTTGGCCAGCAGGCAGGTTTGGTTTATGTACCAGCAAAAGGTGCTGATTCCCAGATCTGAGAGACCTATTTGGTTGGTAGAAACTGAATGTCTGAATAACTAAGAGCAGGACAGTCTGATGGTTTAAAGATTATTTTGTGTGCAGTTGTTAGTTGCAGGTAGGAGAGGTAGTGAGGTAGTTTGAGCCAGTTGAGAGCATGAAGAGCAGTACAGTGGTGGGTAAAATGTTTAGCATTCATAGTGGATTTGGCAATTTTGTTATAACAAGTCTAGAGTATAGTTTTTAGGGAGGATGGAAGATTAGTAACTAGTGGTGCACCACATAGTAGGGATGGTAGTAGGTAAGTGGAAGCTAGAACTTTTTTTATGGAGGGGCTAAGAAAGTTTTTAAGCTTATAGAGGATGATTAGCTTTTGGTGCGTTTTGCTGATGCTATGATGTATTTGTAAGTCAAATTTCAGGTGTTTATCTGTGGCCACTCCTAGCAGTTTTGTATGGGTAACAACCTCAGTAACTGTGTTACTTTGTGATAGTGTAGTGAACTGAGCTTTGTTTAAGGTGATTGTCTTCTTATTGGTGAAGAGCATGAGCTTGCTTTTGCTAGAGTATTATACATCCGGGTTTCAGTGGAGGTAAAGGCCAGCTGAGTTATTTGTTGTAGATCAGATATGGCATCGGAGGTTCATATAATTGTTGTTATCTGCATATTGAATAAGTGAGCCTTGGTCTAGCAAAGACTGAAAACTATTAATAAACATGCTGATTAAGATGGGAGAAGGAATGTTGCCATTTAACAGCCTGTTGTCTATCAGCTAAATAACTTGAGAACCAGTTAAAATAGAAAGGGGAAAGGCCTGTTTTAGAGAGTTGGTTTAGAAGAAGAGGGTGAGAGACAGTATCAAAAGCTTGTGTAAGGTCTAGGAATAGAGAGGAGGCAATTTTACCTGAGTCTCAGGTTTTGTTGATTGTGTCCATAAAGGATATCAGGGCAGTTGTGCTGCTATGTCCTGGCCTAAAACCGTCTGTGTGGGAGATAGATTTTTGTTGTGAAGTAGAAAATTTAAAATCTGAATGTGAATACATTTTTCCAAGATCTTAGAGATAGGAGAGATGATGTTAATAGGTCTGAAGATTGATCTATCAGAATTATTGCTGCCTTTATGTAGAAGAAGAATATACTAAATAGCCTTGCTCCTCTTTGTCTAATATTCTTGGACTGGCCTGTTTAGAGGAATGGCAGTAGCATAGGCAATAGGTTCAGCTGCTAACTTTAGGATTTGTCTAGTTAGGTTGTCAGGAACATTAGTGCAAGCTTTGAGCTTAAGAAGTAATCTTTTTACTGTGGAGGTTGGAATGGGTATAAAAGTGAACACAGGTGTAGAGTGAGAAGAATGGGAGCATATGGTGGAAGTGGAGCATGAGGATACCTTTGATGGAGTAGCAGGGTTAGCGCAGCTATGAGTTTGGGGAAAGGAAGAAGTAATGTCTGCTATAGCATTGATAAAGTGAGAATTAAAGAAATTGGCTATTTCTTGTGATGTTTTGTCAGGGTGAGGGCATGGGATGTTCTTTGTGCCTGGATTTAGTAGCAATGTAATAGAATTCCAGAATTGCTTTGGGTTTAAATAATAATCATTCTGAAATTTTAGATAGTGGCCTTTTTGTCTTTGTTGACTCGTCTTTTTATCTGGTTTTGAAGCTGTTTCAATTTCAACAGGTATGGAGTTTTTTTATTAGCTAACCATTTCCAACTCTTGTCTTTGGCTTTCATCAGTTCTTTAGTAGCCTTACTCAGCCACGGGGCATGATTTACTTTTTTCCGCTTTAGACAAAGAGGAGCAAGGCTATTTAGTGTATTTAGAAATATTGAGTTGAAGTAATTGACTGCATCATTTAGTTAATCTTTTTCAGAGTTTCTATGAAGTTCAATGGGTTGAATTTTGTTAGGTTCCTTATTAGTTTGTATTGAGGTGGCTTTTGAAATGAGGGAGCAGTATAGTGAGCAAAGGCTGGGAGGTGGTTGCAGAGGGTGTTTGGGAGAGTACTGTCAGAACAGACTTTATTGGGGTCATTGACTGTAATCCAGTCTAAGATGGAGTCACAGCTATTGTTCTTATTGGGTCTGGGTTAGATAAGTGGTAAGATGAATAAAATTACATAGATTGATATTTAAAGATGGAATGTTGGGGAAAGGTCTAGCCAGCTGATATTTACATCATCCAGGATAATGGTTTAATTGTTGATATTGTTAGAAATTCAGGCACGAATTTCCACGAGTTAGGGAATGTTGTTAGCTGGGGGTATATAAGAGCCTACGATACATAATTCTTTACAGTCATTAATTTTTTTTAGGAAGGAAATAAGAATTATCCACTTATTCAGATGATATTCTTCTTCTTTTGGCTGCTCCCATTAGGGGTCGCCACAGCGGATCATCTGTTTCCATTTCTTCCTGTCCTCTGCGTCTTGCTCTGTCACACCAGCCACCTGCATGTCCTCTTTCACTGCATCCATAAACCTTATCTTAGGCCTTCCTCTTTTTCTGTTACCTGGCAGCTTCATCCTTAGCATCTTTTTCCCCAATATAGTCTGCACCCTCCTCAGCACATGTCCAAACCAATGTAATCTTGCCTCTCTGGCTTTGTCTCCAAACCTTCCAACCTGGGCTGACCCTCTAATATTCCTAATCCTGTCCACCCTCGTCACACCCAGAGCAAATCGTAACATCTTTGACTCTGCCATGTCCAGCTCTGACTCCTGCCTTTTTGTCAGTGCCACTGTCTCCAACCCATATAACATAGCTAGCCTTACTACCCTCTTGTAGACCTTCCCTTTCACTCTTACTGGTACTCGTCTGTCACAAATCACTCCTGACACTCTTCTCCACCCACTCCATTCTGCCAATACTCTCTTCTTCACCTCTCTTCCACACTCACCATTACTCTGAACTGTTGATCCCAAGTATTTAAACTCATCCACCTTCACCACCTTTACTCCCTGCATCCTCACCATTCCTCTATCCTCCCTCTCATTCACACACATATAGTCTTAGTCCTGCTGACCTTCATTTCTCTTCTCTCTAGAGCATATCTCCACCTCTCCAGGGTCTCCTCCACCTGTTCCCTACTCCCACTACAGATCACAATGTCATCTGCAAACATCATAGTCCACGGGGACTCCTGTCTGATCTCGTCTGCCAACCTGTCCATCACATTAACACTTGGAATTAATATGTAGTTTAACTAAACATTCCCAACCACTAATCCATTATCCCCCATCTTTATTTTTTTATATCAAAATACTTTCACAAGAAGTTGTTTATCTCAGTTTGTGAAGTTATTACAAAATTATTCTATACTGAGTTTTTTCTTTGATTTATTCCTAAATTTTAATAAACTAGTTTTGATTTCAAAAAAATATCATCAAATGTTTCTTTGTTCAGAAAAATAAAGGCTCTGATTTCATTCACAGTTATACCCAAAGGAAGAATCACATGTTCCCATATCTCATATCTGCCTATAACTTTGGCTGCTTTTGAATGTGCTTTTACCATGTTTTTTTTTCTTTGTAAATTATGTTGAACTATCACAATTGTACTATGTTGTGCTACTATTCCAGCACATAATTTTTTGAAGACAAAACATCTTTCTTCTCAAAAACATCCTGCTTCTGCACAGTACTTTGTGTTTCTCCCAACATTTGGATTTTGTCCATAATGTCACTCCATGAAGCTGCACTACCCTCTGGTTTTCTAACTGCCAGTGTGCCCCATAGTATTCCATCCTGCAAACCTCCCAAATGGAGGTTTGTAACAACTAGATCATCATCCGACACAGAAGCAAATAACTTCTACTGAAATAAGACCTCAGAATCAATCCTGTCCTCCGTCTGCCATACTAATTGCACACACTGCTACATCCTGATTGCACAGTGTTGAGATGCATGCATTCTTGCTCTCACAGAGACAAGTAGGGGAAGATTGCTGATGCCCTGGCGAAATTTCCCCTAGTAGAATAAACACAACCATGGATTTCCCCTGAAAAGAGGCTAGTAGCCTAGTGGAATTAACCTGGTTAACAAAGGATAAATAAATAAATAAATGACCAACTGGGTCATGCAAGATCTCAGATGCCCAAGGAGAAGTGCTCCATAAACATAAAACATTTGTAAGTAAATCATAGCTGAGCTAGCATGATAATTAGGCAAAAGTTGTGTCAGGTAAATTGTCCTACCACTGTTCCTGTTTGTTTACTTATAACTACCTGATCTTTGTCTCCAACACTGAAAGAAGTGAGTCTAGAACTCTAGTCAAATATTTTACCTCCCTCCTTAACTACATTGTTGCAGATCCCTTAATAGTAAACCCTCTTCCTCAGTACGCAAGTGTTGCTTAGAATTCTGCTGTAATAAGGTGTTCTGTTGGGGTTTATATCAGAATAGTGAAGAGGCGCTTAATCGAACGCCCCTTCGTCAACACATAAACAGCGAATGCACTAAAGTGCGAATGCTCAGAACAGCGATTTCTTTACCTGTGTGTGGCCCCTTTCCCCACTGTAGTGAGATCTCAGAGTTGGTATAAAGTTAGGGGGGTGTGGGGGGCACAACCCCCCCACATTGTAATGTTTGAAAGTGTGTGTGTTTGTTTGTTATTGCTATCGATTTCTTTCCCGGGGAAAGAAATCGGTGTTCTGAGAATTAGTGCTTTAGTGCAATCGCTGTTTATGTGTCGGCGAAGAGGCGTTCAATGAAATGCCTCTTCGCTATTCTGATACAGACCCGTTCTCTTGTAACATGTCAGAAATATCAGATTTCTGCTCAGGTCATACATTTTTACTACCAAATTTACTTCCCTAGAATGCATTCTCTCAGTGAGAGATTTTTTTGCTGCAGTACTAGCGATAATAATTTCCTTTCTCTACCATGCAAGGCTTTCAAGTTGTAATGCTTCCTCAGTTAATTGCCCTGCAGCACGTTCACTGCTGTGTAATACTTTCAGACTGCTGAGATTTGGTGTGTGGGGACATTCTTTCCACTGTTTTTACTCTTGTATGCTACTTTGTCCTAGAAGGCTGCAATATTCCTATCCCTATGTCTTTCACTTCTACAGGGCGTACTTTAACAGGCTGTCCTGTCTCACCTGAGTGGAATATTTTTGTGTTCATAGCTAGCTCATGTACTGCATCAATGCCGCTTCATGATCTTGTGCTCCTCAACTCGTAAGGTGAGGAACAAAAAAAAGTTCTATTCCCCAGTCTAGCACTTGATGGCATGCTATTCCCTTATTCTTGGTCTGTGCCCTACTCAGAGGTAAGACCTTTTATAAAACTGCACCAGTTATTGTAGCAAGCAGTTTGGTACACCTTCCACATAAGCCATTGAAGCAAACTCAGTATTGGAACTCATTCCTATATTGGGATTGAGAAATGCCAGTATGGAATAAATCCAGTATTGCACTACTGATCAATTGGAATTTGCTGACTGGACTTCCTAGCACCTTGCATCTGGAGTTGCTGCACCCTTTTCCCCACCCAAGCTACGCTTCTGTAGTAGTTCAGTAGTTCTGCTCTTGTAGTCTGCAAATTATAGAGCAACTGTATTCTTTTGTAGTTCCTAGGCTAACCCCCTTCTCCTGTTTTTGTTTTCTGTGTGTGTGTGATTATCAGTGCCTTTGTATGTCAGCATACCACATTATGACTATGGATTCTCCCACCTACAACATTTTCTGTGGTATGTTAAAATGTAGAAAATAATTTCCTAATACTAACTCGTGTGACAAATCAGGGGTTACAGCCATCAGATATAACAATTTTCCAAGCAGTGTTTTACACATGTAAAGGGATAATCTCTTGAGTGTTAGTAATATTATGCTTCTTCCTTAGGGAACCTTTCATTTAGAAAATTGTGCCTTCAAAATGTAATAGTGCTTGGACTGTTCTTGTTTGGTTTTAACACAGTGACAAATGGTTGCAGCAGTTATTTTTGATGTTAGAGCAAATTTGTTTTTAACATGCATTTTATTTCTCAGGTTAGCATGCCTTTATAGAACTTAGAAATGTGGCCAAGTTTCTAACAAATTAGCGTGTCATTTGTTCATAGGTTCATAGGTTCATACTAGGCTATCTGCCCTGGGGCAATTATAAGCCTAGCCTGATTCTGTATGTCTTACGCCACCCCTTGATTTGAGTATACTGTGCCCTTTTTAAGGTTTAGTTTACTGTGCCTCTGTCTAATAGTGACACGGGAGTAATCCCTGGGACAAACCTACGATCCCCAATCCACTTATCGAGATTCTTCTTGAAGAGATTCAGTGAGGTGCTCTGCCTCACATGAACTGGAATTCTATTCCAGAGCGAAGGGAGCCTCTGGGTTATGAACCTGTCCCTCCAGCAAGTTCTAATTATTTCTGTGCTGAGGTTCAAGTCCCTCGAGCATGTGGCTCTAAGGGATTTAGATTTACTGAGGTGGAGCATGTCCATTAATTCTGGATTTGACATAGCTTTGTATATCAGGCATAGATCGCCTCGAAGTAGGCGGTATGCAACTGAGTAGAGCTGGAGTTTTTTAACCGAGCAGCATATGGCATCTGTTTGAGACCCTTGATCCTCTTGGTGAGATACTTTTGGGGTCTTTCTAATTGCTGCAGGTGTCGGGTAAGGTAGATCCCAAAAGGGGCATTGTATTCTATGATGGGCCTGATGAGGGATGAATAAAGGGGCACAATTACCTCTCTTGATCTAGATGTGAAACCCTTCATGATGAGGTGGGCTATGTAGAAGGTCTTTCTAACCACTTTGGCAATGTGGTTTTCAAAGGAGAGATTGCTATCAACTTGGGTCCCCAGGTCCCTAATAACTTTCTCTGTACTTAATGGGTTTCCGCCTATGTGGTAATTTGTGGGCACATTGTTTTTGCCAAAGGGTATGACTATACATTTTTGGCATTTAGCTTTAAACCATGGTGCTGGCACCAGTTATCTGTCTCTGTGAGACCTTTTTGAAGGATGTTTGTGTCAGCTGGAGAGTTGATTATGGCGCCCAGTTTGCAGTCGTCTGTGAACTTGGTGAGCCATAGTCCTCCCACGTTTGCCTGTACCTTGGAAAAGTATATACCGAACAAGAGTGGTCCCAGGACATAACCCTGTGGGATGCCACTTGTGACTGGTTTCGAGTCTGACATGGCTCCAGCAACTCTCACTCTGTGGGTTCTGTCTTTGAGCCAGTTTGCGACCCATCTTGTGACATAGGGGTTTATATTTAAGCTGGATAGCTTATCTATGATGCCCGAGTGGGGTATTGTGTCAAATGCCTTTGCAAGGTCCAGATAGGCTGTGTGGACTACCTTCCCTTCATCTATGGCTTTGGTGACTGTTTCAAAGAAGTCAACCAGGTTCAAAAGGCAGGATCTGCCCTTGACAAAGCTGAACTGAGTAGGATCTTGTGTCTGTAGGTCCCCAATGTCTTTGTTTATGAGCTCCATGATGATCCTCTCCATAGCCTTGCAGACTAAGCTAGTCAGGCTTATGGGGTGATAGTTTCCAAGGTCCGTAGAGGCTCCACCTTTGTGGAGTGGGACCACTGTTGCTGTACGCCATTCTGTGGGCACATATCCTGTAGTGAGGCTGAGATTGTATAGCTGTTTTATTTGAGGGATTAGTTCCTTTTGCAGTTCATGTAGGACGCAACCTGGGACACCATCTGGTCCCATGGAAGCAGTGTTTTTTGCTTTGGAGAGGGCAGCCTTCACCTGAGCATCTGAGATGTTTAGGAGGCAGCCCTCTGCTGGGATAGATACTTGCTCTTTTGGGGGGGGGGGTGGAGAAGTTTGCACTGAACCTGTCTGCCAGGATATTGGCGATGTCTGTGGGTTCAGTGTATTTTTTGTCATTTAGAATCAACTCAGAACAAGTCTGGGAGTTGCATCCCAGGTTTCTAACATAACTGAAAAAAGCCTTATGATTGTCTTTGGTGTCCTGTGCAATTTTTCTCTCGAAGCTGGCCTTGGAGGATTTTATGAGGGATCGTAATTTTTTGCTAGTACTGATCAGAGATGCCTTCCCTGTTAGGGATTTTGCTCTATCATGTAGTAGCTTCCTCCTTCTGTTGTACAGTTTATTTATGGCAGGGGTCCACCAGACTGGACGCCTGCCTTTGGATGATTGGGTCTTGGTTTTGTTTGGGATAGCGTGATCCATGCATTCCTGGAGATGTCCGAAGAATGCATTTATATATGATTCTGCAGTTTGGGCTGTAGTTTCCACTGGCCCTGGGGCCTTGAAGGATTCCACTTCAGTTTTGAGAAGTGAGAAGTTCGCTTTTCAGAAGTTTTTCACTGTGGTTTTCTGGGCTGGGGTTGGGGTTGGGATGTGGACATCCAGTGAAATTAATTTATGGTTTGATCTTACCAATGAGGGATATACTTCTGGTGTGGAGCATAGAGTCCCCATGTTGGTAATGATCAGGTCTAGTATGTTGTCCCCTCTTGTGGAAGTGGTGACTAGTTGTTCCATAGCATTTGAGTTTATAATTTCCAGGAATCTTTGGGCTAAGGTGCTGGGGCTTGAGTAGTGCTCCCAGTCAATGTTTGGGTAGTTGAAGTTGCCCAATATAATGGTGTTTGGAGAGATCTTCATGTTCTCCAATGTTTTCAGGAAGGCCGAATGGGATTCCTGACTTTGAGAGGGTGGTCTGTAGGATGTTATAAACTGAAAAGCAATCTTGCTCACTGTTAGTTGCACATTGATGGTCTCCGATACTTCGTGCAATGCCACTAACCTGGAGGTGTGGATATCCTTGATAAATATGGAAACTCCCCCTCCTTTTGTGGTTCAGTCCGGGTTTTGGGGCCGAAAAGCATGATACGAGGTATAGCCTGGTAGTGCTGGGGTGCTCTCTGGAGCCTTGAACCAGGTTTCTGTCACTGCACAGATATCGATGTTCTCCATACTGAGGAGAGCTTCGAGTGCGTGCATCTTGAGGTTAAGACTTCTGGCGTTTAGCAGCATTACCCTTAGTTTCTTGTTCCTTGTGCTGTCTATGGGGGTGGGTTTGACTTTTGAGCCTTGCCTAAAAAGGCACTATGGGGGTGGCAAGAGCCTTTGCCAATATCCAAAAGCCCAGTGGTGACAGGTGCAAGCCGTCCCTAGTGAAGCAACGTGGCTTGTTGAGCATGTCATCCCAGGCTGACAGACACTGGATCCCCTTTGAATGACACCAAAATTTTAGCCAATTGTTAAAATCGATCATTTTGTCTTTGTACTGTGGCATCATTCTAGGTGAGGGTAAGATGCTGCTCAAGGTCAGGGTCATACCAGCCTGGGCTACATGATCAGAGAGCTCCTCTATGTCTCTATTCATGTAGTCCAGGGAGGTATGTCTCAGGTCATTCACACCAGTATGTACAATGACTGAGTCATATTTGTATTTGCTTTGGAGTGACCTGAGTGCTTGCGTTATGTGTTGGATCCTAGCACCCGACAGGCAGCTCACCGTAACCTTCTCTTTATTCAGCCTGGTGAGCGGGACGTCAGTGTGTCTGACAATAGAGTCACCTATAACAAGAGTATCAGGTGTGTTATTCAGCCTTAAGGGCTGTGGCTGCTTGGCACACTGACTTTGTGGGTTATGTGTTGTGTGTGTTTTGTTTTAAGGTAGCGTTTGCTTGGATGTCTGCTTTGGAGGTCTCTGTTGCTTAGGTAGATTTTTATTTAGAGCCTCCGAGTATGTTTTTGTGTATTTATGTGTTTGGTTCGCTGATGTGGTGGGACTATGTGATACTGGAATTGTGTTGTATGAGGTTACCTTCTCCTCCTGACTGGTTACACCAGTTTTGAGATGAGAGAGCTCAGCCTCCAGTTTGGCTAAATAGTTGCATCTCTCACATATATTTGAACCTGTTTGGAGGAGGAGAGGGTTGTCCGTGTACATGAGACAGTTGTAACATTGCCTCAAAATTCCCAGATTCACCAGCTGGACTGGAGAGGAAACCATTGACTGACCTTTGGACATGCTAGAGTAACAGGGAAACTGAATTTTAAGATGGACCAATAGAGGACAGGGTAATCGTAGAGAGTATAAGAGTAAGTAGTGCTTATGGTTTAATAGTGCTAACTTGTAGGATTACTTAATTGGATCAGTGAAGGGCCTTAGAATGAGAATATGGTGTTTAAATTGAGAGATAGAGCAGTTCTAAGGGAAAAAGTGAAGAGCAGACTTTGTTGAGCCAGGAATAGTTTAAACCCAATTAGGCGGCGCTGCCCGCTGTTGCGCTATGCACAAAAACGTGCAAAACTGCGCAAAAGAGGGTTTTAAGAGAGGAAGATGAAGGAGTTTTGGAATTGACTCAAAATGGCCAATAAAACTACAGTTTCAAGTCAGTGACCACTCCCACAGGGGCAGGCAGGCTGCTCAATGTTTTTCACTGCCACTGATCAACAGAGAGACTTTCCTTTAGCCCAAGCAAAAAATGGCCTCACAGAAACTTACAAACAGTTCAAGAACAGCAAGCCTGTAACTGAACTTTTTTAAATCTCAGAAAAGTGGGAAAAAACAATATTTTTTTGTTTTTTTGTTTTTTCCGAGATAGCAGAGGTTAACAAGTATCAGCAAGTTATAACAGTGCAGTAAATGACCCCACACAAGAGTGCTAGGCCAGTGTTGTATGTTTCATTAACAAGAGAACATTTTTTGCTTTATTTCTGTGCTTAGAAACAGACACCACATTTCTTTACATTTGTGGTAGTAACAATTTACTGCTTGTGTCCCTGGTGTTATATCAGTGCTAGTTAACAGGGTAAATTTATGTATATATATGCATATATCTATGCATTAATATTATTATAGCTCACACCATCTGTCCTCAATCCTGCCCCTATATGGCAGAATCTCTGAATTAGCAGCTTTGTTGGTCAGTCCTACAAACTGTTTGTGTAACTGTTTTAGCTCCATGGTCACCATACAGTAACAGCACACAGTAGCACTCTTTCACTGAGGAAAGCAATCACTACACAAAACAGGAACACATGATTGCTTTCTGTCCACAAAAAGTAGTTTCACACCACAATCTTTCTCTCTCAAAAATGGAGTCTAGATCAGTATGTGTGTATATACCTTTAAGAAGTTATCCAGGGGCTTGCACAAGTGTATAAACACTGAGCATGTCCAAGCCTGACTGCCATTTTGCAGTTAGCTGTTGAGATGTGAACAAGTATGTTTGAAAGTTCTGTCAGTTAGTTCGTTCATATTTGAAGATGCTGTTATCCATCCTGATATTTCTGTGCACGAAATCATCTAAACAAAACCCCAAGCCTTCATATTATTTGTGTTAGAGACAAACAAGCGACATGGTGTCAGAAGTGGGATGTCTAAAGGACATGAAGTCAGAACCAGCATATCTAAAAGGACCTGAAGTTAGAACCAGCATACCAAAGGGACATGAAATTTGAAATGGCTTGGTGAAAATGATTAGAGGCACTTGACTATGGTTGGAGGAATGTATATGAGTGGATCATCCTAAAAAGGGGTAAAACTTCACAAAACAGGTCAGAAATGAATTTCAGGTATTAAAACATGCTCAGCACTATTTATTTTTATATATGAAAAGGGGCATACAGTGCATTCTAAATAATATTTGCATAAACAGATATGTATGATATTGATAACAATATTCAAATTACTACGGAAAATGTTTGAAATAAAGTCTGAATTCACATTTTTTGCAAAGCATGTGTATTTTTCATATTAAGCAAAACTATCTGAGTTATCAGAAGTGTATAAAGTGTTTGCATGTTTGTGCAGTGTTACAGTAAAGCTATTTTGTAAAGTACAGCCATTACAAGGCATATTTCACAAAGTACAGCCATTAAAGAGCATATTTCGCAAAGTACAGTATTTCAGAGTTTATTGTGCATTTGAATGTTGTTATAAGCTCACAGAATAGTTTGTTCATGCATAATTACAAGGGCCATATTTTCAGTGTGTTTATATAAACTGTGTGGGCATGCCAGCTAGATTTTGAAAGCTCAGTATTCTTGTGTTTGATAGTAATTTTGTTTGAGAACTGGAGAGTGTTTGAGCAATAGTATGACATTTTAATACATGCTGCATTTTCTGATAAAGATGACCATACAAAGGCATTTATTCTGTTTAGTTTAGCTGGGTCAGAAGCCATTGAAAGGGAACGTTCATTTGTATATGCACCTGCTATTTATGCTGGAGAGGGGGAAAACATCATATTGTTGTACAGGCTGAGTCAAGGGAGGACCCAGAGTGCTTAAGACTTAAATTTAGAGAAATGTGTAACCCACAGACAAATATTACACTACAAAGGTACTTATTTTATACAAGGAATCAGAAACCTTGTGAAACTTTTGCAGCATGTATAACTGACTTAAGAAATAAACCTAAAGCATGCAGATTTGGTGACTTAAGTGATGAGTTGATAAAAGACAGACTTGTGTGTAGCATAAAAGATGATACTGTGAGAAAGATTTTGCTTTGTGACAGTGATTTAACTTTGAATAAGGCCATTGAGATTTGTCAGATATATGAGCTTACAAAAAAGTACACAGATATGCTTACAAATGAGAGCAGCTCCAGAAGGCACAGTGATAAAGTTCATGTTGATAGTATGCAGCATGTGGTTAGAAGAAACAGGCCCAAGCACATGGCAGCTGGAACCCCTGCAACACTCACTGGTAAACCCCAACACTTTCTAACACATTCCAGACTTTGCATAGTCTCAGTGAAGCATAAGAGTGAGTCAGCAAACTCAAAGCATGGGCCCCGACCTAGTTTCATTGCCAGCTGTCATAATTGTGGTGGTAATCATGAATCTAAAAGGGAAAAGGGTTTAGCTTTTGGTCATCAATGCCACAAATGTAATAAATGGAATCACTTCAAAAGATTTTGTAAATCAAAAGGCCCACATTCTTTCATTAAAAGGGAACATTTTAAGAAATGAGTAGATCAGTTAGACTATGACAATCCTACTGTTTATGTTGATGGTGATTCGGTGCTTCATGAAAGTCAATCCAATAGATTTAAGGGCCAAGAATTAAGTATTTTGTACTGTTCGGATAAATGGCAAACCCACAGAGCTCAAAGATGATACAGGTAACAAGTGAAATGTTATGTCAGCAGAAACATTTGCTAGAGTGTGTAAAGGTGAAAGGATTGATTTGGCAAGGTGTGCAAAACTAGTTGCTTATAGAGGTGAAGTCATTCAAACTGAAGGCTCAGTTGTGCCTTTATGTTATTCTGCTGGAAGAAGCTATGATTTATTATTTTATATGGTCAAGAGGCATGTTCTGTCATTATTAGGGCTCAGAGACAGTTTGAAAATGGGACTGCTTTCATTTAATAAGTCCACCAAGTTAGCTTAAAAGACCACAAATTTAATTTTCCCTAGCACATTTTTTCTACCCATGCAGATCTTTTCCAAAACAAACTAGGCAAGCTTCCAGTTGTGTACTCCATGAAGTTAGACCCAGAGGTCAGTCCAGTTATCAGGTCAGCACAGAAAGTTCCAATAGCCATGCAGGACAGAGTGAAAGCTAAGTTAGATAAAATGACAAGGTGTGATTTGTCCAGTCACAATGCTAACTGAATGGGCATCTTCCATGGTGGTAGCTCTTAAGAAAAGCTCAGATGACATCAGAGTATGTATTAATCTACAAGATTTGAACAAAGTGCTAAAAAGACCTCATCATCCAATGTGCACAGTTGAACAAGTTGCACCCTTGATGCCAAATGCCACTATTTTTTCTCTCTTAGATGCAAAGAATTTCTTTTGGCAAATTCAGCTTGACAAAAAAAATCATCATTGCTCACTACTTTCAGTACTCCATTTGGCAGGTACAGATTTTTGAGAATGCCATTTGGAATAAATTCTACAAGTGAAGTCTTTCAGTGTGCAATGGAGCAAAATTTTCTGGGTATTCTTGTGCTATCATACTAGTAGGAGGTTGTGATGAAGCAGAGCATGACATAAACCTCAGTACATTTCTAGAAAAGGCATGTCAAGTGAATCTTAAGCTCAACCCACACAAATGTAAAGTCAGGCTACAAGAAGTTCCTTATGTTGGTCATTATTTACGAGTACAGGCCTATGACCAGATCCTTCAAAACAAACAGCCATTCTCAAAATGCCAACTCCAGACAATGTTAAAGTCCTGCAGCATTTTCTTGACATGGTCAACTACCTAGGCAAGTTCATTCCAGACTTCATCCAACTACCAGCACTACTCAGAGAGCTGACACATGAATATGTATATGTATCCTGGTCCTGGTTAGAGCAACACCAAAGAGCATTTTATGTCCTGAAACAGAGAATTGCTAGTCCACCAAATTCTCTGATACTATGATGTTCACAAACAAGTTACACTTTCCTGTGATGCTTCAGAATTTGGTCTTGGTTTAGTCATTCTACAAGAGGATCAACCTGTTGCCTATGCATTGAGAACTCTTACCAAAACTGAACAGCAGTATGCCCAGCTTGAGAAAGAGCTTTTGGCAATTGCGTTTGTATGTTCGAAGTTCAATGATTATGTATGGTAGACCTATCCAGATTGAAACAGATCACCAGCCATTAGTCACTATTTTGAGAAAACCAATGCATTCAGCTCCAGCCAGACTGCAATGTATGATGTTGAGATTCCAAAAGTACAATTTCAATCTTGCCTACAAAAAAGGCTAACTTCTTTATCTTGCTAATACATTATCCAGATCACCCAGAAATACCACCGAACAGAATGAAAATCAATGTTCTCATTTGCTTGATGATTCTAAAGTCATAAAAGTGAGAGTTTTTTTCTTCCACATGTCTTGATGAGCTGAAAGAACACACAGCAACAGATCCAGTTTTACAGAGGCTCAACCACTTTATCAATCATGGATGGCCATCAAGCAATCTAGTTTACCCCAAGAACTGCAACCTTATTTTCCATATAGAGATGAGATCTTGTTAGACAAAGGTATCATAATGAAAGTTCCAAAAGTAATTGTTCCACAGTCCTTGCAACCAGTGTACATTACTATCTTGTATTGTGGTCACCCAGGAACCAAATCTACCAAAAGAAGGGGGGGGGGAGAGATAGTATTTTGGCCTTCTATGTCACAACACATTGAGAGAGCACTTTTATCTTGTTCAGTATGTAATAGTTCAAAGCCTCATCAACAAAAATAACTACTTCAGCTTAACCAGATTCTGGCACTACCTTGGTCGACAGTAGCCACTGATATCTTTGAGTGGAATGGTCAACATTATTTGGTGTTAGTAGACTCTTTCTCCAATTGGTTCAAGATTGACTTACTTCCTAGCCTAGCATCTAGTACAGTCATTACTAAGATGAAGCATCATTTTGCTGTACATGGTAGTCTGCAGAAAGTTATTTCTGACAATGGAACACAGTTTACAAACCAAAGGTTCAAAAGATTTGCTGAAGAATGGGACTTTACTCATGTCACAAGTAGTCCAGAGTACCTGCATTCAAATGGTTTGGCAGAATGTGTAGTTCAAAGTGCAGAACAGTTACTTGAGAAATCAAAATGAGATAACACTGATGTTTTCCTGAATCTCTTGAATCTCAGAAATATTCCTTATGATTAACATCTTGGTTATGCCCTTTGGTAAAAACTCTGTACCCATGAACTACCACATAGCTGGTAGTTTACTTAATGCTGAAAATGTGATGAGACCTTGGGACACAGGTGGACAGTAGTCTCTCCTTTGATAATCACATCGCCACAGTGGTCAGTAAATCCTTCTACGTGGCTCATCTCATCACAAAAGGATTCTCATCCAGAAAAAAAGAGGTCATTGTTCCCCTCTACTCATCACTCATTAGACCCATTATAGAGTACAATGCCCCTTTTGGTATGTACCTCACAAGACATCTACAACAACTAGAAAGACCACAGAAATACCTCACAAAGAGGATTACTGGCCTCAAACAGATGCCCTATGCAGACCGTCTCAAAAAACTACAGCTTTACTCCATCGCATATCGCCTACTCAGGGGCGATCTCTGCCTAACATACAAAGCTATGTCAAACCCAGAGCTGTTGGACATGTTCCACTTAAAGAAATCCCAATCCCTCCAAGCTACATGCTCTAGGGACCTAAACCTTGTCACCACAATAAACAGAACATGCTGGAGGGATAGATTCCTGTCCCAGAGACTTCCCATACTCTGGAACAGACTACATATCTATGTCAAACAGAGCTCCTCATTAGCACTCTTCAAGAAAAATCTTGATGACTGGATGGGAAATGGGAAATTCACCCCAGGGATCACTTCTGTGGCTCTGCTCGACAGGGGCACAGGAAAATAATTTTCTTGGGTGGCGAAAGCCAGGGTAAATTTTTTGGCTAGGCTTATGTAGGCCCTTGGGCCAATAGCCTAGTACCTACCTATGAACCTATGGTTCACCTGCTCAGAGACTTTAATCAAGACAAACCAGAACGACATTACCACTCAGTAGTCAATTGTTGATTCCATGTTTTAAGAACACCCGATCAGTGAAAAACAATCTGTTGAAGAAACGCCTATCCCAGAACTAATACTATAATAAAACCAGCAAACCACTCAATCCATTATGAAAGGGAGAAGTGGTAAGGATACAAACATTGAAAAGTTATGATCGGATTGGTGTCATGGAGAATATTTGTCCAGAGCCAAGATCATACATTGTAGAATCAGAAGGAGCAATTTTTAGCCAGAATTAGAAGCATTTGCTGCCAGTATGGTGGTACTGCAGTAGCATTGTCGCCTCACAGCAAGACGTTGTCCCGTTCGATTCTCAGGTAGAGCGTCTTCTGTGGAGACATGCATGAATGGGCGTACCTTCGTTGAAGGTTGTGCGTTAGGGCCGGTAACTCAGCACGTAAAAATCAACTGCCAATCATTAGCGGACCGGAGTTCCGCTGTGGTGACCCCTAACCGGGAAAAGCCAAAAGACACAACATTCAAGTCTATGCCACAGCAAATACCCTGTGAGAGAGACTATTTATTTCAGAGTGAGTTGTCCGGTGTTCCAATTCCAGAGGAAGTTCAGGGTGAATTCTTGTTCCTATGACAAATCCAGAAGTTCCTAAAATGAGTTATGTACCACAGACTGTCCCTGTTACTAATTTTAGTCCCTGCTGTTATGTTACAAGATATGGTCAAATCTCTAAACCCTGTAATAGATATGAAGCAACTTGGACATGAGCATTGTGTTTTGTTTCCATTGTATATAGTAATGCATGCCTTGTTCTAAGATTGTTTTGCATAAAGGCCAATCTTTTTAAGAGGGAGGATGTAGATCAATATGTGTGTATATAACTTTAAGAATTTTTCCAAGGGCTTGCACAAGTGTAAATACTGAGCACTTGCAAGACTAACTGCCATTTTGTAGTCTGTTGTTGAGATGTGAACATGTATGTATGCAAGCACTGTCTATTAGTTACTTTGTTTATATTTAGAGATGCTGCTATCCATTCTGATGTGTTTCTATGTATTATAGCATCTAAACGAAACCTCAAGCCTTCTTATTGTTTGTGTTAGAGACAAATGAGCGACACAGAGTTAAAAAAAAATATAGAAAAAACAGCAATGATTTCCACCAGTAGGAAGAATTCAGCACTACAGAGCATTCAGTCCACCACCAAAAATCTTGCCATTGATGCAAGATATTTTTTCTTCTAAATTAGAGAACTTAGGAAAAAGCCTGAACTATACACTGCTGTACTGGTGTGACTGTAAAGTAAGAATGAAAACAGGAAATCAAAACTCCCCAACATTTGTACACAGTACCTACTCATAAAGATCTTGGTAAAACTAAGAATGCATGTACAGATACGGTTTAAAACACTCTTTTATCTATATATCAGTGAAGAAATGGAAATTTTCACTGAAAAATGTATATTTAAGCTCTCTAGAATGCACAGTAACACAGACACACAGGGGCACACAGACACACAGACATGCACACAAACACACGCACACACACACACACACACACACACATATTTAAAAATGCAGTTGGGACAAAAAGCCACATTCTAACAGACAAACAGTGTTCACCATTGTCTTTCTGGCTGTCTTCTATATATCTTTTCTGGGAGTTTTATTTTCCCATTTTCAGTCTTACTAGGTAACCGTCCCTGTGGCTGATAACACTAGAGGCTCATTGGTAAATTGTCTATCTCAGAGCTCCAAGGTCTAGGGTGTAAGACTGATTTCCGGTCTTTGTGTGTGCAGAGTTTTGCATGTTCTCCTGGGTTTCGTCTGGATGCTCCAGTTTTCACTCCCTTCTAAAAATATGTTGTTAATCTGATACCCTAAACTATCCATCTAAATATGCATATACCTTAATTATACTTACCTTTATGAGCTAGGCCATAGCTGTAAAGGATCGGTGGGCTATGCCCTTACCCAGGCATACCTTTCAACTGTACAGATTTTCACAAAATGTCCAGATTTTTGCCTCATATTTTTGGTCTGTCCCTCATAAAATTTGTGGTTTTCTGGCAAATCACTGATGATTGAAGTCACTAAATAATGAAATGAATATGAGTTACAGACTTCAAACCATTTAGAAAATGCATGCTAATACAAAATCTGTCATTCTAGCAACTTTTGAAGTTTATAAGAACAATATTTAAAACATGTCCCTGTTTTTGAGCCTTTGCCCCCCCCCCAAAAAAAAAATTAGGCTTTATTCAGTTTTTATGCACTTAGAGGTTGAGAGGTATGTACCCAGGTAACAAATTATATTAAACATTAAATGTTCAGAATGTAAGCATTGTTTCCACTGTGGGATGCTAACAAGATGACAGTACCAACTAAACATGTACCCACATCTAGTAGAGTCTGGTTTGTTGGCCTGAGTGAATTATTAAAGATGTGTGCCATTATACATTATTGATTCCTTGTGCTGAAGCTTTAGTTTTACTTATCTCCCATGATGTTCTGATAAAGAAGAGGTTTGTGGTATCTCCATAGGAACTATATGTTTTGCTTGGGTCTCTTTTTGCTTGGGTATGTATGCATATTCTCAAGGATTTTGGTTTTCTTGTGCATTTAAGAAATTAACTCATTACTTCTTTTTTTTTTTTCAAAACAAGTTTATTGTTTTAACATATAAGAGAAATATCATAACAATTTTATACAAATAATTAAAAATAGGTATTATTATAATATTCAACAAAACAACTAAAGTATTTACAAAGACATCCACTACAATCAGATCAATTAATTAAACTAAAATACTGTGCTATTGAAATTAGATTTTTTTTAACAAATTTTGTAAATTATCCCATACAATAAAATGTGATGTTTTTCTAGTTGTTCTCATTCTAATTGTGCTTATTTCCATATGACACATTATATTCATAACATTTTTAAATTCATTGAACGAAGGAGGTGTATCTGAAATCCAATTTCTAGTTATTATTTTCCTAGCCACTGCTAGGATAGACCATAACAAGGGAAGCTTAATCTTTTAACACATTGAGGTACAGGTGTGTTGAATAATATAAGAGACTTAGAAATAATGAAATTATCTGTAAAAGAGCCTGCAAAATTCATTAATTGACTTCCAGTATTCTTTCAACTTCATACAGTCATAAAACATATGAGCCCAGTCAGCATTAATTTCTACATTACATCTCTTACATAGATTATCTTTATTATTAATTTTATTCATCATCAAAGGTGTATAAAAAGATCTATGTAAAAATTTCCATGTATAAAGTCTCCAGACAATGGAAGATGTAGTTCTATAAGCAGATTCCAATATATATTGTTTATCTTGTTGAGTTGGTGGGTCCCCATTAATAGAGGTGAAATAATTCCAGTATGAATCTACATTGTAAAAAGTTTCTTGTCTGATAATTTTATGTATATATGAAAGTTTACCTTTATCAGAAACTTTATGCTGTAAATTTATTATCAAGTAATCAATCAGTTTTGGATTAGATTCTTTAACTGTTATAGACATTAGATCTATTCTATCAATGAGATGTTGTCTAAAGATCTGAACCTCTAACCAGCAAGTTTCTCTTAGATCAAATTCTTGTTTTAAGAAATCTAGATTTTTAACTTTATTATCAGATATCAGCTGATACCAGTACTTTAGATTATTATCTATAGCTAAATTAGCTCCTTCAGAAGTAGATGACATAAGCATACCCTGAGTATAAATTATAGGGAATACAATAAAATTCCATTCCCTATACTTAGGGTGCATGAATATAAAGTTACGATAACTAATAATAATATTTAATGGGTAACAGACCATATGTTTAGGTGTAATAGGTGAAGTACAAAATTCCTTTAGCAACCACAACATGGAGTTATTTATAATCATATTTTTATGTGTTAAGGAGATTTTCATGAAGTGCATACTAATTAGCTCCCAATAATCTTTCCATTTTGACATATGACCGATCTATTAATAAAGTAATAACTTTTATAATAGAAGAGATAATATATAAATTAAAGTCTGGAAAAGAAATACCCCTTGAGACCAGCTATTAGTATGTTTCTTTAATGCAATCCTAGGTCTATTAGGTGCCCATAAGAAATTTAACATTAGTGTATTCAGTTTCTTGATAGTTATTTTTGTAGGTGAAAGTATTATTGATTGTATTAAGTATAAAATCTTGGGGAATATTATCATTTTAATAATTGTAAGTCTCTCCTCCATAGTAAAACATATTATTCCAGGTATTAAAAAGATTTTGTATATTAAGAAAACAGGTATTATAGTTATTATATATAATAGATTTAATATCTTTAGATAGTATTATACCTAAATAAGTTATCTGACCTGAGTTGGGTACATATTTAGTAAAATCACTAATGAGAGTATTTTTCGTGTATATATAGGTAGTATTTTAGTTTTTCTTCATTGAATATTAAACCAGAAATACTTTTAAAATTCATCATTTTATCAAATAAAGACTGCATAGAAGAATTAGATCCTGCTGATGTAATTAGAACATCATCTGCAAAAAGTTGAATTTTTGATGTTGTATTTTCTTCTATTTCAAAACCCTCTATGTCAGTACTGTTTCTAATCAAATTAGCCCAAGGCTCCATTACTAAAGTGAATAATAGTGGAGAAAGTGGACATCCTTGCTTTGTACCTTTAAGAATGGGTATTTTTTGTGAAACAT